>NC_091985.1:105165938-105469827 GCF_044704955.1 Pristiophorus japonicus | reverse complement strand
TGAATGCAGCTCCATCACATTCTGGGGCCTGGGTGCATTTTTGATGGCCTTGTTTTTCGAATCAGTCGTCCTGATGCCATCAGCAGCAATCTTCCTCCCCATAAAGACACACTTCGAATGTTTCAGCCTGAGTCCCACTTTGTCCAGATGAAGTAGAACTTCTTCAATATTGTTCAGCTGTTCAGCAGTGTCACGATCTGTGACCAGAATGCCATCTTGAAACATGATAATTCTAGGAATGGACTTCAGTAGACTCTCCATATTCCTCTGAAATATGGTTGCAACCGAACGAATTCCAAAAGGACACCTGTTGTAGACAGTCCTTTATGGGTGTTGATGCAGGTGAGTTTCTTCGAAGTGCCAACAAGCTCCTGTGTCATATAAGCCAACATCAGATCTAGTTTAGTGAATGACTTTCCACCAGCTAGCATGGCGAACAGGTCATCAGCCTTCGGTAACGGATAGTGAACCTGCTTTGACAATCGGTTAATCATAACTTTGTAGTCTCCACAAATCCTGACAGTGCCATTACTCTTCAATACAGGAACAATGGGACTGGCCCACTCGTTAAACTCAACCGGTGATATGGTCCCTTCACGTTGGAGTCTGTCAAGCTCAATTTCAACCTTGTCCCTCATCATGTATGGAACAGACCGAGCGTTACGATAGACAGGCTTTGCAGCATAATCCAAGTGAATCTGCACCTTGGCTCCAGTAAAATTACCAATGCCCAGTTCAAACAAAGAAGGAAACTTCTTCAACACTTGAGCACACGAAGTGTTATCCACCGATGACAACGCTTTGATATCATTCCAAGTCCACTTGACTTTCTCGAGCCAATTCCTGCTGACCAACATTAGACCATTACCTGGGACGATCCCTAATGGTAGATCATATGACACCTTGACTACTGCACTGCCAATCACCGGTATGAGTTCCTTAGTGTAAATACGCAACTTGGCATTGACTGGACTCAGCTTAGGCTTCACAGCCTCAGTGTCTCACAGCTTGTCAAAGTCCTTTGGCTCATTATTGACTGGCTTGCACCCGTGTCCAGCTCCATTGATACAGGCATGCCATTCAGCTTCATATTAACGATTATCAGCTGGCTCTTTGCCAAGAACGAATACAGATCATATACTTCCTCCCCAGGTTGCCTATCTGGGCCAGCACTGGACTGGTCATCATCAACAATGTGATGAGCGGCAGCATGCTTGCTCAGTTGTGGGCACATTCTCTGAAGATGCCCCATTTTCGAACAGCCATTACAGGCGTATTGTTTAAACCAACACTGATGAGTCCGATGATTGTCCCCACAACACCAACAGGGTGAAATCAGATTCGTACCAGTTGGCGGACTCTGAGCAGCTACAGGTTTCACATAAGCAGTCAAGTAGGCCCTGCCATAAGCAGCTCTGCCAGACGACGACACAATCTTGTTTACAGTACCTGCCGTGGCGCTCCGACTCTTCGATGATATCTGCCTCAAATTATCAACCGTCGTCATGGATGCCTGGGCAGTCGCGATGGCCTTGCTCAAATCAAGCTTCCCTTCAGCCAATAACTTATGAAGAATCACATCATGGTCGATGCCTACCACAAAGAAATCTCGCAACATGCCTTCCAACACGTTCCCGAACTTATACGGCTCAGCAAGACGTCGTAGGTCGGCGACGATTCCCGACACATCCTGGCCCTCAGCATAAACATGTGTATAGAAGTGATAGCGTGAGATGATGATCCCTACTTTTGGCTTAAGGTGGTCACGCACCAAAGCACACAAATCCTCGTACTCTTTGTGTGTTGGACGTAAAGACGAGAGAAGGTTCTTCATAAGGCTGTAAATTTTCGGACCACAAAGGGTGAGGAAAACCGCCCTGAGACTGACTGTGTCAGCCTCTCCCTCCATTTTGTTGGCCACAAAATACTGATCCAGGCGGTCGATAAAATCCGCCCGATCCTCACCCTCCGCAAATCTCTCCAGAATTCCAATAGTGCCCATTGTACATGCGAAGGTTCTTAAGTTACCTCGTCACCAAATGTAATGACTCAAGAGTCTCGTTACTGTAAACGGCCTCAGGTGTAAAGCTGATCCAACTTTATTCGCGCCCAAAGTACCCCCGTGACATAGTACCCGCGCTTATATACCAGTGACCGCGCACACGCACGTACAGCCCAATGACCGCTGACAGTGGCACCCCCTGGTGTCTGGTGACCCCAAGCATCAAGACATAACACCCTCCCTTTGTCTTTTGAGCATGCACAGATGACCGCTGACCTCCTGAATCACGAGAAAAGTTCTTTGCCTGAAAAAAAAACGCGCATGCACAGAATGCCCGTTGTTATGGACGCCAGCCTTGCATGACTGAATACGTCGCTATCGCCCATTTCACATCACTAAGGCTATCGCCCAAAATAAAAAGGCAAAACTAATGGTTTTTAAAATGGGTGATATTCCAGCGATCCTGAAAAATAAAACAACCAAACACCAGAATTATCGGCCATTTTTGGACGATAGCGACCATAATGGAAAGTCTAGCCCTTGGTTTTTAATTACAGTAACGTTGTTGCCCATATCCTAATTTGCACCAAGCCCCATTCACCCATCACCCCTGTGCTCACACTGACCTACATTGGCTCCTGGTACACCAATGCCTCAAATTTAAAATTCCCATCCTTGTGTTCGAATCCCTCCATAGCCTCACCCCTCCCTATCTCTGAAACCTTCTCCAGTCCCGCAACTCTCTGAGAACTTTGTGTTCATCGAACTCTGATCTCTTGTGAATCCCCAACTTCTTTTGTGCTCCAATTGCCAACTGTGCCTTCAGTTGTCTAGGCCCTAAGCTCTGGAATTTCCTCCCAAAACCTCTTCACCTCCCTCTCCTCCTTTGAGATGCTCCTTAAAACATACCTCTTCCATCAGGCATTTGGTCACTTGTCCTAATGTCTCTTTCTTTGGCTCATTTTTGTCTTATTATGCTCCTTGGGACATTGGGAAATTTTACTACTTTAAATGTGCTATATAAATGCAAATTATTACTGCTGTTGAAAAGTTTTAAAACGTGTAGCCTATTCTCTAGTTGGTAGGTTTAAAAGGACATACACTGTCCAGAGTGTTGTAAGAGCTGTTTCTGTTTGTTTCCAAGGAATGGGTGCAGTGAAGCAGCTTGCATCAAAAATATCACTCTGTGACAAAGACATCATAATATCACTTGTGTGTGATAGCACAGTGACTAAAGTGACACCTGCTTGTTGGCTCCTTCTTCCCGCCCAGCGGAAGGGACAGTATCCCTTTAAACATGTCATTATATTCCTGGGACACATGAATGTTGAATTATTTTTCTTTATGTTTTCCTGTATTTTTCCCTGATAAATGAAGACATCGCAATGCTTTCTCCACAGAATTAGGTATTAATTTTCCCTCCACTAGGAGGAGACAGAGGCAGAGGTATTATTTCATGGCTTGTTCACAATTCCAAACTGTTGTCTGCCTCGAGGACAGAAAGGTGCCCAGTCTGTACATTGACTCTTGTCTCAGCATTGACATAGTCCAGCCCAGAGGATGTTTTTCTGTAACCCTTTCCTGATTGAAAGTTATTTCCATTGTTTTTAATAGGTGGTCACAGAACTGCCTCACTCCTTTGAGGTTAATTTTCTCTTGTATCCCATTTACACTCAGATGTTGTGGGTCTAGATCTCAGCTGCTATTCCTTCTTTGTACTGCAGGGTGGTCTCATGAAAAGTAAGAGATAAAACAGTGGCCTAATTTCACAAAAGTAGGGTCTTCTCTGCATTTGAAAGAAATGACACACACACACACACACACACAAACACAGAACTGCACGCTTCACTTTGCCATTTAGTTAGTGTTTCTTACATGGCAAGAAGAAGGTGAATGTAATGTAAATGAGTGAGGGTGATGGGCTAGCAGCAGCAATGTTTTGGTACTTCTGCAAGTTCCAGGGTTGCAGTGCAGGAGTGTGCAGAATAAATGGAATGCTGTATCTAGTTGAAGAAGAATGAACACACCAATCAGCGTGGTTTCATTTTGGTGATGTTTCTAATTGCAATTGGGAGCAGAATGTTGGTGAGGGGAATGGAAGGAGGGAGGTCACTTGCGATTTTTGATTATAAATTAATTTTGAAAGGTTACAAACGTCCTCAAGATACACATGGATCCTGAAGCCTCAGGACTATTTATTTATTTCCACTGATGGACACTGTTTTTGTGAAAGAATATAACTTATCTGGTGTGTAAGAAAAAGTTATGTTCATATCTTAGGGTTTAAAATTACTGTAACTTTATTTAAAATGAACCATGCCTCCTTCTGTGCGGTACTATTCTATGATTCTATGTTTGCCCAGCCCCATGGGTAGATTGTAGCTTATTGAGGAAGCCTTGGTTACAATTGGCTCACATAAAAGTTGTCACATTTAGTTGCTGTTTATTGAACATTCATTTTTTTTGAGGGGTGGGGGAGGGATTAATTAATTTGGTATTCCTGTTGCTCTTTCTCAGACTTCTCTGGAATAGATATTGGCCCTGAAATTCCGCTCGGAGGCTTCTTTCGGCCAAACGCCTCCGACCGGAGAATTTTAATGAATTTACCTGGTGGTCCCAGAGGAGCCTGCGATTGATTCCGGTGGGGAGGCCTTCCCTTCCCATGCTGCAAAGCGCGCTCCCGTCCTCCAGGTTCGGACGCAGAAGGTGCAGCCACGTGTGACTGCACAACCAATCAGGTACAGTATTCTCATTAATAGCAATAAGAACTCCGTATCTACGAGTTCTCATTGCTATTAATGAGAAAAAAAAACAAACACACTAAACACCATAATAAAAAATAAAAAACACACCTCACCTAAGTAAAATTAATTGAAATTAAAGTTAATAAATGTCTTAGAATTTTGACAGATCAGAAAAGCCGGTTTTCAGCGCATGCGCATTATACTCTGAAAACCCGCTTTTGCGATGCCTTCCCGGGTCCGTACACACTCAGAGTATGGACCCGGGGAGGCCAGGATTTCCAAGCCAATGTTCTCTATGACACAAGGCAGATAGAGTTCCAATTTTCAGATTTCTGCAAATGTCACAGTACAGGTAACAGCCACAAGATGTATGGGAGTGTAATATAGAGCACCACCTAGTGAACTACTGTGGTAATGCAACTGCTGCTGTAAATACAATGAAAGTCACATGATGTATTGGAACCATCTTATGAAGTCTGTGTGTTTGTGATGTGGCAAAGAATATATCACATTGGCGATGAAGATAGGATAATCGGATTCCCTAGCTGAAATTTTTGTTGATGGATGTTCCTACCAAACAACAGAGAGACTTTGAGAGCTTCTTTGTTTTGCAGCACAGCTAAAAGTCCAAGGTAAATTACAAGCACACTTGGCTGAACTGAAGAGTCCAGATGGCCGTGCCTATGGGAATAATAGGGCTCTTGGGGAGTACCATAGCAACTGAGAGACTTTCGGAGCACATGTGGATGGGCTAGAAATGTTTATCACTGCAAAAAAGATCATCGAAGTCCCCGATGATGAAAACCGTATCCGGGTGCTGTTAGAAAGAAAACGGGCTTTTTTCCTGACTGAAGCAGGCCCTGAAGTGTATGAAACCTTGAAAAATGCGTTTGTTCCTGTCAAGCTAAAGACATGCCACTGAAGGAGATTCTAACCAAATTAAAACAGCACTACAGTCCTGAGTCCTTGGAAATTGCTGAAAGTTATTGTTTTGGAATATGAGATCAATGAATTGATGAGAGTATCAGTGAGTACATTGTAGCATTAAAAAGTTATCCATTCACTGTTATTTCGGAAACCTTCAGGACCGAGCACTGCGCGACCGCTTTGTTTGTGGGATGAAAAATGAAGCAATCAGAAGAAAGTTGTTGACAACCCCAAACTTGACTTTTGATTTAGCTTGTCAGACAGATATGGCCGATCAATACACTCGAGAATTTCATGCCATTTTCAGTCGTCAGCCAACTGAGGTGTATTGCCTGCAGGTTAAAAGTAAAGGCAGTTGGGCCCAAGGCCTCAGTAACCAGCCAAGGTAAAAGCACATTGAAGTTGTGCTATCAGTGCCTGGAACAATACATTGCTCAAAGCTCTCCAAAGGTGAAGGCAGAGTGTTTCCTCTGCAAGAAAACTGGGCATCTTGCGAAGGCATGCTGACTGAAGAATAAACCAACTTTTAATGCTAGAAGTAGAAATTGCCAGACACTACATAACATTGAAGAGAATCAACAGGATGAGGAGGTTCTGGAGATACACATCCATCAGGAGTTCAAGGGTACCTAACAATGATTCGCAAAGTATCATCATCCAAGTAGATGTTGCAGGAACCAGGATACCGATGGAAATCGACACTGGTGCATCCATGAGTGTAGTACCAGAATCGCTATATCTCGAAAAGTTGAGCGATTTTTCACTGGAGAAGTCAAAGATAGAGCTGCGACGCTACTCAGGAAAGCAAATCCCTGTGGTAGGATGTATCAACGTACCGGTAAAATACAAGTATCAGTTTCAGAGCTTACCTCTCTTAGCAGTGTTAGGAGACAAGCCTACCTTGATAGGTAGAAATTGGTAGGGAGAAATTTAGAATCCAGCAGAGGAGGACAAAGTGTTTAATTAGGAGGGGGAAAATAGAGTATGAGAGGAAGCTTGCTGGGAACATAAAAACTGACTGCAAAAGCTTCTATAGATATGTGAAGAGAAAGAGATTAGTGAAGACAAATGTAGGTCCCTTGCAGTCAGAATCAGGTGAATTTATAATGGGGAACAGAGAAATGGCAGACCAATTGAACAAATACTTTGGTTCTGTCTTCACAAAGGAAGACCCGAATAACCTATTGGAAATACTAGGGGAGAGAGGATCTAGCGAGAAGAACTGAAGGAAATCCTTATTAGTCAAGAAATTGTGTTAGGGAAATTGATGGGATTGAAGGCCGATAAATCCCCAGGGCCTGATAGTCTACATCCCAGAGTACTTAAGGAAGTGGCCCTAGAAATAGTGGATGCATTGGTGATCATGTTCCAACAGGCTATTGACTCTGGATCAGTTCCTATGATCTGGAGGGTAACTAATGTAACACCATTTTTTAAAAAAGGAGGGAGAGAAAAAACAGGGAGTTATAGACCAGTTAGCCTGACATTCATAGTGGGGAGAATGTTGGAATCAATTATTAAAAATGAAATAGCAGGGCATTTGGAAAGCAGTGACAGGATCGGTCCAAGTCAGCATGGATTTATGAAAGGGAAATCATGCGTGACAAATCTTCTAGAATTTTTTGAGGATGTAACTGGTAGAGTGGACAGGGGAGAACCAGTGGATGTGGTGTATTTGGACTTTCAAAAAGCTTTTGACAAGATCCCACACAAGAGATGGTTGTGCAAAATTAAAACACATGGTATTGGGGGTAATGTATTGACATGGATAGAAACATAGAAACATAGAAAATAGGTGCAGGAGCAGGCCATTCAGCCCTTCTAGCCTGCACCGCCATTCAATGAGTTCATGGCTGAACATGAAACTTCAGTACCCCATTCCTGCTTTCACGCCATACCCCTTGATCCCCCGAGTAGTAAGGACTTCATCTAACTCCCTTTTGAATATATTTAGTGAATTGGCCTCAACTACTTTCTGTGGTAGAGAATTCCACAGGTTCACCACTCTCTGGGTGAAGAAGTTTCTCCTTATCTCGGTCCTAAATGGCTTACCCCTTATCCTTAGACTGTGACCCCTGGTTCTGGACTTCCCCAACATTGAGAACATTCTTCCTGCATCCAACCTGTCCAAACCCGTCAGAATTTTAAACGTTTCTATGAGGTCCCCTCTCACTCTTCTGAACTCCAGTGAATACAAGCCCAGTTGATCCAGTCTTTCTTGATAGGTCAGTCCCACCATCCCGGGAATCAGTCTGGTGAATCTTCGCTGCACTCCCTCAATAGCAAGAATGTCCTTCCTCAAGTTAGGAGACCAAAACTGTACACAATACTCCAGGTGTGGCCTCACCAAGGCCCTGTACAACTGTAGCAACACCTCCCTGCCCCTGTACTCAAATCCCCTCGCTATGAAGGCCAACATGCCATTTGCTTTCTTAACCGCCTGCTGTACCTGCATGCCAACCTTCAATGACTGATGTACCATGACACCCAGGTCTCGTTGCACCTTCCCTTTTCCTAATCTGTCACCATTCAGATAATAGTCTGTCTCTCTGTTTTTACCACCAAAGTGGATAACCTCACATTTATCCACATTATACTTCATCTGCCACGCATTTGCCCACTCACCTAACCTATCCAAGTCACTCTGTAGCCTCATAGCATCCTCCTCGTAGATCACACTGCCACCCAACTTAGTGTCATCCGCAAATTTGGAGATACTACATTTAATCCCCTCGTCTAAATCATTAATGTACAATGTAAACAGCTGGGGCCCCAGCACAGAACCCTGCGGTACCCCACTAGTCACTGCCTGCCATTCCGAAAAGTACCCATTTACTCCTACTCTTTGCTTCCTGTCTGACAACCAGTTCTCAATCCACGTCAGCACACTACCCCCAATCCCATGTGCTTTAACTTTGCACATTAATCTCCTGTGTGGGACCTTGTCGAAAGCCTTCTGAAAGTCCAAATATACCACATCAACTGGTACTCCTTTGTCCACTTTATTGGAAACATCCTCAAAAAATTCCAGAAGATTTGTCAAGCATGATCTCCCTTTCACAAATCCATGCTGACTTGGACCTATCATGTCACCATTTTCCAAATGCGCTGCTATGACATCCTTAATAATTGATTCTATCATTTTACCCACTACTGAGGTCAGGCTGACCGGTCTATAATTCCCTGCTTTCTCTCGCCCTCCTTTTTTAAAAAGTGGGGTTACATTGGCTACCCTCCACTCGATAGGAACTGATCCAGAGTCAATGGAATGTTGGAAAATGACTGTCAATGCATCCGCTATTTCCAAGGCCACCTCCTTAAGTACTCTGGGATGCAGTCCATCAGGCCCTGGGGATTTATCGGCCTTCAATCCCATCAATTTCCCCAACACAATTTCCCGACTAATAAAGATTTCCCTCAGTTCCTCCTCCTTAATAGACCCTCTGACCACTTTTATATCCGGAAGGTTGTTTGTGTCCTCCTTAGTGAATACTGAACCAAAGTACTTGTTCAATTGGTCTGCCATTTCTTTGTTCCCCGTTATGACTTCCCCTGATTCTGACTGCAGGGGACCTACGTTTGTCTTTACTAACCTTTTTCTCTTTACATACCTATAGAAACTTTTGCAATCCGCCTTAATGTTCCCTGCAAGCTTCTTCTCGTACTCCATTTTCCCTGCCCTAATCAAACCCTTTGTCCTCCTCTGCTGAGTTCTAAATTTCTCCCAGTCCCCAGGTTCGCTGCTATTTCTGGCCAATTTGTATGCCATTTCCTTGGCTTTAATACTATCCCTGATTTCCCTAGATAGCCACGGTTGAGCCACCTTCCCTTTTTTATTTTTACGCCAGACAGGAATGTACAATTGTTGTAATTCATCCATGCGGTCTCTAAATGTCTGCCATTGCCCATCCACAGTCAACCCCTTAAGTATCATTAGCCAATCTATCTTAGCCAATTCATGCCTCATACCTTCAAAGTTACCCTTCTTTAAGTTCTGGACCATGGTCTCTGAATTAACTGTTTCATTCTCCATCCTAATGCAGAATTCCACCATATTATGGTCACTCTTCCCCAAGGGGCCTCGCACAATGAGATTGCTAATTAATCCTCTCTCATTACACAACACCCAGTCTAAGATGGCCTCCCCCCTAGTTGGTTCCTCGACATATTGGTCTAGAAAACCATCCCTTATGCATTCCAGGAAATCCTCCTCCACCGTATTGCTTCCAGTTTGGCTAGCCCAATCTATGTGCATATTAAAGTCACCCATTATAACTGCTGCACCTTTATTGCATGCACTCCTAATTTCCTGTTTGATGCCCTCCCCAACATCACTACTACTGTTTGGAGGTCTGTACACAACTCCCACTAATGATTTTTGCCTTTTAGTGTTCTGCAGCTCTACCCATATAGATTCCACATCATCCAAGCTAATGTCTTTCCTAACTATTGCATTAATCTCCTCTTTAACCAGCAATGCTACCCCACCTCCTTTTCCTTTTATTCTATCCTTCCTGAATGTTGAATACCCCTGGATGTTGAGTTCCCAGCCCTGATCATCCTGGAGCCACGTCTCCGTAATCCCAATCACATCATATTTGTTAACATCTATTTGCACAGTTAATTCATCCACCTTATTGCGGATACTCCTTGCATTAAGACACAAAGCCTTCAGGCTTGCTTTTTTAACACCCTTTGTCCTTCTAGAATTTTGCTGTACAGTGGCCCTTTTTGTTCTTTGCCTTGGGTTTCTCTGCCCTCCACTTTTCCTCATCTCCTTTCTGTCTTTTGCTTTTGCCTCATTTTTGTCTCCCTCTGTCTCCCTGTATAGGTTCCCATCCCCTGCAATATTAGTTTAACTCCTCCCCAACAGCACTAGCAAACACTCCCCCTAGGATAGAGAACTGGTTGGCAGACAGGAGGCAGAGAGTCGGGATAAACTAATCCTTTTCAGAATGGCAGGCAGTGACTAGTGGGGTGCTGCAGGGCTCAGTGCTGGGACCCCAGCTATTTACAATATACATCAATGATTTAGATGAAAGAATTAAATGTAATATCTCCAAGTTTGCAGATGACACTAAGCTGGGTGGTGGTGTGAGCGGTGAGGAGGATGCTAAGAGGCTGCAGGGTGACTTGGACAGGTTAGGTGAGTGGGCAAATGCACGGCAGATGCAGTATAATGTGGATAAATGTGAGGTTATCCACTTTGGTGGCAAAAACTTGAAGGCAGAATATTATCTGAATGGCGGCAGATTAGGAAAAGGGGAGGTGCAACGACAACTGGGTGTCATGATACATCAGTCATCGAAAGTTGGCATGCAGGTACAGCAGGCGGTGAAGAAGGCAAATGGCATGTTAGCCTTCATAGCGAGGGGATTTGAGTATAGGAGCAGGGAGGTCTTGCTGCAGTTGTACAGGGTCTTGGTGAGGCCTCACCTGGAATATTGTGATCAGTTTTGGTCTCCTAATCTGAGGAAGGATGTTCTTGCTATTGAGGGAGTGCAGCGAAGGTTCACCAGACTGATTCTCGGGATGGCAGTACTGACATATTAAGAGAGACTGGATCGACTGGGCCTATATTCACTGGATTTTAGAAGAATGAGAGGGGATCTCCTAGAAATATATAAAATTCTGACGGGACTGGACAGGTTAGGTGCAGGAAAAGTGTTCCCGATGTTGATTCCAGACCCAGGGGTCACAGTCTAATGATAAGGGGTAAGCCATTTAGGACCGAGATGAGGAGAAACTTCTTCACTCAGAGAGTTGTTGATGCCAGTTCATTGGATATATTCAAGAGGGAGTTAGATATGGCCCTTATGGCTAAAGAGATCAAGGGGTATGGAGGGAAAGCAGGAAAGGGGTACTGAGGTGAATGATCAACCATGTTCTTATTGAATGGTGGTGCAGGCTCGAAGGGCCAAATGGCCTATTCTTGCACCTATTTTCTATGTTTCTATCATTGAAGCTGGATTGAAATGACATTTTTCATGTGGAAACAAGATTTGCATCAAAAGATGACATCATCAAGCAATATCCGAAGGTGTTCCGTGAAACAGGCAGTTTGATCCAAATCTTCAAGGTGAGTGTCAGGGTACAGAAAGAAGCTAGACGAGTTTACGGCAATCCATGTCCCATATCATATGCACCCAAGGAGAAAGTTGAGCAAGAATTCTAAAGACTAGAAGCAGGGAATATTATCTCTAAGGTAATTCACAGTAATGCTGATGCTATGTCCAGGTTGCCATCCCCATCACAAGTTACACCCAAAACGGAAGAAGTGTTCTATTTTTCATACATTGATTGACTTATAGAAACATAGAAAATAGGTGCAGGAGTAGGCCATTCGGCCCTTCTAGCCTGCACCGCCATTCAATGAGTTCATGGCTGAACATGCAACTTCAGTACCCCATTCCTGCTTTCTCACCATACCTCTTGATTTCCCTAGTAGTAAGGACTTCATCTAACTCCTTTTTGAATATATTTAGTGAATTGGCCTCAACAACTTTCTGTGGTAGAGAATTCCACAGGTTCACCACTCTCTGGGTGTAGAAATTCCTCCTCATCTCGGTCCTAAATGGCCTCCCCCTTATCCTTAGACTGTGTCCCCTGGTTCTGGACTTCCCCAACATTGGGAACATTCTTCCTGCATCTAACCTGTCTAACCCCGTCAGAATTTTAAACGTTTCTATGAGGTCCCCTCTCATTCTTCTGAACTCCAGTGAATACAAGCCCAGTTGATCCAGTCTTTCTTGATAGGTCAGTCCCGCCATCCCGGGAATCAGTCTGGTGAACCTTCGCTGCACTCCCTCAATAGCAAGAATGTCCTTCCTCAAGTTAGGAGACCAAAACTGTACACAATACTCCAGGTGTGGCCTCACCAAGGCCCTGTACAATTGTAGCAACACCTCCCTGCCCTTGTACTCAAATCCCCTCACTATGAAGGCCAACATGCCATTTGCTTTCTTAACCGCCTGCTGTACCTGCATGCCAACCTTCAATGACTGATGTACCATGACACCCAGGTCTCTTTGCACCTCCCCTTTTCCTAATCTGTCACCATTCAGATAATAGTCTGTCTCTCTGTTTTTACCACCAAAGTGGATAACCTCACATTTATCCACATTATACTTCATCTGCCATGCATTTGCCCACTCACCTAACCTATCCAAGTCGCTCTGCAGCCTCATAGAATCCTCCTTGCAGCTCACACTGCCACCCAACTTAGTGTCATCCGCAAATTTGGAGATACTACATTTAATCCCCTCGTCTAAATCATTAATGTACAGTGTAAACAGCTGGGGCCCCAGCACAGAACCTTGCGGTACCCCACTAGTCACTGCCTGCCATTCTGAAAAGTCCCCATTTACTCCTACTCTTTGCTTCCTGTCGGACAACCAGTTCTCAATCCATGTCAGCACACTACCCCCAATCCCATGTGCTTTAACTTTGCACATTAATCTCTTGTGTGGGACCTTGTCGAAAGCCTTCTGAAAGTCCAAATATACCACATCAACTGGTTCTCCCTTGTCCACTCTACTGGAAACATCCTCAAAAAATTCCAGAAGATTTGTCAAGCATGATTTCCCTTTCACAAATCCATGCTGACTTGGATCTATCATATTACCTCTTTCCAAATGCACTGCTATGACATCCTTAATAATTGATTCCATCATTTTACCCACTACCGATGTCAGGCTGACCGGTCTGTAATTCCCTGTTTTCTCTCTCCCTCCTTTTTTAAAAAGTGGGGTTACATTGGCTACCCTCCACTCCATAGGAACTGATCCAGAGTCAATGGAATGTTGGAAAATGACTGTCAATGCATCCACTATTTCCAAGGCCACCTCCTTAAGTACTCTGGTATGCAGTCCATCAGGCCCTGGGGATTTATCGGCCTTCAATCCCATCAATTTCCCCAACACAATTTCCCGACTAATAAGGATTTCCCTCAGTTCCTCCTCCTTACTAGACCCTCTGACCCCTTTTATATCCGGAAGGTTGTTTGTGTCCTCCTCAGTGAATAACGAACCAAAGTACTTGTTCAATTGGTCCGCCATTTCTTTGTTCCCCGTTATGACTTCCCCTGATTCTGACTGCAGGGGACCTACGTTTGTCTTTACTAACCTTTTTCTCTTTACATATCTATAGAAACTTTTGCAATCCGTCTTAATGTTCCCTGCAAGTTTCTTCTCGTACTCCATTTTCCCTGCCCTAATCAAACCCTTTGTCCTCCTCTGCTGAGTTCTAAATTTCTCCCAGTCCCCGGGTTCGCTGCTATTTCTGGCCAATTTGTATGCCACTTCCTTGGCTTTAATGCTATCCCTGATTTCCCTTGATAGCCACGGTTGAGCCACCTTCCCTTTTTTATTTTTACGACAGACAGGAATGTACAATTGTTGTAGTTCATCCATGCAGTCTCTAAATGTCTGCCATTGCCCATCCACAGTCAACCCCTTCAGTATCATTCGCCAATCTATCTTAGCCAATTCACGCCTCATACCTTCAAAGTTACCCTTCTTTAAGTTCTGGACCATGGTCTCTGAATTAACTATTTCATTCTCCATCCTAATGCAGAATTCCACCATATTATGGTCACTCTTCCCCAAGGGGCCTCGCACAACGAGATTGCTAATTAATCCTCTCTCATTACACAACACCCAGTCTAAGATGGCCTCCCCCCTAGTTGGTTCCTCGACATATTGGTCTAAAAAACCATCCCTTATGCACTCCAGGAAATCCTCCTCTACCGTATTGCTTCCAGTTTGGTTAACCCAATCTATGTGCATATTAAAGTCACCCATTATAACTGCTGCACCTTTATTGCACGCACCCCTAATTTCATGTTTGATGCCCTCCCCAACATCACTACTACTGTTTGGAGGTCTGTACACAACTCCCACTAACGTTTTTTGTCCTTTGGTATTCTGCAGCTCTACCCATATAGATTCCACATCATCCAAGCTAATGTCATTCCGAACTATTGCCTTAATTTGCTCCTTAACCAGCAATGCTACCCCACCTCCTTTTCCTTTTATTCTATCTTTCCTGAAGATAGGTTCAGTAGATTTGGCCTATATACATTGGAGTTCAAAAGAATGAGAGGTGATCTTATTGAAACGTATAAGATTATGAGGGGGCTTGACAAGGTGGATGCAGAGAGGATGTTTCCACTGATGGGGGAGACTAGAACTAGGGGACATAGTCTCAGAATAAGGGGCCACCAATTTACAACTGAGGTGAGGAGGAATTTCTTCTCTCAGAGCATTGTAAATCCCCAGAGAGCTGTGGAAGCTGGGTCATTGAATATATTTAAGGTGGAGATATACAGATTTTTGACTGATAAGGGAGTAAAGGGTTATGGGGAGCGGGCAGGGAAGTGGAGCCATCAGGTCCAGGGGACTGGTCCACTTTTAGTTCCATTATTTTAACAAGTACTACTTCATTAGTGCTAGTGATTGTATTAAGTTCCTTCCTCCCTATAGCCCCTTGATTATTCACTATTGGGATGTTTTTAGTGTCTTGTACCGTGAAGACCGATACAAAATATTTGGTCAACTTCTCTGCCATTTCCCTGTTCTCCATTATTAATTCCCCAGTCTCATCCTCTAGAGGACCAACGTTTACTTTAGCCACTCTTTTCCTGTGTGTACGAATGTTCTAAGACTTTACCACATGATGGTGTGCAGGTAGAGTCTGGCACCAGTTCAGCTGACCACTCGTTCCAAAACACTTTGCTGAGCTCTTATTGGCAGAACCTCAAGCTTCTCGTAATGTCTTGCTGCTGTGACTGATTTCTTCCTGCAGCAACGATTGAAGCTGATTGAAGTCAGTGTTGTGCCTGCAGCACTTGCTTAAGCACCAAATGAACAACATTGTATAACTGGCCCTGAGCTATAGGTGTGGGAAAAAAAACATTCAAATGCAGTATATCACCAAAAAAAGCCCAAGAAATCAGATTTGTATTTAAAGATGTGGTAGTGTGTTTAAAAAAAGAGCACACAGCATATTAGCCAGGATGGTCCCAGGGATGGGAAGCTATAGATATGAGGAGAGACCTGAGATAATGGAACTATTTCCACTAGAGCAGAGAAGACGAAGAGGAGATTTAATAGAGGGTTTTACAATATGAAAGGTTTTGATGTGCTGAACATGGCAAGGTTATTTCCTCTGGTTTGAGCCACAGTGATAAGTCAATCAGTTAAAATAGTTACTGAAAGAGTAAGGAGAGAGGTCAGCAGAAATGTTTTTATTACAACTACAGTAATTTAATTTGTTAGAAGTGATTAGTGTATGTGGCTACCAGTGTTATTTTGCTTTGGTGATTGTGTATGGTTTGTGTGTTCAACAACTAACCTGATGCTCCTTATAAAAGCTTCCCCAGTGACAAGAATAAGTGAGGAGACCATCTGCTGGGTATGATTGAGCACCTTATGTATTGAAATCACCCTCTACTTCCTCACGGTGGGTCCTGAGATGGCTTGCCTCGGGTGCAGCCAAGTCCAATGCAGTGCTGGTCCTGCCCACGTTCCAGCACATTGGCCTGAATCTTAAAACATTGGCGAGTTGGGAGCAGGGGAGGGGGCTCGGAAGCAGTTGGGAAACCATGAAGAGCGTATCCAATCTACTGACGATACAAAGCTAGGTGGGAAGGTAAGCTGTGAGGAGGATACAAAGAGCCTGCAAAGGGATACAGACAGGTTAAGTGAGAGGGCAATAAGGGGGCAGATGGAGTATAATTTGGGGAAATGTGAGGTTTTATATGTTGTAGGAATAATAGAAAAACAAAATATTACTTTAAATGTTGAGAAACTATTTAATGTTGGTGTTCAGAGAGATTTATGTGTTCTCGTACAAGAAACACAGAGTTAACATGCAGGTACAGAAAGCAGTTAGGAAGGAAAATGGCATGTTGGCTTTTATTACAAGGGAGTTGGAGTACAAGAGTAAGAGGGGCCGAAATTGTCCCTCTCCTTAAGGCCTGTTACCATCACAAATCGCTTCAGAGTGGAGTGGCCGCCGACTTTTCGTGGAATGACTGCTGCTAGCTCAATTGTCCTTCCGAGGTTTCCTGGCGGTGCCCCAATCCCTCCCCCCGCCCACCACCCCACTGCTGCCAATTCGTGTTCAGTGTGTCATCGCCTTGCACACCGCCGATCTACCCTCCAACGGCGACATTCCCCTCTGAAAATCTTCGGCCTGCCTGGCGGTGCCAAAACCTGTTTTTTCCCGGTGGTCCAGTAAGGCCGTGACCTTCTGCAATGGCGCTACGGCTTCCCTTAAAGAGGAGGACTCACTGCCGCTACTACCATGTTTTTCTTTTGTCGTCCGACTGCTATGTCGGCCCGTCAATTATGCCCCCCTGGTTCGGCCGGGCTGTCAACAGGCAGCCTGGCACCTCCTCTTGGGTGCCAGGCTGCTGGCCCGGCCGAAAGCCTCCCTGGTGGTCCAGTGGACCAAAGTTTTAAAATCGCGACGGTCACTCCGCACCACCCCAACTTCCGTCCCTGAGGTATTGCCACCACCGTGTATCTGCCCCTCTCGTGTAGTCACTGGCCCCATTAAGAGTGACTTCTGGATCCAAATTTAAAAAAAAAAAACAAGCGGAACTTCGCTCAAGAGGCGACCTAAACCTCAGCTGTGGTAAAAACCGTTTCGGGCGGGGGGGGGGGGGGGGGCGCAGTTTCAGCCCCAGGAAGCCTTGCTACAATTGTACAGGGCTTTGGTGAGTCCACACCTGGAGTACTATGCACAGTTTTGGTGTCCGTATCTGAGGAAGGATATACATACCTTAGAGGCAGTGATACAAATGTTTACTCGATTGATTCCTAGGATGAGAGGATTGCCCAATGAGGTGAGATTGAGTAGATTGGGCCGATACTCTCTGAAGAATGAAAGGTGATCTCAATGAAACATATGATTCTGAGGGGGATTGACAGGGTAGATCATCATCATCATCATAGGCAGTCCCTCGTATCGAGGATGACTTGCTTCCACACCAAAAAGGGAAAAGTTCACAGGTGGTTCAATGAAGGACCTAATATTCCAGGTCCCAAACTGCATATTGAAGGGTGGAAGATGCTTGTGCGTGGATTTTTTTAACTTGCGGTGGCCGTTGCACACTAGCTGAGGGTAGATGCTGAGTGGTTGTTTCCCCTGGCTGGGAAGTTTGAAATTAAGGGTCACAGTCTGTAATAAAGGGTCAGCCATTTAGGTTTGAGATGAAGATAAATTTCTTCACTAGAAAGTTGTGAATCCTTAGAATTCTCTACTCCAGAGGGCTGTTGATGCTCAGTCATTGAGTATATTCCAGACCGAGATCAATAGTTTTTTGGATATTAAGGTAATCAATGGTTATGGGGGTAATCATAGTGATCTTTAATCTGCATATATATTGGACAAATCAAATTGGCAAGGGTAGTCTGGAGGATGATTTCATGGAATGTATTGGAGACAGTTTCCTAGAACAATATGTTATGGAAACAAACAGGAAATAGGCAATTTTAGATCTTGTTTTGTGTAATGTGACAGGGTTAACGAGTGATCTTATAGTAAAGGAGCATCTCGGGAAGAGTGATCATAATATGATAGAATTTGACATTAAGTTTGAAAGTGACATTCTTAAGTTCCACACCAGAGTCTTAGGGGCCTACTGCCGTTGATTGCCGCCCACTGCCACTGACATTCCTCTGCTTGAACCACTTTTGACATGGCCTGGAGTGGGCGGGAGGGGAGAGCCGCCGGAAAGCGGCTGCCGACATTAGCGGAAGGCCAGTGCACGTCAATAGACTCCCACCTGCCAAGATGCCAGATTGGTGTGGGCGGGAGTCGGCTAGGGTCTGCGGCAGGACAGCGGTGGACCGCTGCGTGGAGGCTGCTCTGTCCTGAATGGTGGGCAGAAAGAAAAGGGTAATTTTCAGTGGATGTTTTTGTGACTGGAAAGTTGCATCCAGTGGAGTTCTGCAGGGCTAAGTGCAGGATCCCTTGCTTTTTGTGCTATATATAAATGACTTAAACTTGAATGTTAGGGGTATGATTAAGAAGTTTGCAGATGACATTAAAATAGGCTGTGTGGTTGATAATGAAGAAGAAAGCTGTGGATTGCGGGAAGATATCAATGTACTGGTCAGGCAGGCAAAACAGTGTCAAATTGAATTCAATTCAGATAAGTGTGAGGTAATGCATTTGGGGAGGGTTAACAAGGCAAGGCAATACACATTAAATGGTAGGACACTGAAAAGTGTAGAGAGTTATATATGTATACTTGTATTTACTCTGTACAACCACCAGGGGGCTCATTCCCTGGAGTCCCAAGGGATCCCATAATCCCTTGGGAGCACAGGTATTTAAGGAAGCTTTACAGGTTGGAGAGGCACTCTGGAGACCTGCAATAAAAGACTATGATCACACTTTCTTTGAGGTCACAATGTTCAGTCTGACTCTTTCTCCATACACAACAACTGGCCACGAGATACAGATAGCAAACCCAAAGATGCAGGGAACAGTGGGCATCCTGGAGAAATTTTCAGAGGGAGATGATTGGGAAACTTTTGTGGAGCGACTCGACCAGTCCTTCGTGGCCAACGAGCTAGATGGGGAAGAGAGCGCTGCCAAACGAAGGGCGATCCTCCTCACCATCTGTGGGGCACCAACGTATGGCCTTATGAAGAATCTGCTCACTCCAGCAAAACTCACGGATAAATCGTACGACGATTTGTGCACACTGGTCCGAGAGCATCTGAACCCGAAGGAAAGTGTTCTGATGGCGAAGTACCGGTTCTACACCAACAAAGGCCAGGAAGTGGTGAGTTATGTCGCCGAGCTAAGATGCCTTGCAGGACATTGCAAATTTGAAGGACATTTGGAGCACATGGTCAGAGACTTTTCGTGCTTGGCATTGGCCATGAAACCATACTTTGCAAACTTTTGACTGTAGAGACCCCAACCTTGAGTAAGGCCATAGCGATAGCCGAGGCATTCATTGCCACCAGTGACAATACGAAGCAAATCTCTTAGCACACAAGTGCTACTACAAGTACTGTGAACAAAGTGATGTTGTTTGCGAATCGTAATGTACAGGGCATATCACACATATCTGCAGCTACACATCCGCAGATGTCTCAGAGTCCACCATCAAGGATGATGAATGCAAGGCCTTGTTGGTGCTGCGGGGGTGATCATCGTTTCCATTCATGCCAATACAAAGAGTACGTTTGCAAGGGCTGTGGAACAATGGGACACCTCCAATGAGTGTGCAGGCGAGCTGCAGAGCCTGTTAAACCTGCAAACCACCATGTTGCAGAGAAGGACAGATCCACGGAGGATCACGATGAAACAGAGCCTCAGATCGAGGAGATAGAGGTACATGGGGTGCACACATTCACCACAAATTGTCCCCCAATAATGCTGAATGTTGAACTAAATGGAGTCCCGGTGTCAATGGAGCTGGAAAAGGGCGCAAGCCAGTCCATCATGGGCAAAAAGACTTTCGAAAGGTTGTGGTGCAACAAGGCCTCAAGGCCAGTCTTAACTCCAGTTCACACGAAACTAAGAACTTACACAAAAGAACTGATTCCTGTAATTGACAGTGCTACCATAAAGGTCTCCTACGATGGAGCGGTGCACAAGCTACCACTCTGGGTGGTACCGGGCGATGGTCCCACGCTGCTCCGCAGGAGCTGGCTGGGAAAGATACGCTGGAACTGGGACGACGTCCAAGCGCTATCACCCGCTGACGAGACTTCGTGTGCCCAGGTCTTAAACAAATTTCCTTTGCTGTTCAACCCAGGCATCAGGAAATTCCAAGGAGCAAAAGTGCAGATCCACCTAATTCCGGGGGCGCGACCCATCCATCACAAGGCGAGTGCAGTACCGTACACGATGAGAGAAAAAGTAGAGATCGAGCTAGACCGGCTGCAAAGAGAGGGCATCATTTCACCGATCGAGTTCAACGAGTGGGCCAGTCCTATCGTCCCAGTCCTCAAGGGAGATGGCACCGTCAGAATCTGTAGCGATTACAAAGTAACTATCAATCGTTTCTCCTGCAGGACCAATACACACTAACAAAGGCCGACTACCTCTTTGCAACGCTAGTGGGAGGAAAGATGTTCACGAAGCTGGATCTGACTTCAGCTTACATGACGCAGGAACTGGAGGAATCATCGAAGGCCCTCACCTGCATCAACATGCACAAAGGTCTTTTTGTTTATAACAGATGCCCATTTGGAATCTGATCAGCGGCGGCCATATTCCAGAGAAACATGGAAAGCTTACTGAAGTCGGTCCCGCACACCGTGGTCTTCCAGGACAACATCTTGGTCACAGGTCGGAACACAGCCGAGCATCTGCAGAACCTGGAGGAGGTTCTTAGTCGACTCAACTGCGTGGGGCTCAGGTTAAAACGCTCGGTGCGTTTTCCTGGCACCTGAAATGGAGATCCTGGGAAGGAGGATTGCAGCGGACGGCATCAGATCCACCAACGCAAAGAGGGAGGCAATCGAGAATGCACCGAGGCCACAGAATGTGACGGAGCTGCGATCGTTTCTGGGACTCCTGAACTACTTTGGTAACTTCTTACTGGGACTCAGCACACTGTTAGAACCACTGCATGTCTTACTACGAAAAGGGACGAATGGGTTTGGGGCAAAAGCGAAGAAAATGCCTTTGTAAAAGCAAGAAAATTGTTATGCTCAAACAAATTGCTTGTGTTATATGATCCATATAAGTGTTTGGTACTAGCATGTGATGCGTCGTCATATGGTGTTGGGTGTGTATTGCAACAAGTTAATGATTTTGGGAACCTGCAACCGGTTGCTTATGCATCCAGGAGTCTGTCTAAGGCTGAGCGAGCCTACAGCATGATTGAGAAAGAAGCGTTAGCGTGTGTCTGTGGAGTAGAGAAAATGCATCAATACTTGTTTGGGCTAAAATTCGAATTGGAAACTGACCATAAGCCACTTATATCCCTGTTCTCCGAGAGTAAAGGGATAAATACCAATGCGTCGGCCCGCATTCAGAGATGGAGGCTCAAGTTGTCTGCATACAACTACGCCATCCGCCACAGGCCAGACACAGAAAACTGCGCCGATGCACTCAGTAGGCTGCCATTGCCCACCACGGGGGTGGAAATGGTGCAGCCCGCAGATCTAGTCATGATTATGGAAGCATTTGAGAGTGAGCAATCACCCGTCACTGCCCAGCAGATCAAAACCTGGACAAGCCAGGACTCCGTATTATCTCTAGTCAAAAGCTGTGTGCTTCTCAGGAGCTGGTCCAGTGTCCCAGTGGAAATGCAGGAAGAGATAAAGCCGTTCCAGTGGCGCAAAAATGAAATGTCTATACAGGCAGACTGCCTTCTGTGGGGCAATCGAGTAGTGGTCCCCAAGAAGGGCAGAGACACCTTCATCAATGACCTCCACAGTACTCACCCAGGCATTGTAATAATGAAAGCGATAGCCAGATCCCACGTGTGGTGGCCCGGTATCGATGCAGATTTAGAGTCCTGCATTCACAGATGTAATACATACTTGCAGTTAAGCAATGTATCCAGAGAGGCGCTGCTAAGTTTATGGTCTTGTCCCTCCAAACCGTGGTCTAGGGTACACGTCGACTATGCAGGCCCATTCTTGGGTAAAATGTTCCTTGTGGTTGTAGACATGTACTCCAAGTGGATTGAATGTGAGATAATGTCGGCTAGCACATCCGCTGCCACCACTGAAAGCCTGCGGGCCATGTTTGCCACACACGGCTTACCCGATGTCCTGATGAGCGACAATGGGCCATATTTTACCAGTGCTGAGTTCAAAGAATTCATGACCCGTAACGGGATCAAACATATCACATCTGCCCCGTTTAATCCATCGTCCAATGGTCAGGCAGAGCGAGCAGTGCAAACCATCAAGCAAGGCTTGAAGAGGGTAACTGAAGGCTAACTGCAGACTCGCTTATCCCGAGTCCTGCTTAGCTACCGCACGAGACCCCACTTACTCACTGGGATCCCACCTGAACTGCTCATGAAAAGAGCACTTAAGACAAGGCTCTCTTTAGTTCACACTGATCTACATGAACAGGTAGAGAGTAGGCGGCTTCAACAAAGTGCCTACCATGATAACTCAAATGTGTCACGCGAGATTGAAAGCAATGATCCTGTATTTGTTTTAAATTATGGACAAGGTCCCAAGTGGCTTCCCGGCATTGTCGTGGCCAAAGAGGTGAGCAGAGTGTTTTGGGTCAAACTTTCAAATGGACTCATTCACCGGAAACACTTGGACCAAATCAAACTCAGATTCACGGACTATCCTGAGCAACCCACCTTGGACCCTACCTTTTTTGATTCCCCAACATACACACCAGTGGCAACCGGCACCACGGTTGACCACGAAGCAGAACCCATCATCCACAGCAGCCCTGCAGTGCACACCACACCAGGCAGCCCAGCAAGGCCAGCGAGGGCCCAACAAATGATTCAACACCACCAGCTTTCACACGGAGACGATCAACCAGGGCAAGAAGGGCCCCAGATTGACTCACATTGTAAATAGTTACACTATTGACTTTTGGGGGTGGTGGTGTTGTTTTATATGTATACTTGTATTTACTCTGTACAGTCACCAGAGGGCTCATTCCCGGGAGTCCCAAGGGATCCCATAATCCCTTGGGAGCACAGGTATTTAAGGAGGCTTCACAGGTTGGAGAGGCACTCTGGAGACCTGCAATAAAAGACTACAGTCACACTTTCTTTGAGCTCACAGTGTTCAGTCTAACTCTTTCTCCATATGCAACCTAGAGGAACAAAGGGACCTTGGAGTGTAGGTCCACAGATCCCTGAAGGCAGCAGGCCAGGTCAATAAGGTGGTTAAGAAGGCATATGGAATACTTGCCTTTATTAGGCGAGACATAGAATACAAGAGCAAGGACAGTATGCTTGAACTGTATAAAACACTAGTTAGGCTGCAGTTGGAGTACTGTGTGCAGTTCTGGCCACAACCGTATAGGAAAGATGTGATTGCACTGGAAAGGGTGCTGAGGAGATTTACAAGAATGTTGCCTGGACTAGAGAATTTTGGCTATGAGGAAAGATTGGAGATGCTGGGTCTGTTTTCTTTGGAACAAAGGAGGCTGAGGGGAGACCTGATTGAGGTGTATAAAATTATGAGGGGCCTGGATAGTGTGGATAGGAAAGACCTGTTACCTTGGCAAAGACGTCAACAACCATGGGGCATAGATTTAAAATAATTGCGGGGAGGTATAGAGAAGATATGAGGGGAAATGTATTTACCCAGAGGGTGGTGGGGGTCTGGAACTCACTACCTGAAAGGATGGTAGAGGCAGAAAGCCTCACCTCATTTAAAAAATACTTGGATGCTGTAACCCACAAGGCTGCAGACCAAGAGCTGGAAAGTGGGATTAGACTGGATAGTTCTTGGTCGGTCAGTGAGGCTGCGATGGGCCGAAATGGTCTCCTTCCGTGCTGTAAATGTCTATGATTCTATGATTCTGTGAAAAACTCCACAGGAAAAGTAATCCAACCATGGCTAACTAAAGAAGTTAAGAATAGTATTAGATTAAAAAAAGAGGCTTATAATGTTGCAAACAATAGTAGCAAGCATGAGGATTGGGAGAGCTTTAGAAACCAGCAAAGGATGACCTAAAAATTGATAAAAAGGGAAAGACTTGCAATTATATAGCGCCTTTCATGACCACCAGATGTCTCAAAGCGCTTTACAGCCAATGAAGTACTTTTGGAGTGTAGTCACTGTTGTAATGTGAGAGAAAATACAATGAGAGTAAATTAGCAAGAAATATAAAAACAGATTGTAAGAGCTTCTTCGAGTATGTAAAAAGGAAGAGATTAGCAAAAATAAGCGTCGATCCTTTCGAGATTGAGAGAGGAGAAATTATATTGGGGAACAAGGAAATGGCAGAGACTTGAAACAAATATGTTGCATCTGTCTTCACAGTCGAAGACACAAGAAGCGTACCAAATATCATGGGGAACCAAGGGTCTAATGCGAGCAAGGAACTTAAAGTAATTAATGTCAGTAGAAAAAAAGTACTTGGGAAACTAGGGATTAAAAGCCGACAAATCCCTTAAATTTGATGGCCTACATCCTAGGATTCTAAAAGAGGTGGCTGCAGAAATAGTGGATGATATTCCAAAATTCCCTCGATTCAGGAACGGTCCCAGCTGATTGGAAGGTAGCAAATGTAACATCACTATTCAAGAAAGGAGCGCGAGAGAAAACAGGAACTGCAGCCAGTTAACCTGACATCAGTCATTGGGAAGTGGTAACAGGGTACTTAGAAAATCATAATATGATTAGGCAGAGACAGTATAATTTTATGAAAGAGAAATTGTGTTTAACAAATTTATTTGTGTTTTTTGAGGATAAAGGGAAACGAGTGAATACAGTATATTAAGATTTCCAAAAGGCATTCAATAAGGTGCCACATAAAAAGTTGTGAAGCAGGATAAGGGCACGTGGGGTTGGGGGTATTGCATTAGCATGGATAAAGGATTGGTTAACAGGCAGAAAACAGAGAGTAGTTATTAATTGGTCATTTTCAGGTTGGCAGGCTGTAACCCGTGAGGTTCTGCAAGGATCAGTGCTTGGGCCTCTGTTATTTACAATCTATATTAATGACTTAGATGAAGTGACCAAGTGCAATGCATCCAAGTTTTCTGACAATACAAAGCTAGGTGGAAAGTAAAATGTGAGAAGGACGCAAATAGCCTGCAAAGGGACATAGGTAGGTAAAGTGAGTTGGCAGTAAGGAGGCAGATGAAGTGTCATGTGGGGAAATGTGAGGTTATTCACTTTGGTAAGGAGAATAGAAAAACAGAATATTTTTTTAAATGGTGCGAAATGATTAAATGTTGCTGTTCAGAGAGATTTGGGTGTCCTAGAACAAGAAACACAGTTAGCATGCAAGTACAGCAAACAATTAGGAAGGAAAATGGCATGTTGACTTTTATTACAAGGGGGTTGGAGTACAAGAGTAAGGAAGTCTTGCTACAATTGTACAGGGCTCTGGTGAGAGCACACCTGAAGTACTGAGTACAGTTTGGTCTCCTTATCTAAGGACGGATATACTTGCCTTTGAGGCAGTGCGACAGAAGTTCACGAGATTGATTCCTGGGATGAGAGGATTGTCCTATGAGGAGAGATTGAATATTTTGGGCCTATACTCTGGAGTTCAGAAGAATGAGAGGTGATCTCATTGAAACATACAAGATTCTGAGGGTGACTGACAGGATAAATGCTGTGTGATTGTTTCCCCTGGCTGGAGAGTCTAGAATTAGGGGCATAGTCTCCGGATAAGGGGCATGCTTTTTAAGACTGAAATGTGGAGGAATTTCTTCACTCAGAGGGTTGTGATTCTTTGGAATTCTTTCCCCCAAAGTGCTGTGGATGCTCAATCGTTGAGTATATTCAAGGCTGAGATAGATATATTTTTGGACTCCAGAGAAATCAATGTTTGTGGGGATAGGGCAGGCAAGTGGAGTTGAGGTAGAAGATCAGCCATGATCTTATTGAATGGCAAAGCAGGCTCGAAAGGCTGAATGGCTTACTTCTGCTGCTATTTCTTATGTTCTTATCTTAACCTGCTGGAGCTACAACATATGCAGAAGGAGCATAGTTAGTGTCAGCTGTGGCTCAGTGGGTAGCACTCAAGCATCTGTCAAAGGGTTGTGGGTTCAATCCCCCTCCAGAAATTGAGCACAAATTCTAGGCTGACACTCCATTGTGGTGGTGATGGAGTGCTGCACTGTCTGAGTTACAGTCATTTGGATGAGTCGTTAAAGCAAGTTTTAAATCTAGTTTCCTGTTGAAATTCACCTCCTTTCTGCCTCCCATCTGCTCTCTCAGGTGGATGTAAATGATCCCGTGGCATTATTTTGAAGAAGGCTGCACCCATCCCTCACCCACATCTCGGGGAAAGTGCACTTCCTCATAGGGTCAATCAACATAACTAAAACAGATTATTGTTATTATCTCATTGGTGCTTGTGGGAGCTTGCTGTGTGCAAATTGTATGCCTCATTTTCTACTTTACAACAGTGACCACACTTCAGGCTCAAATTTCCCCAGGAGTTGCCCCGCTTTTTTTGGAGCAAGTAGCTTTTTTTGGAGTAACTTATAAATTGCAAATTTCCCCATTTAACTTGCTTCAGTGTAAGTCAGTTAGTTAGGTTTTTTTTTAGTTTAGTTTTTTTTCTCCAAAAGGGGGCGTGACCAGCCACTTACATCTCTTTTGTCCATAGAAGCAAATTTGGCCAGCTAAAAGTTACTCCAAACTAACTTAGGCCAGTGTATGTGGCCACTTTTGCAGGCACAGAAAAACCTTACCTACATTTAAGAAATCAGCGCAGGTAGCCAGAGATAGCGGCGGGTGGGGGCGAAGGTGAGTTAGAGGATTCTAAAGCACTAAACACCTTCACAGCATCAGCACAACATCTTCAGCACAACATCATCAAAAATAAAGGAAAGATAAATCAGCTACTAAAAATAGAGCAGTCCTGCCTTGCTGACTGCAGAACGCACCGGCTAGCCCTTCGGTCAGGGCTAGGGGCGGCAGGCACACATGACTGTAGGGGCGAGGGATGTTTTTTTTTACAGCTGTTCCTAAATGTTGTTTGGTGATAATGGAACATGATTCAGTCTTAATGCAAAATATCTTTTATTGGAAAGTTTACAATGCATTTCAACAACAACAACAACAGCAACAACAGCAAAGAAAGGCTGCACCCATCCCTCACCCACATCTCGGGGAAAGTGCACTTCCTCATAGGGTCGGTGATGGTGGTGGGGGGGGTGGGGGAGTTGGAGGCCCGGCTTGGGTCTCACCGGTGGCTGGTACGTGGATTGAAGTGGGAGTGGCATTTGAGTATCCGGTCTTTGTCCCCTATTGCAGCAGCTAGCTCCCTCATGGCACCTGCCATCATTTGCACACCCTCTGACATGCCTGCCCTCAGTTCCCGTCTCAGTGCTGATATTTCTCCCGACAGTGTCGCCACCTCATCATGCACCCCACTGATGGTCGCCACGAGTGATCTTGTAAGGGCATTGGTCTCCTCACCTAATGACACAACCTGATTAACATCTGATGAAGGCTGCATCTCAGGAGAGACTGGTCGGCTTCTCCTTCCCCTCGCCGTGGGTCTGCCTAGTGGCACCCCTCCAGTGTGAGGTGCAGGCTGGGACGGTGGGGCACTCGGTGTTCCAACATGCATTTCATCACCGCCACTGGAACCCGCAACCTCGGAAGGTGTGAAACCATGGAATGTCACCGTGGAGCTCATGGAGGTTTCTGGCAGTGTGCTGCCCTGTACTATGGACTGATCCATATCACGGTCAGCATTCTCCTATGAACACATTTCCATGGACCCCTGCCCCACCCGCCTTGGTCTGGAGTGCACGCATCTGGATCTTCTGCTGGATCTTCAGGATGTTCAGGATTGTCTTCTTCCTCTGCAAAATACAACAGAACAGTAAAATAGTTAGCAGCACAGGAGGGGGTTGGATAGGTGGCATGAGTAGTCTCATATGTAGCAGGCCAGTCAGCAGGTTGATTTGAAGGGCGACGATGCATTTTAATGACTCACCCTCACCCTCGTGTGTGGGTCCAGCTTGTGCAGAGCTGATTCTTTTTCTGCCGGTGCGACTCAGCAAGGCAGCAAACCTCTGTTCCAGGGGTGTCAGTTGGTGCAGATTTGGCGGCCCTCCTCCTGTTCTAAGTCTTTCCCTTTGGTTGTGAGCCAATTTCTTCTGCAAAGATGAAAATATAACTTCTCACACGTTTCTGATGGGTGGGACATATACAGATGGTCACATTTACAATTGCAATTCCATTTAAAGATGAAGATATTACTTACACTCACTACTTGACCATGTCCTGCCATTTCTTTTTGCACTGGCTTCCAGATCTTGCGGTAGTCACCTCTGCGGAGTATTCTTCTGCAACTAAGTTCCATCGTCTTCTCATTTCTTTGGATGGAACTTTTGTGGGACCACTCTTACTGATATCCAGCTCCAGCCATTTGTTCTCAATGACAGTGACAAGTTTCTCCATTTCCTCATGGAGGAAATTCTTTGTCTTGTTGTACACTCTTGCGTCATTGGTGTATTGGACTTACACTCAGGTAATCTTGAAAAATCAAAGTTCTCACCTTTCTTCCACCTATGCAGCACTCCTTTCCACTCCCTCAGCCACCCAAAAATCACTATTCACACCGTACCTTTATATATGGTCCATTGCCAATGCTGCTGAGGCACTGAGGACGCTCTCCCTTTAATTGGCCGATGGCCAAGTTTCCTGCTCCATTGCGCATGCGCGCACACTGAAGCAGACATGCGTCCCCCTGCCAGCACTCGAGGAGACGCTGGGCCCAACCCCTCCCCCCTGCCAGCTGCGCTGAGCAAGCGCGGCCG
This sequence comes from Pristiophorus japonicus, assembly GCF_044704955.1. Taxonomy (NCBI): domain Eukaryota; kingdom Metazoa; phylum Chordata; class Chondrichthyes; family Pristiophoridae; genus Pristiophorus; species Pristiophorus japonicus. The sequence goes on along the minus strand of NC_091985.1, from coordinate 105,440,726 downwards.
AAGCTCCACCCCCCTGTAGGCTCTGCAGCGCCACGCCACGGGAGCAGAACGATGAAGGAGCGGCCAAAGTAGGAGGTAAATTTTCGGCGCATTTTTTGCCCCACAAAGTCGGCATACCACGGCTAACTACGCCGCTCTAGCCGGCTGGGGAAATTTGGGCCTAATAAAAGTATTTAATTGGCTGTATGAATCAGTGGTCGTGAAAGGCTCTATATAAATGCAAGCCTTTTTTCTTTCTAAGCGATCCCACAACCAACGGATCAGATCAAAGTTCTACAATCCTGCCACATCATGAATGGTGGTGGGCAATTAAACAACTAATGGGAGGTGGAGGATCCATAAACAACTCCATTCTCAATATGGCGGAGCCCAGCACATGAGTGCAAAAAGCAAAGTTAAAGTGTTCGCAATCATATTCAGCCAGAATTGCCGAATGAATGATCCATCTCGGCCTCCTCCTGAAGTCCCCACCATCACAGAACCTAGTCTTCAGCCGATTTGATCCACTGCATGTGATATCAAGAAGCTGCTGAATGTACTGTACTCAGCAAAGGCTATTGGCCCCTGACAACATCCTGGCTGTAGTGCTGATGACTTGTGCTCCAGAACTTTGCACACCTCTAGCCAAGCTGTTCCAGTACAGCTATAACACTGGCATCTACCCAACAATATGGAAAATTGCCCAGGTACATCCTGAAGCAGGAGAAATCCAATCCGGCCAGTTACCGCCCCATCAGTCTATTCTCAATCGCCAGCAAAGTGGTAGAAAGTGTCATCGACAGTGTTATTAAACGGCACTTACTCACCAATAACCTGCTCACTGATGCTCAGTTTGAGTTCCACCAGGACCTCAGACCTCATTACAGCCTTGGTCCAAACATGGACAAAAGAGCTGAATTACAGAGGTGAGGTGAGAGTGACTGCCTTAGACATCAAGGCAGCATTTGTGGCATCAAGGAGCCCGAGTAAAATTGTAGTCAATGAGAATTAGTGAGAAACCTCTCCATTAGCTGGAGTCATACCTAGCACAAAGGAAGATGGTTTTGGTTATTGGAAGCCAATCATTTCAGCCCCAGGACATTGCTGCAGGAGTTCCTCAGGGCAGTGTCCTAGGCCAAACCATCTCAGGTGCTTTATCAATGACCTTCCCTCTATCATAAGATTAGAAGTGGGGATGTTCGCTGATGATTGCACAGTGTTCAGTTCCAATTGCATCTCCTCAGATAATGAAGCAATCCATGCCCATTTCCAGCAAGACCTGGACAACATTCAGGCTTGGGCTGATAAGTGGCAAGTAACATTCATGCCACACAAGTGCCAGGCAATGACTATCCCCAACAAGAGAGGATCTAGCCACCTCCCCTTGATAGTCATTACCATCACTGAATCCCCCACCATCAACATCCTTGGGGTCACCATTGACCAGAAACTTAACTGGACCAGCCACATATATACTGTGGCAACAAGAGCAGGTCAGAGGCTGGATATTCTGTGCGAGTGTCTCACCTCCTGACTCCCCAAAACCTTTCATCCATCTACAAGGCACAAGTCACGAGTGTGATGTAATACTTTCCACTTGCCTGGATGCAGCTCCAACAATACTCAAGATGCTCGACACCATCCAGGACAAAGCAACCCGCTTTAGTGGCTCCCATCCGCCACCTTAAACATTCACTCCTTCCACCACCACTGTGGCTGTAGTGTGTACCATCCACAAGACATACTGCAGCAACTCACCAAGGCTTCTTCAACAACCCCTCCCAAACCCACGATCTCTACCATCTAGAAGGACAAGGGCGGCAAGCGCATGGGATCACCATCACCTGCAAGTTCCCCTCCAAGTTACACACCATCCTGACTTGGAAATACAGGTGCAGCATCCAAAATCCGGAGTTCCGGAATTGGGAATGTTCCGCAATCCGGACCAATTGGTGGCAGGGTTGTCCGGAATCCGTAAAATGTTCTGGAATCCAGACCTGCTGACCTGCCAACCTTGAGGTCCCACCGCTGCCCAACCTTGGGCCTCGCCTCACCGCCCTTCACCTCACCGCCCCTCGCCTCACCGCCCCTCGCCTCACCACCGCCACTGCCTAACCTCGGACCTCACCTCACCACCCCTTGCCTCACCACCCCTCACCTCACCGCCCCTCGCCTCACCACCGCCGCTGTCTAACATTGGGCCTCGCCTCACTGCCGCGGCCCTTAGCTCAGGGCCTCCTCGCCGGCCCGCCCAAACACCTCCTCCGCGATGGGTCCGCCCAACTCCTTGGCAGCTGGGCCCCACCCAACCACTTCATCAACGGGGCTGGTGATCCAGACAACTCTTCGGCGAGCACCCCCCCGCTTTTCTGATGTTCCAAAATCCGGAAATACCCGAACCTAGGCTCTGGTGTTTCCGGATTCATGATGTCAGAAAGACGTTCCAAAGTCCGGAAAAATGCGGAATCCAGAACAGCCTCGGTCCCGAGGGCTCCGGATTCGGGACACTGCACCTGTATATCACCGTTCTTTCATGAGTCAAAATCCTGGAACTCCCTCCCTCACAGCACGATGGGAGTACATTCACCACACGGACTGCAGTGGTTCATAGTCATTACTAATTCACTCATCACTAGTTCACTCACTCACTAATTCACTCATACTCACTCATTGACTGAGTCATTAATTCACTCTCATTAATTTATACAATTATCCACTCATTAATTCACTCACTTATTCTAATGATTTGTACTCACTCATTAATTCATTCCCTCAATAATTCACTCACACACACTTACTTATTGATTTACTCACTCATTCATTCACCCTACCATTTAAACTCTCCAAGTTTTATTCAGGATTAAATGCATCTTGAACGTAAGTCTGTGATATAATCCTTGAGTCGAGCTCCAACAGATTCTCACCTTTCATGTTGTGGCTTTCATACCAGTCAGACTGTGTGCGTGGGAGCTCAGAATCACTTCTGTGCCAGGCCTTCATGTTGCCTGGAAACAGAGGATTAGAATATGGCGACACCTGTATCAAATCCCACTTTGCTGGTACCCTTGTTTACTCTAATTTGAGCTTGTCTGTTGTGTGAGTTAATGTGAGACACCGTTGATATCGATCAAAAGTAATAGAAGCAATCCAGGTCCTAATGCAAACTTGGTGCCACTTATTGTCTAACAGCATTTTGATTTGGTTGGTTACAGGAGTCTGCCGTACCAGCTGAACATGAACAAGAAGGAAAGCCTGGCTGCAGGTGAAATGAGTCTTAGAGCCTGTTTTGATACAAAGCAGCTGCAATCGAAAGTGACAGTGAATGAAGCACTGTGACTTCATTTCCCATTGGTGTTTAACTTAATATCGCATCAGATTAAGAGAGCTCAGCTGAGAATGGTCTCAGTTTCCCGAAAATTTTCATCAAAATGTAAACAAAGCAGAAAGGCTAAAAATGGGGAAGTGAGAGTGGCTAATTTCAGTAACGCTCATACACAACTTAATAAAAAATGAAGGAAGCAAAGACTGAAAAGGTAAAGATAAAATTAAATGTATTAGAAATTCCAAAGAAACATAATCCTGTCTTGGGAACTCTGCTGAATGTGTTATGTATGTATGTAGACCTTATCCAAATATAAGACTTGCCACGAGGGGGCACACCTGTGGGAGACCTAAGGGTCACCTGTGCACCCTGGGGCAAGCAGGTATAAAAGGTGATTCACCAATCTGCTTCCTGACTCTAGAGTCTGAATAAAGAGACCAAGGTCACAACAGTTTGAGCTTGCGATATTGTCCTGTGGATTTATTCTGAAAGTAACAAATTGGCGACGAGTAATGGATCACAAACTTTCACGCGGTAATGGCTGCCATTGGTATTCTTGAGAGTTTTATTGAGGGTGATGATTGGGAAGCCTTCATTGAGCGCCTCGACCAGTACCTCGTGGCCAACGAATTGGACAAGGCTGAGACGGCGACCAAGCGCAGGGCAATTCTCCTCACTGTATGTGGGTCTTCGATATTTGGCCTCCTAAAAAATTTGCTGGCACCGGTCAAAATAACGGACAAATCTTATACAGAGCTGGCTAAGGAACATCTCAAGCCAAAGGAGAGCATCCTAATGGCCAGGTATCACTTTTACTGGCACCGTCACTCCGAGGGCCAGAACATGGCGAGTTTCGTCGCCGACCTAAGACGCCTTGCGGGACAGTGTGACTTTGCAGAATCCTTGGGGGAAATATTGTGGGATGTTTTCATGCTTGGAATTGGCCACGAGGTCATCCTTTGCAAACTGCTGTCTGCCAAATCCCTCGATCTAAGCAAGGCCATCACGCTAGCCCAAGCCTTCATATCCACGAGCGATAACACGAAACAGATATCTTCACAGAGTCGAAGCTCACCGACGAGCACCATGCACAAAATAATGTCTGCAGCAGGCAGAATGGCACAGGGCAGGACCCACTGATTGCAGATGCCAGACCTAGGCCTAGAGTGACTCAGAGTCTGCCGTGAGACGTGAATGCGTATCCATTAGCACCATGTTGGCACTGCGGGGGCAGCCATAGAGCTCATCAATGTAGATTCAAGCCCTATGTGTGCAAGGGCTGTGGAACAATGGGGCACCACCATCAAATGTGCAAACGATCTCTGACTCACCACGTGGCAGAGTTAGGAGAGGACAACCGATCCAACGATGATCACGATGAACAAGCAGGAGAGGCCATTAAACCTGAGGACGAAGAGGAAATATATGGGATACACATCTTCACCACCAAAAGCCCCCCGATAATGTTAAAAGTTGAACTTAACGGCACTCCAGTCTCCATGGAACTTCACACAGGGGCGAGTCAATCAGTTATGAGCCAGAAGGCTTTCGAGAGGCTGTGGAGCGATAATGCACAGCAACCCGAGCTGATCCCGATTCAGGCAAAGCTCCGCACCTGCACCAAGGAACTGATACCAGTTATTTGTAGTGCGGACATAAGAGTATTCCATGAGGGAGCAGTGCACGATTTACCACTGTGGATTCTTTCAGGTGATGGGCCCTCGCTGCATGGCAGGAGGTGGATGGGGAAGATTTGATGGAACTGGGAAGACCTCTGCGTACCCTCTCCGGCAAACAAGGCCTCCCTTTCCTAAAGGCCGAGCAAACCCCCACTTCCAGCTGAACCAGGCATCGAAGTGCAGATCTATTTGCAGATACCCGAGGCACAGGCCGCTCATCACGACCACGAGGAGGTGCCGATTAACCGAGCAGCGGTACAGGCGCGGTACCCACCACCCGAAGCCGACGACCCTTTTGTGACGATGGAAGAGGCTCCAGGTCGACCATGCGGAGTGGGACTCCAGCCGAAATGATCCAAATGCGTCTTCCCGACGCCAGAGGCAAAATACCTGGGGAGGAAGATCACGACAGTCGGCATCACGGATACGGACGAGAGGGTGCCCAGACCGCGGGACGAGAAGGTGTCCAGACCACGGGACAAAGATGCGTCCTGACCATGGGATGAGAGTGCATCTAGGCCATGGGACAAGAGAGCATCCAGACCACAGGACAAGAGAGCGCCCAGACCACGGGACGAGAGCGCGTTCAGTCCATGGGACGAGAGAGCGTCCAGTCCACGGGACGAGAGAGCGTCCAGTCCACGGGACGAAAGAGCGTCCAGACCATGGGAAGTCGCTGCAATGGAACGGAGGGATGTGTCGCCCAGCAAAGAAGATGACTGGGTTTGGGGCAAAGGTATAGGGGTGGCTGCGGTGAAGGCCAGGGACCCACTATGCTCAAATAAATTGTGTGCACCATGTAACCCTCGCGAGCAGTCTTTCTCGGCCAATGATGTACCATTGTATGGGGTTGGGGATATCTTACAACAAGCCAAAGTAGTGGGCAAACCCCAACCAGTTGTATATGTATTTAATAAAATATTCGTAGCAAGTGAGATGTTACCGCACGGGTCAGGAATGTTGTGCAGCAAGCAAAAGTAGCGGGCGAGCCCCAAACGATTGAACATGTATTAAATAAGTTAAACAAAACAGCAGCCTGTGTTCATGGGACTAAAGAGATGTACCAAAGAGTGTCCAAATACATGCTCAAGTCAAACAAGCTGTTCATACCAAAAGTAGGAAAGTCTTGCTACAACTGTACAGAGTATTGGTGAAATTTCCTCTCTCAGAGGGTCATGAATCTTTGGAATTCTCTACCCCAGGGAGCTGTGGAGGCTGGGTTGTTGAATATGTTTCAGGTGGAGATAGTCAGATTTTTGAACTGCAGGGAAGTGAAGGGTTATGGAGAGCGGGCGGAAAGTGGTGTTGAGGCCAAGATCAGATCAACCATGATATTGAATGGCGGAGCTGGCTCGAGGGGCCAAATGGTCTACTCCTGCTCCTATTTCTTATGTTCTTATGACAAGGAATCAAGGGAGACTTGGAGAGAGTTTCTGGGAAGCTCAGCCATTATCTTACGATATCCTGTAGATGTTTGACAGTATCATATAACCAGGAGAGATTTCCCTTTCTTCCCAATTGATCTTCAAACGAGTGATAAGTATACCTCAAACAGGCTTGTGCGAATTCAGAGCCCCTCTGAAGAGTGAGAGGCAGGAAGCTTCGTAGAAGATTTAACAGGCAACCACTCCACATAAAGTTATGATCATAGACCTTGTTTCTAATTCAGTTTTACTATGGGTTTAATATGGGAAATGTGGCTGTTTACTATTTTCTATATTCTAGGGAGGAATAGCTGCTCTGCATACTACTGTTACTTATTTATTATTAATAAATTAATTTTGTAGCTTATAGCCTAAAAGGTGGTCTGATTCCAGCACCTTCTGAAATCAAGCACATTGCTTGGGGCAGATATATCTGGTAGGCTGAATACAGTAACAAGGGTTTCTGTTAAAGTCCCAGATATTGGGTGTGTAAAATCACGCTCTGGTACGCAGGGAGTGAGTTCACGCTTAATGGAGTGGTCTTTAGTGCTGAATACCAAGCAAGTATCTGAACAAAAATGCAGAAATGTAACATGGGCTATTTTCCTTAGTGTCTCAATCCACATTGACTCGGGTGGAGAGGGCAGAGGGGTACTCCTATTGCCACCGGCTTGGATGCACCTTGAGCTGTGGTTATGGGGAAATGCAAGAGCCTGCCCACGTTGGGTTTCAGGGAAAGATATTAATTTGGACAATAAATCAGACAAAAGAGAAAAATTAAATGGCAGCTGGCTCTGACCAATAAAAATAAATAAAAAGAGCATTTATTGAAGAATTAAATCAGTGTATTGGTTCGGGATTTTGCCAAAACATTTCTCAAGTAACCAGCTCAACCACAGTTTTGTAAGTGGCCCATCTCTCTTAAGAGGTCATTATCACTGATGGATGAAAATTGACTCATCAGTACATATATTAACTGCTTTCTCATTTCTCAGGGACTTTAATTGGCAGTTAACTGTGGAAAATAGAGGAACGATTACTTAATTCAGTTGTGGAATATAAACAAAGGTAGATAATTCAGTCCCTCAAAACTGTTCTGCCATTCAATAAAATCATGGCTAAACTGTACTTCAACTCCATACCCCTTGATACCCTTACCTAACAAAAGTCTATTGAGCTCAGTCTGGAAAATTTCAATTGATCCACAGCATTTTGAGGGAGAAAGTTCCAGATTTCCACTACCCTTTGTGTGAAAAAGTGCTTCCTGATTTCACCCCTAAATGGTCTAGTTCTAATTTTAAGATTATTCCTCCTTGTTCTAGATTCCCGCATCAGACAAAATAATGCTGGTTAAGTTTGGGAGTGACCACTTTTCTGCTATTTTCTGGTTCTCCTTCACCCTGCCAATTTAGTTTAAACCCAGTCCAACAGTGCTAATTTACCTCTCAGTGAGACTGTTAGTCCCAGTTTTGTTCATGTGTAATCCGTCCATCTTGTACAGGAGACTGCGAATTAAGGTGTGTGTGAATTCCTGGTATATAAGCTCTGCACCAGGAGGCTAAAGGCAAATAGTCACCCAGATATCCGAATGCTTATTTAACCATAAGCAATCCAGTAATGGAGTATCAGGTCTAACCGTTTTGCCCAAGATTTCTGAAAAAGAGAGACTAAACCTGCAGATCTCAGAATTAGTATCAAAGAAATGTATTGTAGTACATTGTAAAGACAGCAACAACTAGGACTGAGCTTGCAGCAATAAATACACACCATTGTGAAGCTAAACTGTCCCCAAATACAAATAAAATGTTGATATTATCACTAACTCGGTCCCTTACTACTGTCTCAGAATATTATTTTGAAGTAATGCCATGTCTATATATATTCCTAATATCTGTTAGCAGGTATTTCTCAAGTGGCTCAGTTGGTAGGTCTCTTGCCTTTGAGTCAGAAGGTTCTGGGCTCAAGTTCTACTCCAGGATTTCAGCACATAATCTAGGCTTGAGGGAATGCTTTTTTCAGAAGTGCTGTCTTTCGGATGACATATTAAATTGAGACTTCATCTGCCTATTCAGATAGACGTAAAAGATCCCGTGACACTATTTGAAGAAGCTCAGGGAGTTTACTTGGTGTCCCGGACATCAACCACTTCCTTTACTGTTTGCGGAATGTTGTTGTGTGAAGTTGACTACTGCATTTGTCTACAAAACAAAATTCTCTACACCTCAAATAAAAAAGTAATTCATTGTTTCTGAAGTGCTTTGAGACATGGTAAGTTGTTATATAAAGTGTTTTTTCATATCAAGAAAATGTCTACAAACAATACCACTGAAAAACTATCCAGTCATATAAATCTGGAGGTGGGGGATTTCCTCGGGACTGCTCCTGCTCTGCTTTGGTGGACGTTTGGCAGAAAACCTAGTTATGTGCTTGAATGGGATTTTCACTGAAGTTACGGTGGAGGGATGGGACAAACTCCAGGGAGATTTACCCCCATGATAGTTACCAACCGCTGAAGGCAGAAACAGACAGCAACATAGATATTAATTTTGTAATAACGTTGGCTAAAAAATAAAAAGGATTGTGGGCAACTGATGACAAGTTGCAAATGTAGTACCTGTACAAATATTATGGACTTAAAACTGAAGAACGAGTTCACTCATCAGTACAAATATATCCGAAAGAACCATGCAAAAGGTTGGCTGATCAAAGGCCTTGCTGGCCTGTAAGTAATACAGCTCAGGGCAAAGCAGTTGAAGCAGGCGACGACAGCACTGGATCTCCTCTTTCGTCAATGTGCACTGTCCAGCACAGTCCACCCAAAATGGGCAAAGTCAATGGAATGGCCGCACCTCCTGCCTGTTAGTGCCAGAGTAATTTGTAGCCCAGGCCTCAATAACACACCGCCAGTGAGCTGCTGGTGCTGAGCGGGTACCCTGCTGCATCTCGCCACCCTGTGGGAGGGCAGGAAATCAGCTGGTTCCTACACTGAGCTGGCTAGGGGGAGGTAATCCTGGGGGTGGGCTTTGAATGGGCTGGCAATGGGCCAGAGTTTTTTGGGGGCGATCCAGGAGGTGGCAATCGAGAGTAAAATTGGGCCGGGTGTAAAATGGGCTTCTGATTCAAGCTGCCCCTTTCCTGCTTGGCGGATTAAGTTAGGTTAAAATTACTCCTCTGATATTTAGTTGACATGATTCTCAGTTGATTTTCTATTGTATATTGTATATTGGATCTGACCCCTCCCCTGTCAAAAACACAGATATTAATCTGCTGTGCCATGTTTATATTGCCTTGAGGTACGGATAAATCTGGGATAATTTTGTTTTTTATCTTGATTATCTGAAGTGGCTTCTCAGAGTACTTATGATCAAGCAACCTTCCAGTGTCTTAATGTACAATTACTTGAGCACGCCAAATTTCTTGTATTATCCTAAGTGCAGTTGCCATTAATAGAGCTATTCCAATTAAACATTCATGCTCCTTGTCTCCCCAATATTGCTTTAATCAGTCCTAATACAAGACTGTGATCTAACCAGCAGCATGCAAACAACAAACTGTGGTGTATCTATGAGCGAGACACAAAGTGAGAAAGAAAGAGTTGCATGAAACTTGGCTAAGTGACAGGAAACAGAGAGCAGTGGTGAACGGTTGTTTTTCGGACTGGAGGAAGGTATACAGTGGTGTTCCCCAGGGATCAGTGCTAGGACCACTGCTTTTCTTGATATGTATTAATGACTTTGATGTGGGTGTACAGGGCACAATTTCAAAATTTGCAGAGGACACAAAATTGGAAGCATAGTGAACAGTAGGAGGATAGGGATAGACTTCAAGAGGACATAGACAGGCTGCTGGAATGGACAGACACATGGCCGGTGAAATTTAATGCAGAAAACTGTGAAGTGATACATTTTGGTGGAAAGAATGAGGAGAGGAAATATAAACTAAAGAGTGCCATCCTAAAGTGGGTGCATGAACAGAAAGACCTAGGGGCATATGTGCACAAATCATTGAAGGTGGCATGGCAGGTTGAGAAAGCGATTAGAAAAGCTTACAGGATCCTGGGCTTCATGAATCGAGACATAGAGTACAAAAGTATGGAAAATATGATGAACCTGTATAAACGACTGGTTCGGCCTCAACTGGAGTATTGTGTCCAATTCTGGGCACCGTACTTTAGGAAGGATGTGAAGACCTTAGAGAGGGTGCAGAAAAGGTTTACAAGAATGAGTCCAGGGATGAGGGACTTTAGTTACATGGATAGACAGGAGAAGCTGGGGTTGTTCTCCTTAGACCAGGGAAGATTGAGAGGAGATTTGATGGAGGTGTTCAAAATCATGAGGGGTCTAGAGAGAGTAGATAGAGAGAAACTGTTCCCATTGGCAGAAGGGTCGAGAACCAGAGGACAAGGATTTAAGGTGATTAACAAAAGAACCAAAGACGACATAAGAAAAAACTTTTTTACGCAGCGAGTGGTTAGGATCTGGAATGCACTGCCTGAAAGGGTGGTGGAGGCAGACTCAATCATGGTTTTCAAAAGGGAGTTGGATAAGTACCTGAAAGAAAAACATTTGCAGGGCTACGGGGAAAGGGCGGGGGAGTGGGACTAGCTGAGGTGCTCTTGCAGAGAGTTGGCAGGGGCTCGATGGGCCGAATGGCCACCTTCCTTGCTGTAACCATTCTATGATTCTATGAAACCTATGAAATTACTGGTAAAACGTGTGCCCCCTCCCAAGTTTCAGACTCATTTGATGAGCTCCCGTGATGGTTTAGTGGGCTGCTGTACCATGTGATATGGTACTGAGCCACACAAAATTGATCCCTAATCTGTGTTGAGTGGTGGGGTAGCAGTACTACATTGGGCCTTCATGCTCCTGAGGAAGGAAAAGGAAATGTTGGCCAAAGCCCTGGCACCCGATCGCCATCCAGTGGCACCGATCAGAAGGTGTACATCAGGTAAGGTCAGGATTGGGATTCATTGTGATGCTCCGTGGTCGAAAATCCTGAAAATCATTGCCGAGCCATGTACATGGACAATGGAGTGCTGCCAGTCCCCGTGGAACTGGATCCCAGCAAGAGTCAGTGCCTTCGTGAAAGGACTGTGTACACTGAAAAAAAAAGATTAATTTACCACAAGGCAGAGGAGCAGTGCCACAGAGCTCTAGGTTTGGTTGTAATTGCAGCATGCAGTATATAATCAGTCAGTCATATAAGCTCAGTTTTAGGCCGATAAATAAGTAAAATGCAATATTGAATGTTCCTATACCTGGGATGTAAAATGCTCAGCTTTAATTAATCATAAAACACAGAAATTAAAGCTAGTTAATATTGAATTGTGAAACAGGTCACACTTGAGATAAGCCTTGCTTTGTTCCCTACAGAGAATCATCGTTATATAATGGAGCAACTGAAAGAACAACGCCTTCTTTAGCAATGCAAAGGCTGAGGTCATTTTCAGCATAATGCAATTTGTTCTATTTATAGTCTGTCATTTTACCATTCAAAATTCAATATTCATGATGTGGGCACAATGGAGCAGTCTGGTTAAAAAGATTAAACAAGAATAGAACAGAGGGATAAAGTGTAATTAGACGGAACAATTTGTACTAAAATAGTCTCTCTAAGGAATTCACTATACATCCAGTCCTAGTCAGAGAATCATTTAACATTAAAGTTGTCCATTTTCCTTGCACCTCACTGATAAATGAGGAACAATGGGAGTGAAATTGGAAAAAGCATAAAAAGAGCTCTCTAAGGTCATTCCTCAGCCTTCTGTTTTCAAGAGAAAAGGGACTCAACCTGTTCATCCTTTCCTAACATGTATACCCTTACATTTCTGGTGTCATCCTTATAAATCTTTTTTGCATGTGTTCCAGTGCCGCTATATCTTTTTATAATATGGCAACCAGAATTGTATGCAGTACTCCAAGTGTGATCTAACCAAAGTTCAATATAAGTTTAGCATAACCTCACTACTTTTCAATTCAATCCCTTTAGAAATAAACCCGAGTGGTTGGTTTACTTTTTATATGGCCTTGTTAACCTGTACCACTACTTTCAGTGATTTGTGTATCCCTTTGCAGTCTAGCAATCTGTGCTCCAACAGATGGCTAAGAATGCTGAAGCGCCGCTCCAAGCAAGAACCTCAGGATGACAGCATTCCTACTCCCACCACTGCCACTCCACCAGTGCCCTGGCTTTTGCCTGTCAGCCAGCCAGCCCAGACTGCTGCCGCCCATGCCGAGGTGGTGCAGTCTACAACCAGGCCTTCTCAGCCCAAAGCTGCTCCTCCAAGTCCATCTGCAGTCTCCCTCATGGAAAGTCAGCAGCCTTCCACCAGCCATGCTGCAGCCATTGGGGTAGCACTGTGCAGGAGAACTAGAGTAGGCAAAGGAACATGAAAGACGGGCACTAAGGGAATGCACAAGGATAATTAGTTGACTTTGTATAGTTTGGCATTGATAAATCTATAAATTATGTTTGGAATGTTTGTTTTGTGGTGGCTCACATTTCAGCTTTGTGCCCAAGAGGATGCTGCAATGTTCCTTGAGAGAGGGATGATAAGCTAGGGAAGTGGTGAACAATGGGGATCTGGGGTTTCATTCAGGGGAACTGATTTCTGATGAGGTGCCCATGGACAGCCGTCCAGAATGGGGATCTGCTGCCTGTCTCCTCCCTTCCTCCTCCTCAACCTCCTCTTCCACTTCCTCCTCCTTTTCCGGAGGTGATCCCAGAAACCATGATGGCCAAGTTTTGAAGGATGCGGCAGAACCCCAAGAATTGGGATACCCATTCTGGCGTGTACTGGAGGGCTCCTCCCAAGCGGTCAAGGCAGCGAAACTATTGCTAGATGGTCTGCTAGATGAGGTTCCTCATGGCAGCTTGGCTCAATTATTTGAGTGCTGGCCTATAGTGATGCGATTGCAGAGGGGTGTCATCAGCCAGGTATAGAGCAGATAAGCCATGTCTCCGAGCAACCACCCTTGGGTTTGCTGTGGTGGCTGGAAGTTTGCTGGCACACCGGACAGGTGCAGGTTGAAGGCATCATGACTATTGGCAGAATACCGGGCATTCACCATCATGATGTGCTGAGCGTGGTCTCACATCAACTGCACATTAAGTGAGTGGTAGCCTTTGCAGTTGTGGTACAGCTCAGGATCGATATGTGGTGCCCGCAAAGCCACATGTGTGCAGTCATTGGTGCCCTGCACCATGGGTGCTCAGCAGTCTGAGGGGCCCCCGGCCTGCGAGCACCATCGGAGCAGGTCTGGGAGCGGAAGGAGCAGTGTGACGTCCTGGCCCAGCAGTCTGTGCGGCCCCCGGCCTGCGAGCACCATCGGAGCAGGCCGGGGAGCGGAAGGAGCAGCATGGCAGCATACCACTCCAGGGAACAGCACGTGCTGGAGCAGGAGAGCGACGGCAGCGAAGAGGGCGACTCGATTGGGCGTCACCAAGATCCAGGTCGATGATTGGAGCGTGGGCAGGTACAGCAGGAGTGGCAAGTTTGGGGCGCAGGAGTGGCAAGTGATTGTGGAGCGGTGTGAGCAGAACCCTTTAAATCAGAAGCAAGATATTCTCCACTTGCAGCACAATTCCCTGTCATCTCACCAGCTTTAAATAACCGTAGAAAGCTCCAAACAGTTGCACAAACTTACACAGAGCCAGTAGAAATCAAAAAGCAAGTCAGCTGCAAGTTGTTGCTGATCCCTTTAAATAGCACTGGTTGGGGTTCCTCCCTGCTACTGAATGCATGTTCAGCTGTTCGTGATTTGGAGAGGACGTTGAGTGGAGGGGCAACATCCAACATGGCAGGTCATGCATCAAATCAGTGTTGCACACTGATTGACGTCACGATCTGCCTCAGTACCATTTCCCCAGTGAGCACAGGCAACTACCACGCTGCTGACCTGCCCAAAATGCCAGCTGCAGCAGGACCCACTGGAAATGGGCAGAAACGATGCGGCTGCAATTTCTCCTCCAAAACCAGCCTGATCAGCTGGCACTAAGATGCCGAATGTCACAGCCATTATATTTATGTGTGCACCAGCATATATGTACTACATTTACTCGAACTGTTTTGAAATTATGTTCACAATTGGAGTCTCCAATTGAATTTCAGCTGTCCATCAGATATCATCAATATGAGTTACCATAAAGTTAGGCCTGTAGATCCCCCTGGAGAATAAGGTCATGAGTTCAAGTCCTGCTCGGATCTGAGGGCATCATGTAGGTTGACATAAGGGAGTGCTTTACCGTCAGGTGTCGTCTTTCAGGTGAGATGTTAAACCAAACCCAAGTCCACTTGTCTAGGTGAATATAAAAGATCCCATGGACTATTTGAAGGAGAGCAGAGAGTTCTCCTGATGTCTTCACCAACATTCCTCCCTCATCCAACACCACCAGAAACAGATTATCTGCTCATTCATTTGCTGTTTGTGGGACCTTGCTGCGCTGAAATAGGCTGTGATGTTTGCCAAATAACAACAGTGTTTACAACTGAAAAGTAATCCATTCGTTCTGAGGAAGTGACAAGATGCTGCATGAATGCAAGTCTTTCTTATCACCTGTCTAGTTTTGGACAAATGGACTTTTCAGTGGACTGTCCGGAATTTCTGAAATTTACAAACATGAAAGTTTTAAAAATTTAAATAAAAGGTAATTTTCCACTTCTGCCTGTGTCTCATGATGGTAATGCATTAATTAATAAAGTTTTTAAGGTTTTCAATAAATTATCATACTTGGCAAAGCAAATCTCAATACCCAAGCCTTGATCCCACTCCCAACCTTCCCCTATCTCATCCATTTTTGACTTTAAACTTTGAAAATGATATCACCTTACACCATCATGGAAGATTCTCTAATCTTCAGATCTGGCGATGTGACTTCATGCAGTTAAAATATTACCACTGATTCGTGTAAAACTGTGAATGTTATTGATAAGCCCATACAACCTGCAAACTGAGCAAGAGGCATATTCAGACAATTTAGATTAAACATTCTAATATAATCTGGAACTTTCTTGTCTTTTCCAGCCTTGCACTCTTAAGGCAGTGCATTCCAGATCACAATAACATGAAGCGTAACCGAATTTGCACCAAGTCCCGTTCACCCATCACCCTGTGCTCGCTGACCTACATGGGCTTCCGGTCCGGCAATGCTTTTATTTAAAATTCGTGTCCTTGTTTTCAAATCCCTCCATGGCCTTGCCGCTCCCTATCTCTGCAACCTCCTCCAACCCTCCGAGATCTTTCTATTTCTAAATTTGTGCATGACACCAAATTGGGGCGGGGAGGGGGGGGCACGGGGGAGTGGGGGGGAGGATAGTCAATACTGAGGAGGACTGCAACAAATTACAGGAGGACATTAATAAACTTGAAAAATGAGCGTATAATTGGCAAATGAAGTTCAACACAGATAAATGTGAGGTATTACATTTTGGTAGGAAGAATAGGGAGGTCACTTATTACTTGGAGGGTCTGAGTCTGGGTAGGGTAGAGGAACAAAGGGATCTCAGAGTACAAATACACAAGTTGCTAAAAATTGCGACACAGGTTAAAAAAAACACTAAAAAAGCAAACCAAGCACTAAGGTTTATTTCTAGAGGTATAGAATTGAAAAGTAGGGAAGTTATGCTAAACCTGTATCGGGAACGGTTGCATAGTGGTTAAGTTACGGGACGAGTATTTCCAGACGCCTGGACTAATGATCCAGAGATGTAAGTTCAAATTTCATCACAGCTGCTGTGGAATTTAAATTCAGTTAATTAAAAAAAAATCTGGAATAAAAAGCTAGACAGTAATTACTAACAGTAATGGTGACCATAAAACTATCAGATTGTTGTAAAAACCCATCTGGTTCACGAATGTCCTTTAGGGAAGGAAATCTGGCATCATTACCTGATCTGGCCTATATGTGACTCCAGAATCACAGCAATGTGGTTGTCTCTTAACTGACCCCTGAAATGGCGTAGCAAGCCACTCAGTTGTAAAAAAAAATGCTACAAGAAACAATAAGAATAAAACCGGACGGTCCACTCGGCATCGACCTCGGCTCCGGTTTCGGACACGACACTGGCACACTCATCCCAATCAACCTTGCAAAGTCCTCCTCACCAACATCTGGGGACTTGTGCCAAAATTGGGAGAGTGGGCCCTCAGACTAGTCAAGCAACAGCCTGACGTAGTCATACTCACAGAGTCATACCTTTCAGCCAATATCCCAGACTCCTCCATCACCATCCCTGGCAGGACTGACCCACCAGAGCAGGCGACAGTGGTATATAGTCAGGAGGGAGTGGCCCTGGGAGTCCTCAACATTGGCTCTGGACCCCATGTAGTCTCATGGCTTCAGGTCAATCATGGGCAAGGAAACCTTCTGCTGATTACTACCTACAGACCACCCTCAGCTGCTGTTCAGTACTCCTCCATTTTGAACATAATTTGGTAGAAGCAATGAAAGTACCAAAGGCACACAATGTACTCTGGGAGGGAGACTTCAATGTCCATCATCAAGAGTGACTTGGTACTGACTGAGCTGGCCTTTTGAGGAGGTAACAAGGAGGGCCGACGAGAGTAGTGTATTTGATGTAGTCTGTATGGATTTTAGCAAGGCTTTTGATAAGGTCTCACATGGCAGATTGGCCACAAAAGTAAAAGCCCATGGAATCCAAGCAAAGTGGCAAGTTGGATACAAATTTGGCTCAGAGATAGGAAGCAAAGGGTAATGGTCAATGGGTGTTTTTGTGATTGAAAGGCTGTTTCCAGTGGGGTTCCGCAGGACTCTTGCTTTTTGTGGTATATATCAATGATTTGGACTTGAATGTAGGGGGTATGATTAAGAAGTTTGCAAATGACATTAAAATAAGATGTGTGATTGATAATGAAGAAGAAAGCTGTAGACTGCAGGATGATATCAATGGACTGAGGTCCCCACTATTACAGAAGGCCATCTTCGGCCAATTCGTTTCATTCCACATGATATCAAGAAACGGCTGAGCGCACACGATACAGCAAAAGCTATGAGCCCCAACAACATCCCAGCTATAGTGCTGAAGACTTGTACTCCAGACCTAGCTGTGCAGCTTTCTGAATCTGTTCCAGTACAGCTATAACACTGGCATCCATCCGACAATGTGGAAAATTGTCCTGTCCACAAAAGCAGGACAAATCCAATCCAGCCAATTATCGCCCCATCAGTCTACTCTCAAATCATCAGCAAAGTGATGGAAGGTGTCGTTGACAGTGTTATCAAGTGGACTTGCTCACCAATAACCTGCTCAGCGATGCCCAGTTTGGGTTTCGCCAGGACCTCATTATCACCTTCATTATAGTAAAAGAGCCGAATTCCAGAGGTGAGGTGAGAGTGACTGCCCTTGACATCAAGGCAGCATTTGACCGAGTGTGGCATCAAGGAGCCCTAATAAAACTGAAGTCAATGGGAATCAGGGGGAAAACTCTCCACTGACTGGAGTCATACCTAGCACAAAGGAAGATGGTTGTGGTTGTTGGAAGTCAATCATCACAGTCCCAGGACATTGCTGCCGGGATTCCTCGGGGAAGTGTCCTAGGCCTAACCATCTTCAGCTGCTTCATCACTGACCTTTCCTCCACCATAAGGTCAGAGTTGGGAATGTTCGCTGATGACTGCACAGTGTTCAGTGCCAATCGCAACTCCTCAGTTAATGAAGCAGTCCATGCCCACATGCAGCAAGTCCTGGATGACATTTAGACTTGGGTTATTAAGAGGCAAGTAGCATTCATTCCATACAAGTGCAAGGCAATGACTATCTCCAACAAGTGAGAGTCTAACCACTGCCCCCTGACATTCAACGGCATTACCACCGCCGAATCCCAGACTATCAACATCCTGAGGGTCACCATTGACCAGAAACGTAACTGGACCAGCCACATGAAAACTGTGGCAACAAGAGTAGGTCAGAGGCTGGGTATTCTGTGCGAGTGTCTCACCTCCTGACTCCCCAAAGCCTTTCAACCATTTACAAAGCACTAGTCAGGAATGTGATGGAATACTCCCCACTTGCCTGGTGAGTGCAGCTCCAACAACACTCAAGAAACTCGACATCTTCCAGAACAAAGCAGCCCACTTGATTGGCCATCACCTTAAACATTCACTCCCTCCACCACCGGCGCATCGTGGCTGCGGTGTGAACCATCTACAAGATGCACTGCAGCAACTTGCTGCGGCTTCTTTGGCAGCACCTCCCAAACCTGCGCCTTTACCACCTAGAAGGACAAGGGCAGCAGGCGCATGGGAATACCACCACCATCAAGTTCCTCTTCAAGTTACACACCATCTTGACTTGGAAGTATATTGCTATTCCTTCATTGTCACTGGGTCAAAATCCTGGAACTCCCTCCCTAACAGCACTGACAAGGCCCTGGCTGCCCTGAGAAGGAGATGGTGGCCCATGTGCTTGAATTGCTGCAGTATTTGTGGTGATGGCATTCCTACAATGGTGTTTGGTAGAATATTCCAGGATATTGACAGCAATGACGAAGGAATGACAAGATATGGCCAATCAGTTTGGTGTGTGATTAGGAAGGGAACCTGGAGGTAACTGCGTTCCCATAATATTGCAGTTCCTGCAGGTTGCAGGGGTGGGAGGTGCTGTTGAAGTAACCTTGATGAGTTGCTGCAATGCATCCAGAAAATTTAATGAAACAAACGTCCCAGCAAAATTACAGGGAACTGAAGGACATTGAGCAAGAACAGGAGAGAAGTTGTGGTCGGTGACTGAAGTAATATAGATACAGATTGTTTGCTGTAGAATTCGTTGTTCTTTTAATAGCTGACAGTCTACACTTGTACCTTTAAATAGAAATGTTTAAGTGCCTGTCATTCAGTCTCTCATAATGTTTTTCCTAGAGCAGTCTTGATGGAGAGCTCACAGCACTCTTCAAAGACTGACAGGTATGAAATGTATTCAGAATATCCACCTTTATAAAATGATCTTCAAATTAAAGTGATGGTATTTTAAAGGAATGCAGTACAATCTAACTGAAGTATTCTTTGACTCATTTTTATTCACTTTCCTTTTCTACTCTGGGCGCACTGATTCATGCCTTAGTGATTTGAACTGCAGCAAACATCTCCTTTTAGAAATATACCATCTATAAGCCTGCTATTGTGAATGAAAAACTGACACTAAATTGTTGTTTTGAACTCCCGCCGAGAAGCCAGCGGGAGAGGACTGCATTCCCGCCCAGGAATCTTCATTGGGAGGCCCGGCAGATTTGAACTGTCAGGCCTTATTTGATTGCTGCCAGTCAACTGTTCACCCACTGCAGGCAGAAAGTGGTAGCTGGCCTGTAGGAGGGGGTGGGGTGGGGTGGCGTAGTGTGGGGTGGTGATGTGGACAAAGATCAGGTGGTCTGGAGACCACCAACTGGTGGTTGGGGTGAGATCAGGTGGGGTGGCGTGGGGTGCGGGTGTGGACAAAGATCAGGTGGTCTGGAGACCACCAGCTGGCGTGGTACTTATGAGCTAGGCACTCGCTCAGGAACAGGTTAAAATATCATAGGGGTCCCACATGCACCATGGGACCTCAATTTGCATTCATTAATAAGGTTCCTGCTAAAATTCGACGAGAGTTTTATTATGGATAGAAGAACTCCACGAGGCTGAATACTGTGAGCTAAACTTAGTGTGACCTTAATCTTTTTTATTACAACTCCAGAGTGCCTAAACAACATGGCAGCCAACCTTTTATACTGGCCCCGCACATGTGTGCAGGTGACCATTCGGGCTCCAACAATCGCGACCTCTGGTGGCAAGTATTACATAGTTACATAGATAACATCACTCCCCCCCAAAGTCTTTGGTATGTTATTTACAAGTTGAGGCGATCCAGAGCCATTCGCTCCCTGGTTGATCATCTAAGTTCAAACCCTGGCGTGTGTGAGTTGGCCGGACCATTGTTACACTGCACCACGGCTGGTCTGACCGGACTGTCAGGAATGGTGGGTTCATCCTCGTGATTGACAGCGAGGTCGATTGCTGGTTGGGTGTGTGTTGGTGGATCGTCGATGGTGATGTCCTCTTCAAGTAGTTCCTGGTTGTCAGTAAATCACAATTTGGTCTGATCTAAATGCTTTCTGCACGTTTGGCCATTTAACAGTTTGATTATAAACACCCTATTCCCTTCCTTGGCCAAAACAGTGCCAGCAACCCACTTGGGACCATGACCGTAATTCAGGACAAACACAGGGTCGTTAACATCAATGTCACGTGAAACAGCCGCGCGATCGTGGTACATGTTCTGCCGGTGTCGCCGAGTTTCCACGTGATCATTGAGATCCAGGTGGACTCGGGAGAGCCTGGTTTTGAGGGCTCTCTTCATTAACAATTCTGCCAGGGGAACCCCGGTGAGCGATTGGGGTCACGTCTGGTAACTGAGCAGAATGCGAGACAAGTGGGTCTGCAGGGAGCCGTCCGTCACGTGTTTCATGCTCTGCTTGATTGTTTGGACTGCCCGCTCTGCTTGATCGTGAGACGCGGGCTTAAATGGAGCAGATCTGACATGCTTGATGCCATTGTGGGTCATAAACTCATTGAATTCCGAGCTGGTGAAACCCAGTCCATTGTTGCTGACAAGGATGTCGGGCAAGCCATGGATGGCGATCATAACCCGGAGGCTTTCAATGGTGGCTGTGGACGTGCTGGATGAGATGATTACGCATTCAATACATTTGGAGTAAGCGTCCACTACTACTAAAAACATCTTTCCTAGAAAGGGGCCGGCAAAATCTACGTGGATCCTGGACCATGGTTTGGAGGGCCATGACCACAGACTCAGTGGAGCCTCCCTTGGTGCATTGCTCAGTTGCGAGCAAGTGTTGCACTGATGTACGCATGACTTCAAGTCCGAGTCAATGCCGGGCCAACAAACATGCGACCTGGCAATTGCCTTCATCATGACAATGCCTGGGTGTGTACTGTGTAGGTCGCGTATACATGTTTCCCTGCCTTTTTTTGGCAAAACCACGCGATTACCCCATAAGAGACAATCCGACTGGATGGACATTTCATCTTCGCGTTAGTGAAACGGCTTAATTTCATCTTTCATTTCCCTGGGAATGGCCAACCAGCTCCCATTTAGGACGTAACTCTTTACTAATGATAGCACAGGACCCTGGCTGGTCCAGGTCCTGATTTGGCGAGCCATGACGGGTGACCCCTCGCTCTCAAAAGCATCCATGACCAGTAGCAAGTCTGCAGGCTGCGCCATTTCAACCCTGGTGGTGGATAATGGTAGTCGGCTAAGAGCATCAGCTCAGTTTTCAGTGCCTGGTCTGTGGCGGATAACATAGTCAGAAGCAGATAATGTTAGTGCCCATCTTTGGATGCGGGACGAAGCATTGGTGTTTATACCTTTGCTCTCTGAAAACAGCGAAATGAGCGGCTTCTGGTCAGTTTCAAGCTCAAACCGAAGTCCAAATAGGTATTGGTGCATTTTGTTAACCCCATATACACATGCTAACGCCTCTTTCTCGACCATACTATAAGCTCTCTCAGCCTTGGACAGACTTCTAGACGCTTATGCAACCGGTTGGAGATTGCCCAATACATTGGCTTGCTGTAACACACAGCCGACGCCATACGATGAGACGTCACAAGCTAGCACTAAACGTTTACATAGGTCATAGTGTACAAGTAACTTATTTGAACATCGCAGGCTCCTGGACTTCTCAAAGGCTGTGTATTGAGATTTGCCCCAAACCCAGTTGTCACCCTTATGTAGCAACATGTTCAAAGGCTCGAACAACATTCTCAACCCAGGTAGAAAGTTACCGAAATAATTGAGGAGTCCCAGGATTGAATGCAGCTCCGTCACATTCTGTGGTCTGGGTGCATTCTTGATGGCCTCTGTCTTTGAGTCAGTGGGCCTGATGCCATCTGCTGCAATCTTTCGCCCCAAAAATTCGACTTCTGGCATGAGGAAAACACACTTGGAGCATTTCAGCCTGAGTCCCACTCAGTCAAGGCGACTTAGAACCTCTTCCAGGTTGTGTAGGTGTTCGATGGTGTCACGACCGGTGATCAGGATGTTGTCTTGAAACACAATGATGTGCGGAACAGATTTCAGCAAACTCTTCATGTTTCTCTGGAAAATGGCTGCAGCTGAGCGAATCTCAAAAGGGCACCTGTGGTATATAAACAGTCCTTTGTGTGTGTTGATGTACATCAGTCTTTTCGAAGATTCAGCCAGCTCCTGTGTCATGTAAACGGAGGTTAGGTCCAACTTGGTGAACGACTTCCCCCCCGCTAATGTTGCAAACAGGTTATCCGCCTTGAGCAGCGGGTACTGGTCCTGTAATGAGACTCGGTTGATCGTTACCTTCTAGTCTCCGCAGATTCTGACCGTGCCATCGCTTTTCAACACCGGGACAATTAAACTGGCCCACTCATTGAGCTCGACTGGCGATATGATTCCTTCGCGTTTGAGTCTGTCCAGTTCGATCTCGATTTTCTCCCTCATCATGTATGGAACCGCCTGAGCCTTGTGATGGACAGGCCATGCACTGTGGCCTAGATGGATCTGTACCTGTGAAGTTGTCGATGCCTGGTTCGAATAGCGAAGGAAACTTTCTCAGCACTTGAGCACACGAAACATCATCCACTGAAGATAGTGCTTTAATGTCGTTCCAATTCCATGTAATCTTTTCTAGCCAGCTTCTGCTGAACAGCACTGGGCCATTGCCTGGAACAATCCACCATGATAGGTCATGCCCAGCTCCATCATACGATACCTTCACCGCCGCACTTCCAATGACTGGTATGAGCTATTTGGTGTAGGTACGCAGCTTTGCATTAATCGGACTCAGTTTGGGCCTTTGTGCCTTATTGCCCCACAGTTTCTCGAAAGCCTTCTGGCTCATTATTGACTGACTCGCACCCGTGTCCAACTCCATGGATACTGGAACTCCAATTAATTTGACTTTCAGCATTATAGGAGGGCTCTTGGTGGTGAAGGTATGTACCCCATACACTTCTTCCTTGGGTTGAGTTGCCTGTGCTGCGTGATCCATGCCGGATCGATCATCCTCTGCCACGTGGTATGTCGCAGCACGTTTGCACATTCACTGGAGGTGCCCCATTGTTGTGCAGCCTTTGCGCACATAGTGCTTGAATCGACACTGATGGGTCCGATGATTACCCCCGCAGCGCCAACATGGTGCTAATAGATTCACATTCACCCCCGATGGTGGAATCTGAGTCATCACAGGTCTTGCAGCCGCAGACATGTAGGCCCTGCCATATACAGTTTGGCCTGCTAGCGACGTCATTTTATGCACATTACTTGCCGGTGAGCTTCGATGTTGAGAAGATATCTGTTTGGTGTTATCGTCTGAGGCCATGCATGCCTGGGCGATCGTGATGGCCCTGCTCAGGTCTAGGGTTTCGGCAGCCAGCAGCTTTCGAAGAATGACCTCGTGGCTGATGTCCAGCACAAAAAAGTCCTGCAGCATTTCCCGTAACACAGCTCCAAAATCACAAGGTCCCGCGAGGCGTCTCAGGTCGGCGACATAATCTGACGATACTCTCATTCGGCTTGAGGTGGTCCCGAACCAGCATGCTCAACTCTGTATATTGGTTTTGTCGTTGCGAGCAGATTCTTGATGAGGCCATATATTTTAGGCCCACAGATGGTGAGGAAAACCGCCCTGCGCTTGACTGCGCTAGTGACTCCTTCCACGAAGCACTGGTCGAGACACTCGACGAAGGCTTCCCAATCATCACCCTCTACGGATCTCTCTAATATTCCAATGGCAGCCATGGTTGCGTGAAGGTTCGTATTCTGTTACTCGTCGCCAATTATTATGTATAGAAGAACTCCACGAGGCTGAGTACTGTGGGCTAAACTGTGAGCAAGAAACACAGAAAGCTAGCAAGCAGGTACAGCAAGCAATAAGGAAGGCAAATGACATGTTGGCCTTTATTGCAAAGGGGTTGGATTATAAGAGTAAGCAAGTCTTGCTACAATTGTACAGGGCCTTGGTGAAACCACACCTGAAGTATTGTACACAGTTTTGGTCTCCTTATTTAAGGAAGGAGATAGTTGTCTTGGAGGTGGAGCAACAAAGGTTAACTAGATTGATTCCTGGGATGAGAGGGCTGTCCCATATAAGAATATAAGAACATAAAAAATAGGAGCACGAGTAGGCCATTTGGCCCCTCGAGCCTGCTCTGCCATTCAATAAGTTCATGGCTGATCTGATCATGGACTCAGCTCCACTTCCCCGCCCGCTCCCCATGATGCTTTAGTCCCATCACTCAAACATCTGTCTATCTCCGCCTCAAATATATTCAATGACCCAGCCTCCACAGCTCTCTGGGGCAGAGAATTCCATACATTTACACTGAGAGAAGAAATGTCTCCTCATCTCAGTTTTAAATGGGTGGCCCTGTATTCTGAGACTATGTCCCCTAGTTTTAGTTTCCCCAATGCGTGGAAATATCCTCTCTGCATCCACCTTGTCGAGCCCCCTCATTATCTTATATGTTTCGATAAGATCACCTCTCATTCCTCTGAACTCCAATGAGTAGAGGCCCAACCTACTCAACCTATCTTCATAAGTCAATCCCCTCATCTCTGGAATCAACCTACTAAGCCTTCTCTGAACTGCCTCCAATGCAAGGAGATCCTTCCTCAAATATGGAGACCAAAATTATATGCAGTACTCTCGGTGTGGCCTCACCAATACCCTGTACAATTGTAGCAGGACTTCTCTGCTTTTATACTCTATCCCCCTTGCAATAAAGGCCAACATGCCATTTGCCTTCCTAATTACTTGCTGTACCTGCATACTAACTTTTTGTGTTTCATGCACAAGGACCCCCAGGTCCCTCTGTACTGCAGCATTTTGCAATTGTTCTCCATTAAAATTATAATTTGCTTTTCTATTATTTTTGTCAAAGTGGATAGCCTCACATTTGCCCACATTATACTCCATCTACCAAATTTTTGCCCACTCACTTAGCCTGTCTGTATCCCTTTGCAGATTATTTGTGTCCTCCTCACAATTTGTTTTCCCATCCATCTTTGTATCATCAGCAAACTTGGCTACATTACACTCAGTCCCTTCATCCAAGTCATTAATATAAATTGTAAATAGTTGAGGACCCAGCACCGATCCCTGCGGCACCACACTAGTCACTGTTTGCCAACCGGAAAATGACCCATTTATCCCAACTCTCTGAATTCTGTTAGTGAGCCATGCTAATATATTACCCCCAACCCCGTGAGCTTGTATCTTGTGCAGTAACTTCTTATGTTGCACCTTATCGAATGCCTTCTGGAAATCCAAATACTCCACATCCACTGGTTGCCCCTTATCCAACCTGCTTGTTACATCCTCAAAGAACTCCAGCAAATTTGTCAGACGTGATTTCCTTTTCATAAAACCATGCTGACTCAGCTTGATTGAATCATGCTTTTCCAAATGTCCCGCTACTGCTTCCTTAATAATGGACTCCAGCATTTTCCCAACAACAAATGTTGGGCTAACTGGTCTATAGTTTCCTGCTTTTTGTCTGCCTTTTTTAAATAGGGGCATTACATTTGCAGTTTTCCAATCCGCTGGCACTGCCCCAGAATCCAGGGAATTTTGGTAGATTACAACCAATGCATCCACTATTTCTGCAGCCACTTCTTTTAAGACTCTAGGATGTAAACCATCAGGCGCAGGGGACTTGTCCACCTTTAGTCCCATTATTTTACCAAGTACTCCTTCATTAGTGATAATGATTATATTAAGTTCCTCCCTCCCAATAGCCCCTTGATTATCCACTATTGGGATGTTTTTAGTGTTTTCTACCGTGAAGACCGATACAAAATATTTGTTCAACATCTCTGCCATCTCCCTGTTCTCCATTATTAATTCTACAGTCTCATATAGTAGTGGACCAACATTTACTTTAGCCACTCTTTTCCTTTTTATGTACCTGTAGAAACTCTTACTATCTGTTTTTACATTTCATGCTAGTTTACTTTCATAATCTATCTTCCCTCCCTTTATCATTTTTTTAGTCATTATTTACTGGCTTTTAAAAATGTCCCAGTCCTCTGGCTTCCTTTGTCAAACATGATTTCCCTTTCCTAAAACCATGCTGACTCTGCTTGATTAAATCATGCTTTTCCAAATGTCCCGCTATCACTTCCTTAATAATGGACTCCAGCATTTTCCCAATGACAGATGTTAGGCTAACTGGTCTGTAGTTTCCTGTGTTTTTCCGCCTCCTTTTTTAAATAGGGGTTTTATATTTGCAGGGACCATCACAGAATCCAGGGAATTTTGGTAGATTACAACCTATGCATCCACTATCTCTGCAGCCACTTCTCTTAAGACCCTAGGCTGTAAGGCATCAGGTCCAGGGAACTTGTACGCCTTCAGTCCCATTATTTTATCTAGTGCTACTTCATTAGTCATAGTGATTGTATTAAGTTCCTCCCTTCCTATAGCCCCTTGATTATCCACTACTGGGATGTTTTTAGTGTCTTCTACCGTGAAGACCGATGGAAAATATTTGTTCAACGTCTCTGCCATTTCCCTGTTCTCCATTATTAATTCCTCAGTCTCATCCTCCAGGGGACCAACATTTACTTTAGCCACTCTATTCCTTTTTACATACCTGTAGAAACTCTTACTATCTCTTTTTCTATTTCTTGCTAGTTTACTTTCATAATCTATCTTCTCTCTCAATCATTATTTGTCATTCTCTGCTGGCTTAAAAAAATTCCCAATCCTCTGGCCTCCCACTAGTCTTGGCCACATCGTATGCCTTTGTTTTCAATTTGATACCCTCCTTTATTTCCTTAGTTAGCCACAAATGGTTATCCCTTCTCTTACAGTCTTTCCTTCTCATTGGGATATATTTTTGTTGTCAGTTATGAAATATCTCCTTAAATGTCTGCCACTGCTCATCAACCGTCCCATACTTTAGTCTATTTTCCCAGTCCACATTAGCCAACTCTGCCCTCATACCTTTGTAGTCTCCTTTATTTAAGCTTAGGGCCCTGGTTTGAGAACCAACTTTCTCACCCTCCAACGGAATTTGAAATTCAACCACGTTATGGTCACTCATTCCTAGAGGATCCTTTACTATGAGATCATTTATTAATCCTGCCTCATTACAGTACTAGATCTAAGATAGCCTGCTCCCTGGTTGGTTCTGCAACGTACTGTTCAAGGAAACTATCCCGGATACACACTATGAACTCTTCCTCAAGGCTATCCTGGTCAATTTACTTTGTCCAATCAATATGAAGGTTACAATCGCCTATGATTATTGCCGTTTCTCTATTACAAGCCTCCATTATTTCTATAATGAGAGATTGTGTAGAATGGGCCTACATTCTCTGGAGCTTAGAAGAATGAGAGATGATTTCATTGAAACATACAAGATTCTGAAGGTGATTGACAGAGTAGATGTTCAGAGGTTGTTTCCCCTGGCTGGAGTGTCTAAAACTAGAGGGCACAGTCTCAGGATAAGGTGTAGGCCATTTATGACTGAGATGAGGAGGAATTTCTTCACTCAGAGGATTGTGAATCTTTGGAATTCTCTGCACCAGAGGGCTGTGGATGCTGAGTCTTTGAAAATATTCAAGTCTGAGGTAGATAAAACTTTGGACTCTTGGGGAATCAAGGGATATGGAAATTGGGAGGGAAAGTGGAGTTGAGGTCGATGATCAGCCATGATCATATTGAATGATGGTGCAGGCTTGAGGGGTCGTAGGGCCTATTCTTGCGCCTATTTCTTATGTTCTTATGTTCTTAATTGGTATTTTGGAAGAATAAGATCAAATAAGCAGAGGGGCTTTCTTAATCCAAATATATCTTGTGGTATTTACAGTTGTGTTGCTTTTTCCCCAGAATTTCTCTTCTTTCCTAAAAGAAAAGCTCTTGCTGACCCGGCAACCCTTCTAATTCACCTAAGTGGTCAATCTTCATCTGTTAGTGCAAACGTTGAATGGCTGCTTGTTAGTTGATCAGTGAGATCAACACAGCTGAACCTGAAATTTCCTTAGCCAACATACACAGATGTAAATTTTCCAGTAAAAGGTTGCTACACAATAGTTGGGAACAATCCGGCTATTTCTTCTGCCTTTAGTCCAGATGATCAGATAATCCAACACCATCAGGGATTGAGCTTGGGAGCTTCCAGTCCGGATGATTCAATGTCATAATCAACAGTGTTTCACTCATTAAGCCATTGTGGCAACTACGTCTCTGTTTATGTGCTTAATAAAACATTATTTTACACATGCCTTTAAAGTAAGTAGACTCTACTATCCCAATTTACTTATAGTGATATCCATAGCAGCTGCTCCTGTCAGCTACGATTCACTTTTCATGTTGCCGCC
Source organism: Pristiophorus japonicus (assembly GCF_044704955.1). Lineage (NCBI taxonomy): Eukaryota > Metazoa > Chordata > Chondrichthyes > Pristiophoridae > Pristiophorus > Pristiophorus japonicus. The sequence continues at coordinate 105,411,944 of NC_091985.1, read as the reverse complement.
CAAGCTTCAGGTGTCATAGCCTGAACTAACAGGCAAGAGCAGCATTTCAAAAGGTGAGTTTGTTCAGATTTTATGTTGGCACAAAGGGATTTATAACTTTGCAAACCTGGCCTGCTTGACTCCAGTGTCTTGTAAGTAAAGTGTGTCAGCTGAATAAAGAGCAGCTGCTGCTGGAGGCAGCAGAGAATCCAGAGTTTCTCCGATAGCTATAAATGATGTTAGTTGTAATATGATTCCTCCCCCCACCCCCACTAAAATGGCAAGACAGGATCACTGGGGACGATTGTAAGTTGCCAAAATCGGTGTGAATGGGTTAACAGTGTTAATGGTCTCAAAATCGGGTTGGTAGACTTTCTGCCTTGTTTATGCAGAAACACTGGCTGCTACCATATTTTCAATTACCAACTGCTGGGCACACAAAACGCTTGCCTGTTTCTAGTCATAGGCCCTTTTTTAGTCTGCAAATCAGCATCCTATAATGTACATAGGATCTTAGTTGCCATATTAGGACAGAACCAGTCAAAGCATCCTCCATACACTCTCTGACCACTACTGGCATTACAGCCAAAGAGGGCCTGGAAAGATAAGTTTTAAATGATTTTGTGGAGCCAGCAAGAGCTGTGATCTGAATCTAGCATGCTGCATCGGGAAGCCCGTTTGATGTGGACAGCTTGCCAGTTCTATTTAAATGAAGTGCAGTCCTCAAAATGGCTGACAAAATGGATGGGCAGCTGGTGTGCTCCGCCAGTCGACCCCACACACGCAGACAGAAGAGGACACAGGACGATACTAGACACCTCCTGCTACGCACTCTGTGGATTAAAACTATTAGAGAAACTGACTTGGAGCTGTTGTCTCTGTGCCAGGAATAAAGGTTCTAAATGCAGAGTTCTAGTTTACAGATTTTATTATAAGAATGATACTCACACAGAACCCAAAGGGCGATACAGAGGCAGCAAGTGACCTCACTCTACAGTTGTTAAGCTCATGCCACAGATTGGCCAATCCTCCATCCCCACAATGGCCCCGCTTTTTAAGCTCAGATAAAAGTCCAATACATCACATCCCTGACTCCTGGTTTACATTAGATTTTATTCACTCAATGTACCAAAGATTCACTGTCTTGTGCTATCAGGAGGTACAAGACTCCACAGTACGTCCCTTCAAAACTCTTAGATCCCATGGTCTGAAACTTCTTGCCTAAAGCCCTCCGCCTCTCTATTTCCCTCACCTTCTTTAAGACCTTCCTTAAAACCCACCCCTTTAACAAAGCTTTTGCACATCCTTCTATGGCTCGGTGTCCATTTTTCCTTTGCATCCCTGTGAAGCATCATGGGACATTTTTCTCGATTAAAAGCGCTATATAAATGCAAGTTGTTGTTACTGTTGTTAGAAATATGAATATATATATCTTAATATTGCAAATTTTTAGGTAGTACTTTTTCTGTTTGCAATTTTTTAACATTCTGGAGGGTCCCAAAGGGACTATCCAATTGTGTGTTTTGTGCTATAATTATATAAATAATTACAAGTAAACAGTAATGGATATCTTATCGCTGCATCAATCATGCAAAAGCATTAATGGCTCATAAGAAATTCATGAGAACAGGGAGTAAAAGAGTTATTTTGTGTGTTTCCCCCATTTTATATTTGCAGCTGGTGAAGATGTTTAAATTGTATTGTTGAATTTATGTTTTTCAACCATTTTTACTGGAAGCAATGTGTTAAGGTTGGCAATTTATATTACAGGAATTATTATTAAGATCTTGTTATATATGTAAACTTGAATATACTTTGTACAGCCACCAGAGGGCTCATCCCCTGGACTCCCAAGGGATCCCATAATCCTTTGGGAGCACAGGTATTTAAGGAGGCCTCACAGGCTGGAGAGGCACTCTGGAGACCTGCAATAAAAGGCTAAGGTCATACTTTACTTTGAGCTCACAGTATTCAGTCTGACTCTTTATTCATACATAACAACTGGTGACGAGATACAAATGACGAACCCAACGATGCAAAGAACAATGGGCATCCTGGAGAAATTCTCAAAGGGAGATGATGGGAAACCTTCGTGAAGTGACTCGGCCAATATTTCATGGCCAACGAGCTGGAAGGAGAAGCGAACGCTGCCAAACGAAGGGCGATTCTCCTCACTGTCTGCGGGGCACCAATGTACGGCCTCATGAAAAACCTGTTTGCTCCAGCGAAACCCACAGAGAAATCATACAATGATTTGTGCACACTAGTCCGGGAGCATCTGAACCCGAAGGAAAGTGTTCTGATGCTGAGGTGCCAGTTCTACACCTCCAAAAGGTCTGAAGGCCAGGAATTGGCGAGTTATGTCGCCGAGCTAAGCCACCTTGCAGGACATTGCGAATTTGAAGGCACATGCTCAGAGACTTTTTTGTACTTGGCATTGGCCATGAAATGATACTTCGCAAACTATTGACTTTAGAGACCCCAACCTTGAGTAAGGCCATAGCGATAGCCCAGGCGTTCATTGTCCCCAGTGACAATACGAAGCAAATCTCTCAGCACACGAGTGCTGCTACAAGTACTGTGAACAAAGTGATGTTGTTTTCAAATCGCAACGTACAGGGCAGACTCCGCAGATGTCTCAGAGTTCATGATCAATGGTGATGAATGCAAGGCCATTAACACCTTGTTGGTGCTGCGTGGGTGATCATCATTTCCATTCATGCCGCTTCAAAGGGTACATTTGCAAGGGCTGTGGAACAATGGTACACCTCCAATGTATGTGCAGGTGAGCTGCAAATCCTGTTCATCCTGCAAACCACCATGTTGCAGAGGAGGACAGATCCACGGTGGATCACGACGAACCAGAGCCTTGGACTGAGGAGGCAGAGGTATATGGGGTGCACACATTCACCACAAAGTTCCCCCCGATAATGCTGAAGGTTGAACTAAATGGACTCCTGGTGTCAATGGAGCTGGACACGGGCGCGAACCAGTCCATTATGAGCAAAAAGACTTTTGAAAAATTGTGGTGCAGCAAGGCCTCAAGGCCAGTCTTGACTCCAATTCGCACAAAACTGAGAACTTACACAAAGGAACTGATTCCCGTAATCGGCAGTGCAACTGTAAAATTCTTCTACGATGGAGCGGTGCACAAGCTACTACTCTGGGTGGTACCGGGCGATGGTCCAATGCTGCTCGACAGGAGCTGGCTGGGAAAGATACGCTGGAACTGGGATAATGTCCGAGTGCTCTCATTCGCTGACGATACTTCATGTGCCCAGGTCTTAAACAAGTTCCCTTCGCTGTTCGAACCAGGCATCGGGAAGTTCCAAGGAGCAAAAGTGCAGATCCACCTAATTCCGGAGGTGCGACCCATCCAACACAAGGCGAGAGCAGTACTGTACATAATGAGAGAAAGGGTAGAGATCGAGCTAGACCGGCTGCAAAGAGAGGGCATCATTTCGCCAATTGAATTCAACAAGTGGGCCAGTCTGATCGGTCCTGTCCTTAAGGGAGACGGCACCATCAGAATCTGTGGTGATTACAAAGTAACTATCAATCGTTTCTCCCTGCAGGACCAATAACCACTACCAAAAGCTGATGACCTTTTTGCTATGCTGGCGGGAGGAAAGACATTCACGAAGCTGGACTTGACCTCGGCCTACATGACGCAGGAACTGGAGGAATCATCGAAGGCCCTCACCAGCATCAACACGCACAAAGGTCTCTTCATTTATAACAGATGCCCATTTGGAATTCGATCAGTGGCAGCGATATTCCAGAGAAACATGGAAAGCTTACTGAAGTCGGTCTCACGCACGGTGGTCTTCCAGGACGACATCTTGGTTACAGGTTGGGACACAAGTGAGCATCTGCAGAACCTGGAGGAGGTTCTCAAACGCATGGGGCTCAGATTAAAATGCTTGAAGTACGTTTTCCTGGCGCATGAAGTGGAGTTCCTGGGGAAATGAATCATGGCGGACGACATCAGGCCCACCGATTCGAAGATGGAGGCAATGAGAACGCACCGAGGCCACAGAACATGACGGAGCTGTGGTTGTTTCTCGGACTCCTGAACTATTTTGGTAATGTCTTACCAGGTCTCAGCACACTGTTAGAACCACTGCACGCCTTACTGCATAAAGGAGATGAATGGGTATGGGGCAAAAGCCAAGAAAATGCCTTTGTAAAAGCTGGAAAATTGTTATGCTCAAACAAATTGCTCGTGTTGTATGATTTATGTAAGCATGTGATGCGTCATCGTATGGCGTCGGGTGTGTATTGCAACAAGTTAATGATTTGGGGATATTGCAACCGGTTGATTATGCATCTAGGAATCTGTCTAAGGAGAGAGCCTACAGCATGATTGAAAAAGAAGCGTTAGCGTGTGTCTATGGGGTAAAGAAAATACATCAATATCTGTTTGGGCTAAAATTTGAATTGGAAACTGACCATACGCCACTGATATCCCTGTTTTCCGAGAGTAAGGGGATAAATACCAATGCATCGTCCCGCATCCAGAGATGGGTGCTCACGTTGTCCACATACAACTATGCCATCCACCACAGGCCAGGCACAGAAAACTGTGCCGATGCTCTCAATCGGCTGCCATTGGAAATGGCGCGGCCCGCAGATTTAGTCATGGTTATGGAAGCATTCGAGAGTGAGCAATCACCCATCACAGCCCGATAGATTAGAATCTGGACGAGCCAGGACCCCTTCCTGTCCCTAGTAAAAAACTGTGCTTCATGGGAGCTGATCCAGTGTCCCAGTGCAATGCAGAAAGAGATAAAGCCGTTCCAGCGATGCAAAGATGAACTGTCTATATAGGCAGACTGCCTTCTGTGCAGAAATCGGGTAGTGGTTCCCAAGAAGGTGGACGAAGGAGCAGGTTCGGGGAAAATTTAGCAACCTGAAGAGAAAAGTCAAAGAAATAGAGCAGTGCAGTGAATTGGGTAAAAATAAGCAGTGCGGGACAGAAAGGGACAGAGAGTTTAAAGATAATAGTGCATCAGCAAATAAGGCCAAAGTAGGGTAAAAAGATAAAATTAAAGGCCCTTTATTTGAATGCACGAAGCATCCGTAACAAAATAGACAAACTAGTGGCACAAATAGAGATAAATGGCTTTGATATAATAGCCATTACAGAGACATTGTTGCAAGGTGACCAAGGTTGGTAATTAAGGGGCCAAAATTGCCCTCTACCCTGCTTGGGGCGGGTAATTTGAATTAAATGTTGAATTACCACCAGTACAGATGGGGCGGAGATTGGAGGGAACTTCGGCCCTTTCGTGTTCAAAAATGAACAGGGCAGTGCTGGGAGCGGCAAAGGGGTGGAAGAGAGTCACGAGCAAGGCGGAAGGTGGGCAGTGTCGTTTAGCGCCGCACTGAGCACATCAGCGCGATGCGGGCATACCGCGTCGTGCTGATGCGTAGCAACATCCCTCCCCTTCACTTAAAGGGGAAGGATGCTGCGAGGCCTAGCGAGGCCTCCTTGGCACTCATTTGGGCCATCAGGGCTTCGGCCAGACCAGCGGTCCGGCACTCAAGAGTGGGTGCTGGGTTGCCTGTTGGTGGCCAGCCGAACCAGCGGTCGCCATTGTCGGGCTGACTGCAGAGTCGGCCGACAATTAAAAGAAAATGGCGGCCGCTGAAGTGCACCCTCCCCTTTAAGGGCAGACATGACACCCAGCCACTGGCAGCTTCCCACCGTGTCAGGGGCACCGAGCGGCGGCGACTGCGCTCCCACAGCGTAATTTCCCCTGTGGGGCGGAAAAGAGGTTGTCACTGGTCGGTAAGGGGTCGGTGCGCGGCCGACAACGTGTCGGAGTGCCGGGCGGGGCAGAAGCACGGGGCGTGGCCCGGGGACATTTACGGATGGATTGCACCATCCGCCTATCCCTGGTCGGAAAGGCCTTCCCACCCCATTACCGCCTCATAGAGGCAGTAACAGACCTTAAAAACAGAGGCAATTTCAGCCCTTATATATTCCAGAGTACTTGACGTTTTAAAAAGGCAGGCAGGCTGGAAGAGGAAGTGGGGTAGGCCTGATAACAAAGGATGACTTAAAGACTCGGAAGATCAGGAAAAAGAATCAGTATGGGGGGGTGGAGATAAGAAATAACAAGGGAAAGAAAACAGTGGTGGGAGTAGTTTTTAGCCCTCCCAACAAGAGCTATACCATAGGACTGAGTATTAATCGATAAATAATAGGAGCTTGTAACAAAGTAATACATCTAACTTTAATCTTCGTATAGACTGGGCAAATCAAATTGGCAAGAGAAATCTGGCAGACGAGTTCATAGAATGCATTCGAGTCAGTTTCCTAGAATCATGGAACCAACCAGGGAACAGGCTGTTTTAGATTTAGTTTTGTGTAATGAGACAGGGTGAATTAGTAATCTCATGATAAAGGATCCTCTAGGGAGAAGTGACCATAATATGATAGAATTTCACTAAATTGAGAGTGATAAATTTGAGAGTGACATTCTTAAGTCCAAAACTAGAGTCTTAAACTTAAATAAAACCAATTATGTAGGCATGGGAAACGAATTGGCTAAGGTAGATTGGGAAACTAGATTAAAAGTTTTGACAGCAGATAAGTAGTGGAAAACATTTAAAGAAATATTGCAATATTCTCAACAAATATACATTCCACTGAGGAATATAAACTCCACAGGAAAAGTGATCCAACTGTGGCTAACTAAAGAAGTTAAGGAGAGTATTAGATTCACATAAGAGGCTTATAATGTTGCAAGGAATAGTAGCCAATCTGATGATTTAGAAACTTTACAAACCAGCAAAGGATGACCAAAAGAATGATAAAAAGGGATCAAATGGAATATGAGAGTAAATTAGCAAGAAATATAAGAACAGATTGTAAGATCTTCTGCAAGTATATAAAAAGGGAGAGAGTAATAAAAGCTAGCGTTGGTCCCTTGGAAGCTAAGACAGGAAAATAAGGAAACGGCAGTGACCTTAAATAAATATTTTGTATCTGTCTTCACAATAGAAGAAACCTAGTGGGGAACCAAGGGGCTAATGAGAGTGAGGAATTTAAAGTCATCAATATCAGTAGAGAAAAAGTACTTGAGAAACTAATGGGACTAAAAGCCGACAAATCCCCTGGACCTGATGGGCTACATCCTAGGGTTCTAAAAGGTCGCAGCTCAGATAGTGGATGCATTGGTTGAGATCTTCCAAAACTCCCTAGATTCTGGAAAGGTCCCAATGGATTGGAAGGTAGCAAATGTAACCCCGCTATTCAAGAAAGGAGCGAGAGAGAAAACGGAACTACAGGCCAGTTAGCCTGACTTCAGTCGTCGGGAAAATGCTGGAATACATCATTAAGGAAGTGGTAAGAGGGCACTTAAAAAATCATAACATGATTAGGCAGAGTTGACATTTATGAAAGGGAAATCGTGTTTGACAAATTAAGGGCCCATTGAGGCACTCGTCACTACCTCCTTACGAACAGCAACCCCAACTGTCCCATCCTACTTTCTTGCCGACGTTCCCGCCCAGCGCGCCCACTGGGGGCTAGTCTTTCAAATCTCCTACCCATCCAACTCATCCCCCCCAGCGCTGACCCTGTGGGTCAACCATCACTGACCCTCTCCGCATCTCCCTCCAGAAGGTCCATTCACTTGCGAACAAGGCCCTTGCCATCCATGGGCTTATCATGGATGATTGCGTCGACGTCATGGTCCTGACGGAAACTTGGTTGAGGGGTGATGACACTTTACCCCGAAACAAAGCCTCCCTGCCTGGCAATACCTTCCACCACTTGCCCCACTCAGACTGCCGTGGTGGCAGTGTGGCTCTCATCACCTTGGCCTGTTCCTCTACTACTCTGGCACGTTCTCCTCCTTTGAACATCTCCCCTTATTCCACCCCTCTCGCCTCTCATTTAAAATCTTTGTTCTCTACCGCCCACCCAAGAACCATAAAAACTTTATCACCGAGATATATTCACTGCTTTCCTCCCTCAGCCTCTGCACTGAGCCACTTCTCATCCTCGATGATTTCAATCTCCATCTCAATTCATCATGCTCTCTCTCCTCTGAACTCACTAACCTCCTATCCTCCCTTAATCTCTGCCTCCAGGAAAACTCCCCAACCCATATTCATGGCCATCCCCTTGACCTTGCCATCTCTCGTGACCTCCCTACTCTCATCGCAACTTTGACCACTTCCTCGTATCACTCTCCACCCACATCCCCCTTCCCTCACCTCCCCCTACCCCAACCCTACCTCTTGCTGTGTCCGCCCTGGAAAAAACTCTCTCCCAACTCTCTTACAACTGCACTTATCAAATCCCAGTTGTCCAGCCATTGGCCCTCCATTCACTGTGACATTTCTGCAGCCACTGATCTGCTCAACCACACCTTCACCTCCACTTTGATGCCCAAGTCCCTATTAAAACCATTACTCTCTCTCACCCTGGCCATTCCCCCTGGTATGGCCCTCATCTTCGCTCCCTCAAGTCCAAAGGGCGTAGACTTGAACGGATGACTGGTTTGGCCATTCATCGCCAGGTCTAGCTGGACCACAAAAGCATTATCGGGTCCTGCTCTCGTCTGTCAAAAATGCTCACTACTCCAGAATAATTCTGGAATGAAGATAAACAACGGCTTCTATTCTCCACTGCCAACCATCTTCTTAAAACCCACTCCCCCATCCTTGAACGTGTTGTCGCCTCCCAAATCCGTGGCTGTCTTTCCTGCAACTCCATGTTTGAATCCCTCCAATCAGGTTTTCGCCACTGCCAAAGTCTCGAAACAACTCTCATCAAAGTCACAATTGACAACCTTTGCGACGGTGACAAAGGTAAATTCTCCCTTCGTTCTTCTTGATTTGTCTGCAGTCTTTGACACGTTTGATCACTCCATCCTCCTCCAATGCCTCTCCATCATTGTCAAGCTGGGTGGGACTGCACTTGCCTGGTTCCATTCTTATCTATCTAGTCATAGCCAGAAAATCACCTGCAGCAGCTTCTCTTCCCACTCCCACATCGTTACCTCAGGTGTCCACAAGGATCTATCCTGGGTCCCGTAAGCTCTGGAATTCCCTGCCGAAACCTCTCTGCTTCTCTACCTATCTTTCCTCCTTTAAGATGCTCCTTAAAACCTACTACCACCTGACCTAATTTCTCTTTCTGTGGCTCGGTGTCAAATTTTTTGTCATATTATTCCTGTGACATGCCTTGGAACGTTTTACTGCATTAAAGGCGCTATATAAATAACGTTGTTGTTGTTGTCGTTCTTTGAGGATGTAATAGCAGGATAGATAAAGGGGAACCAGTGGATGTAATGTATTTGGATTTCCAAAAGGCATTTGATAAGGTGCCACATAAAAGGTTGTTACACAAGATAATGGTTCATGGGATTGGAGGTAATGTATTAGCATGGATAGAGGATTGGTTAATGGACAGAAAACCGAGAGTTGGGATAAACGGGTCATTTTCAGATTGGCAGGCAATAACTAGTGGGGTAGAAACATAAAACCATAGAAAATAGGTGTAGGAGTAGGCCATTCGGCCCTTCAAGCCTGCACCACCATGCAATAAGATCATGGCTGATCATTCACCTAAGTACCCCTTTCCTGATTTCTCTCCAAACCCCTTGATCCCTTTAGCCATAAGGGCCACATCTAACTCCCTCTTGAATATATCCAATGAACTGGCATCAACAACTCTCTGCGGTAGGGAATTCCACAGGTTAACAACTTTCTGAGTGAAGAAGTTTCTCCTCATCTCAGTCCTAAATGGCTTACCCCTTATCCTTAGGGTACCGCAAGGATCAGTGCTGGGGCCTCAGCTATTTACAATCTGTATTATTGACTTAGATGAAGGGACTGAGTGTAATGTATCCAAGTTTACTGATGCTACAAAACTAGGTGAGAAAGTAAGCTGTGGGAAGCACACAAAGAGCCTTCAAAGGGATATAGACAGGCAATAATGTGGCAGATGGAGTATAATATGAGGAAATGTGAGGTCATTCACTTTTGTAGGAAGAATAGAAAAGCAGAATATTGTTTAAAGGGTGAGAAACCTATTAAATGTTGGTGTTCAGATAGATTTAGGCATCCTTACAGGAAACACAGAGCTTTAGCATGCAGGTCCAGCAAGCAATTAGGAAGGCAAATGGCATGTTGATCTTTATTACTAGGGGGTTAGAGTATAAGAGTAAGAAAGTCTTGCTACAATTGTACAGGGCTTTGGTGAGACCACACCTGGCGTACCGTGTACAGTTTTAGTTTCCTTATCTGAGGAAGGATATACTTGCCTTGGAGGCGGTTCAATGAAGGTTCACTAGACTAATCCCTGAGATGAGGGGGTTGTCCTATGAGGAGTGATTGAGCAGATTGGGCCTATACTCTTTGGAATTTAGATGAATGAGAGGAGATCACATTGAAACATATAAGATTCTGATGGAGATTGACAGAATAGATGTTGCAAAATTATTTCCCATGGCTGGAGAGCCCAGGACTAGAGGGCATGGTCTCAGGATAAGGGGTCGGCCTTTTATGACTGAGACGAGGAGGAACTTATTCACTCAGAGAATGTAAGAACATCCGAACATAAGAAATAGGAGCAAGAGTAGGCCATTTGGCCCCTCGAGCCCGCTCCGCTATTCGATAAGATTATGGCTGATCTGATCTTGAGCTCAGCTCCACAAAAGGTTGCAAATTTTGGAATTCTCTGCCCCAAAGGTCTGTGGATGCTCAGTCATTGAGTATATTTAATATAGATAGATTTTTGGACTCCAGGGGAATCAGTTGATATGGGGATAGGACAGGAAAGTGGTGTTGAGGTCCTAGATCAGCCATGATCTTATTGAATGGCTCAAGGGGGCATATAGCCGAATGCCCTAATTTTTATGTTCTTATGTTTTTATGTTAACACTGAACTATTATGTATGTAAACTTGTATATGCCTTGTACAGCCACCAGAGGGCTCATCCCCTGGAGTCTCAAGGGATCCCACAATCCCTTGGGAGCACAGGTACTTAAGGAGGCCTCACAGGCTGGAGAGGCACTCTGGAGACCTGCAATAAAAAACTAAGGTCACACTTCACTTTGAGCTCACAGTATCCAGTCAGATTCTCTATTCATATGCAACATGAACAACTTTCAGTCACAACTTTAGTGGGATGCCAAGATATCTAGCTTCCAATTTGCCCGACTTGTGTACCTTCAGGCAATCTGAGGATAAACTTGCTGCTAATAAAACCCAACATTAATCCTGTGTGTACTGCAGCCGATACTTACTGGATTTGCTAAGTCTGGTTTTCCGAGCTTCCTGGCGATCGCCCTTAGCGAATCCTGTAATTTTGGATTACCGGCTGTTGCATGAGGTCCATCCAAAGGGAGCTGTAGGCCCAGAAACCCTACTAAGCACAGGACAAAGGCAGCTTTTAATTATCTGGCTGGAGGTTTACTTGTCTGCAGCTAGACTAAAATCGTGTCCAGTGCCGCTGGTGCCGGCAGCCATTTATGTTTTCAATTGGTAGCACTTTGCCTCCCAGAGTGTAGCGAGACAGGATCTCTTGAGTTGCTCTCCATGCTACTGGGATTACTAGTACCAGCTTGCTTACATTACAGTGTTGCTGGGTGAGGCAGGAAGATCTCAGGTACCAGCATTGTAAGATGAGTACAACATTGAATGTCACTGCCCCCCTTTACAAAAGCACAATAAAAAAATGAGCTTTATCACTGCCAGGGAATTAACATTAGAAAGTGTTACACTTCAGCATTGCATTAACAGAGGATTACTGTGTTTGACAGCAGGCAGGAAGGAAATGGCAATGTTATGCCCATTATCTAATTGTCTCTTTTGTTGTCCAACTTAACAGATGCCGTTTGCCTTTCAGCAGATGAAGCATTTTGCTTGAAGGCAGCACCATCTGATTTCTCTCATGGAGATATCAGGGGGAAAGAAGGAGATCTTGCTTAAAACTGAGCACTGTCAGTGTTGGCAGTGGGGCAGTGGTAAGGTCACCGTATTTCATTAGTCACAGTATCTACCAATGCTGATGTACAGAATACTAACTTAGAAACTATAAAATACAATATTTATTGCACTTATTTGGAAGAGCTGATAACATATAAGTGATAATATTTAAGTGAGTTATCAAGGTCTTCCTCCTGCATAGAATCAAATCTTTATTCCTAATTTCCCGATTAACTGTGCATCACTTAAAAGGTAACTAACTGAGGTATTTTAAAATCTATTTATGATTGATCATTATAAGCTTTAATTATTTGCAATAGATTGTGAGAGCTGCTTGATTACACTCCCATAGATCCCCTGAGTAGCACAATTTTCATGAAGTACAGTACCCGAGTTCATTGTGAAGTTAATATGTGTAAAATAAAGCTTCCCTTTTTGTTGGACATTTTGATCACAAAAGGAATGGAAGACACAGCCAGCACAATTTTTTAAACTTTATTAATAAATTGCTAAGGCCTTAACAATCTGCAACTTCTATTTTGGCATAGCGAGTGCAGGCCAGAGAGGGGTTGAATATTGTTTTTAAAAAAAGCTAATGGAGTTTGTGACAAAAATAAAGCGTTTTCCTTTTATTCGTTTATTGCTTGTTTTATTTATTATTGGCTGCAGCACACAGAGGGTAATACTGGGATTTATTATTGGCTGCAGCACACACAGGGTAAATACTGGGATTTATTATTGGCTGCAGCACACACAGGGTAATACTGGGATTTATTGTTGGCTGCAGCACACACAGGGTAAATACTGGGATTTATTATTGGCTGCAGCACACACAGGGTAAATACTGGGATTTATTATTGGCTGCAGCACACACAGGGTAAATACTGGGATTTATTATTGGCTGCAGCACACACAGGGTAATACTGGGATTTATTGTTGGCCGCAGCACACACAGGGTAAATACTGGGATTTATTATTGGCTGCAGCACACACGGTAATACTGGGATTTATTATTGGCTGCAGCACACACAGGGTAAATACTGGGATTTATTATTGGCTGCAGCACACACAGGGTAATACTGGGATTTATTATTGGCTGCAGCACACACAGGGTAAATACTGGGATTTATTATTGGCTGCAGCACACACAGGGTAATACTGGGATTTATTATTGACTGCAGCACACACAGGGTAATACTGGGATTTATTATTGGCTGCAGCACACACAGGGTAAATACTGGGATTTATTATTGGCTGCAGCACACACAGGGTAAATACTGGGATTTATTATTGGCTGCAGCACACACAGGGTAATACTGGGATTTATTATTGGCTGCAGCACACACAGGGTAAATACTGGGATTTATTATTGGCTGCAGCACACACAGGGTAATACTGGGATTTATTATTGGCTGCAGCACACATAGGGTAAATACTGGGATTTATTAGCTGTTACTGCAAGGTAGAGGGAGATACATTTCATTCAGGCAAGTCAGTTATGTGCACTTGAATTTTGGTTCCTGTCAAAGGGGAGTTTAATATGCTTATATTGATTGGATACAGACTCATTGGTATAATTCTGTCCAAAAATACCTTTGATAGATGATTGGACAATGTGATAATTGTTAGCCATAACAAGTAACTCAAGTTACCTGGCACAGCTCAAAGATTCAAGCTGCATTGAGGTACAGTGAGAAAGGAAAACAACAACAAATTGCATTTATATAGCACCTTTAATGTAGAAAAATGTTCCAAGGTGCTTACAGAGGTGTAATCAAAAAAAATGCCAAGGCAGAGAAGGAGGAGGGGATTAATAAAAGTTTGATCTCAGAAGTGACTTTTAAGGAGGGTCTTAAAGGAGGAGAGCTGGTGGGGTTTAGGGAAGGGATTCCAGAGCTTGGGACCTACATGGCTGATGGCACAGCTGCCAGTGGAGGAGCGCGGGGGCGTTGAGGGATGCACAGTGCAAAGTCCTGTCCCCTCAGTACAGATTCACACGAGGCATGTAGTGAAGTCAAGGTCACTCTGGACCTGCACCTTTATTTCACAGCTCTGGAATACTGCACTTGCCTGAGACCTGTCCTTATATACCTGTCTCTTGCAAGTGCACCCCTGGTGGTAAGGTATGCTGGTGGTTACAGGTCATATCTTATTACAGTCATGTATAGCATGTTAGGATACAGTTATATATAATAATGTAAGATACATGACATCACCCTCCCCCAAGATCTTATTGTCTTTATAGGTTCAGTCTCTCAGGTGGTCTACGCTCTCGCGTGGAGCGTCTGAGTTGGGGTTTAGTTGTTTGCCTTGGTGTCTGTTTTTCTTTGGGTGTGGTTGCTGGTATCTCACCTGGGCTGTCTGTTTCGATTGGTGTGATTGTTGTTGACTCGCCTGGGCTATCTGTTGGGATTGCCCTTTCCTCAGGTTGTTCCCTCTGTCTGTCCACCACGTGTGGTGCGAGTTCCACATTGTCGTCTGCCTCTGGTTCCGCAGTGTTGTTGGTAAATCTGCTTTTGACTTGGTCCACATGACTCCGGCAGGTTTTGCCATTGTCCATTTGTACTACCAGTAGCCTGTTTCCTTCCTTGCCTGTTATTGTCCCTGCAAGCCATTTGGGACCCTACCATAGTTTAGTACAAACACTTTGTCCCCTATCTCATTCCATCTCCCCCTCGAATTTCTGTCATGGTACTCAGTCAGCTTACGGCGCTTTGCCTTAATGATTTTGTGCATGTCTGGGAGGATTAATGAGAGCCTTGTTTTTAAAGTTCTTTTCATCAATAGTTACGCGGGGGGTATCCCAGTCAGTGAGTGCGGACGAGATCTGTATGCCAGCAGCAGTCGTGACAGGCGACCCTGCAGCATGGGACCTTGGATTTTAAGCATGCGTTGTTTAATGATTTGCACTGCTCTCTCCGCCTGGCCATTGGAAGCCGGCTTGAACGGTGCCATCTTGATGTGATTTATGCCGTGGTCAATTATAAAGTCTTGGAATTCTGCGCTGGTGAAGCACGGACCATTGTCACTGACTAATATGTCAGGGATTCCGTGCGTTGCAAACATGGTTGCGAGGCTCTCCACAGTGGTGCAGGTTGTGCTCAAGTTTAAAATGGTGCATTCGATTCACTTTGAAAATGCATCTACAACTACGAGGAACATTTTGCCCATGAATGGGCCCGCATAGTCTACGTGCACCCGCAACCACGGTTTGGTAGGCCAGGGCCAGGGGCTCAGTGGAGCCTCCCTGGGGGCATTGCTGAGTTGGGCACAAATGGTGCACCTTCGGATGCAGAGCTCCAAGTCCGCGTCAATACCAGGCCACCAGACATGGGATCTGGCTATGGCCTTCATGAGAACGATCCCCGGGTGCTCACGGTGGAGCTCCCGGACAAATGCCTCTCTGCCTCGCAGAGGCATGACTACTCGGCTGACCCACATCAGGCAGTCTGCTTGTAGTGATAGCTCATGCATGCCCCTGTGAAAGGGTTTTAATTCCTCGGGGCAGGCATCGCCAGCCTCTGCCCAGTCACCGGTTAGGACACATCTTTTTACTAAGGATAAAGTGGGGTCGCTGGCTGTCCAGGCTCTGATTTGGCGAGCTGTCATGGGCGAACCTGTGGACTCAAAGGCATTGATTACCATGACTATCTCACAGTCCTGTTCGTCAGTCCCTTCCATGGTCGCCAAGGTTAGCCTGCTGAGCGCATCGGCACAGTTGTCTGTGCCTGGTCTGTGCCTTATGGTATAGTCGTAGGACGCCAGCATGAGTGCCCACTGTTGAATTCGCGCCGAGGCGTTGGCGTTGATTGCCTTGCTCTCGGATAGGAGGGAAGTGAGGGGCTTGTGGTCAGTTTCTAATGCAAACTTGTCCCGAAAAGTATTGGTGCATCTTTTTGACACCATACACGGACGCGAGCGCCTCCTTCTCTACCATTCCGTACCCGCGCTCCGCCCGCGAAAGTGACCTGGAGGCATAATCTATGGGTTGTAATTTGCCCATACTATTGACATGTTGCAAAACGCACCCGACCCCATACGCTGACGCATCACATGTGAGAACTAGCTTTTTACCTGGGTCAAAGAAAGTCAAAACACTGTTGGAACACAGAAGGTTGCGTGCCTTATTGAAGGCGCGTTCCTGGGCGTCCTCCCAAAACCAATCGCACTCCTTCCTGAGTAGCACGTGGAGAGGCTCCAGCAGCATGCTTAAGTTCTACATAAAGTTCCCAAAGTAATTGAGTAGTCCGAGAAAGGCGCGCAGTTCTGAGACATTCCGGGGCCTGGGTGCCAGGCGAATTGCTTCTGTTTTGGACTCTGTTGGGTGGATTTCATCAGCGGCAATCCTTCTGCCCAAAAATTCAACCTCGGGTGCGAGAAACAGGCATTTGGATTTCTTAACTCGTAGGCCTACCCGATCCAACCGCTTTAGTACTTCCTCCAAATTGCGGAGGTGGGAGTCGGTGTCCCTGCCCGTGATAAGTATGTCGTCTCGAAATACAACCGTCCCCGGGATGGACTTGAGCAGACTCTCCATGTTGCGCTGGAATATGGCAGCTGCCGACCTGATGCCGAATGGGTATCGATTGCACATGAAAAGGCCTCGATGTGTGTTGATGGTGGTGAGTAGCTTGGATTCCTTGGTCAATGCTTGCGTCATATACGCAGATGTGAGATCTAATTTTGAGAAAAGTTTACCTCCAGCCAATGTGGCAAATATGTCCTCCGCTCTGGGCAGCGGGTACTGGTCCTGTAGGGAGACTCTGTTTATGGTAGATTTTTAGTCCCCACAGATTCGTACGGATCCATCAGGCTTCATGACTGGGACAATAGGACTTGCCCAGTCGTTAAATTCCACAGGTGATATAATGCCTTCCCGCAGAAGCCTGTCTAGTTCATATTCAATCTTTTCCCTCATCACATAGGGTACAGCTCTGGCCTTGTGATGGATTGTTCTAGCATCCTGTGTGATGTAGATTCTGACTTTAGCCCCTTTGAAAGTGCCCACACCTGGCTGAAAGAGATGTTCAAATCGCTTTATAACTGTTGAGCAGGAGGTCCGTTCCTCTAATGACATGGCATAGATATCATCCCATTTCCAGTTTAGTTTTGCCAGCCAGCTTCTCCCCAGCAGTACTGGGGGGTCTCCGGGGACAATCCACAGGGGAAATCGGTTCACTGTCCCTTTGTGTGTGACAGAGAGCATGGCGCTGCCGAGGACTGGTACGATTTCTTTGGTATAGGTCCTTAGTTTGGTGTCGACCCTTGTGAGTTTTGGTCTGTCTCTTTTATGCAACCACAGTTGTTCAAATTGTTGAGCGCCCATGAAAGATTGACTCGCTCCCGTATCCAGCTCCATGTTGACAGATATCCCATTGAGTAGGACCCTCATCATTATAGGAGGCGTCCTGTTGTAGGAGCAGCGACCATTGATCGTGTTGACCCGCTGTACATCGGTGTCCCGGGTACTGTCCCCACCATCTTCTGGTACGCTTTCCGACCCATCCGGTTCGTATACCAGCCGAGCTGCCGTTTTTTTGCACATGTGGGCCAAATGCCCTGTATATTCACAATTTCTGCAAACAGCCTGCTGAAATCGACATTCCCTTGACGAGTGCCCACCCCCACACCTCCAGCACAGACTGCTTTGTTTGTTCCCAAAGAATGAGCTGCGTCTGGCTGATCTCTCTTGAGCTTCTCTCAGTTTGTAGTTGATTGCTCGCATTGTGGGTTAATGAGGTGTGAACGGCCGTTCCTGTGGCCCTTGATGGCTTCTGCCTGCTGTCGAGAGCCTGTTCTCCCGGTTTTGTCTGTGTGTGGGGGTAGCAGCTTGTTTAGTGCTGTGAACTTCTTGTTCCGATATTTCGTTAGTTGTCGTACCTGCATTGTAAATCAACCTCGTTTCTTCTTCCCCTACCAAGAATGTCTGTGCAACCAGTGCTGCTGCCTCTAAGGTCAGGTTCTCGGTCTCTATGAGCTTTCGGAATATGCCTGCGTGGCCTATTCCTTCAATGAAAAAATCTCTCAGCATTTCTCTCCTCAGTTCATCGGAGAACTCACATAAACTAGCCAACCTCCGAAGTTCCGCCACGAAGTCGTCTATAGTTGTAGAACCTGTGTCTGGCCATGTGTAGGCTGCTCGCTGGCTTCAGGTGATCTCTTACTAGTGTGCTCAATTCTTCAAACGACTTGCTTGCTGGTTTCTCGTGTGCCAACAGATCCTTCATTAAAGCGTATGTTTTCGAGCCACAGATGGTCAAGAGATGGGCTCTTCTCTTGTCTGCCTTATCGTCGCCTAACCAGTCTTTGGTTACAAAGCCTTGCTGGAGCCTTTCTATAAAGTCCTCCCAATTGTCTCCCGCATTGTACTTTTCATCTGATCCGTTGTTCGCCATTCTGTGGATTCTGTAATCCCGTAACACGCCGCCACTGTAAAGTCCTGTCCCCTCAGTACAGATTCACATGAGGCATGTAGTGAAGTTAAGGTCACTCTGGACCTGCACCTTTATTTCACAGCTCTGGAATGCTGCACTTGCCTGAGACCTGTCCTTATATACCTGTCTCTTGCAAGTGCACCCCTGTTGGTAAGGTATGCTGGTGGTTACAGGTCATATCTTATTACAGTCATGTATAGCATGTTAGGATACAGTTATATATAATAATGTAAGATACATGACACACAGGGCCATAGTCAGAGAAATGGAGAATTTGTTGGGTGGGGTGTTGTTGGTCTGGAGCAGGTTACAGAGATAACGAGGTGCAAGGCCATGAATTGATTTACATACGAGGATGAAAATTTTAGAATGGAGGTTGAGGGACCGGTAGAGGCAGTAATTGGCTGCAGTCTTTTGATGAACAATGCTGTGATTGGAAGTTTCTAATGTGGGGCTATTTAGGGCTGTGGGTACCAGATTGCTGATCAGTCTGAAGCAAGCCTAGAGACTGCACGAAATCAGTAACTCCGTGGTACGGTAATTAGTCAACATATGTTTTATAGGTTCAATATATGCCTAAGAAGAGAAGATATATTGAAAGATGAAAGTCGTGGAGAAACGACTGTATATAGATATAGAGATATAATAATTAAAATTGGGAATGCGCAAGCGACCGAAATTGGAGGAGTGCCCAGATCTCTCAGGGTCATAGGGCTGGAAGAGGTAACAGAGATAGGGAAGGGTGAGGCCATAGATAGATTTGAAAACAAGAATGAGAATTTTAAAATTGAGGTGTTGCTGTACTGGGAACTAATGTGGGTCAGCGAGCACAGGGATAATCGATGAAAGGGACTTGGTGTGGGTTAAGTAGAAAGAATGACTTGCATTTATTTTATGCCTTTCATGACCTCAGGATGTACCAAACGCTTAACAGCCAATTAAGTATTTTTGAAATGTAGTCACTGTTGTAATGTAGAAAATGCAGTAGCCAATTTGCACACAGCAAGATCCCACAAACAGCCATGAGATAATGACCAGACATTCTGTTTTCTTTCAGTGACATTGATTAAGGGATAAATATTGGCCAGGCCACCAGGGATAATTCCTCTGCTCTTCTTCGAAAGAGTGCCATGGGATCTTTTACATCCACCTGAGAGGGTAGATGGGACCGCGGCTTAATGTCTCATTTAAAAGATAACACCTCTGACACTGCAGCACTCCCACAGTACTGCACAGGGGTGTCAGCCTAGATTTTGTGCTCAAGTCTCTGGAATGGGACTTAAACCACAACTTTCTGTCTCAGAAGCGAGAGTGCAATCTCTGAGCCATGGGTGACTCTATTAGGATACAGTGTTTTGTGTGAGAGTGGAAAATGGGAGGTAGCCCAGGAGGACATTGGAATAGAGGAGTCTAGACCTAACCAGTTATGAATGAGGTTTTCAGCAGCAGATGAGCTGAGGTAGGGTCAGAAACGGGTGATGTTACAGAGCTGGATGTAGATCATGGAGCGGATAGGTGTTGGAAGCTCATCTCAGTGCCAAGGATGCAAACAGTCTGGTTTAGCCTCAAACAATGGCCAGAGAGAGGAACGGAGTTTATGGTGGTGACTGAAGGCAATGGCTTCGGTCTTCCCAATATTTAGTTGAAGGAAATTTCTGCTCATCCAGTACTGGATATCGGACAAGCAGCATGACAAATTAAAGACAGTGGAGTAATCGAGAGAGGTGGTGGTGAGGTTGAGTTTTCGGGTAATGTTGCCGCGGGGCAACATGTCGATGTGAAATAGGAGGGAGCCAAGGATAAATCCTTAGTTTGACATTTCAGCAACCTTTTAATAAAAGTGTAGCCATGAATAAATGGTGTTAATTAATATTTCTAAGCAGGATTAGTTTAATATTTGTCTGTAATGAAAATAGTTTCTTTAAATCGTCATGTAGAAGTAAATGATTTGGTTAATAGATCAAATGGTGGCTAACAGAGGATTGGTTAATACTGCGATCTGCATTTATTGAGTCTAAAATTCCGGCCTCACCAGGTGTGTACGGAGTGTGCACGACCCGGCGAGGCCTCGCAAAAGCCGGTTTTCAGGGCGCAATGCGCATGTGCCGAAAACCGGCTTTTCCAGTCTGTCAAGATTTCTCTTGCCCAGCGAATGTCCTTCAAACTCTTATGCCTGGTTAAAGCAGGCGTATAGTTTACTTTTACCAGTGTAAGAGTTTTAAAACATACAAAAATGTAATTTAATCATACATTGTTATGTTAAAAACCCTGTCCATTCAGGTAAGTTTATTTTAAACCCTATTAAAACACATTTAAAAAATTCCAAAAAATATATATTTTTTCATAACATTTAATTAACTTTAATTTCAATTAATTTTAAATATGTGAGGTTTTTAAAAATTTATTATGTTGTCTCTTTGTTTTAGGGGGTTATTCTCATTGATAGTAATGGGAACTCGTAAAAATGGAGTTCCCATTATTGTCAATGAGAACACTAGACAGTAATTGGTAGTCCAGGCCCACGTGACTCCAGCATTTTCGTACGTACAGGGAAGTCATCTCCCTGTATGCTGCACATCGAATCTAGGCCTCCGACCGGAATCTTATGTTCCTCTGAGACCACCAGGTACATTCGTAGATTTTTTTCGGGTCGGAAGCATTTGTACGAAGGAAGCCTCCGATCTCAATTTCAGGCCCATTATGTTGGTGAAGTGTTCAAACCAATCAGAACTGGAGGAACTTGACAGCCAATCACAAACTGCTTTTTGTAATGTGAGGATTGTACAGTGATCATGGCTGGAGCAGAGTGGTCAGTTTCTCGACAATAAACCTGTTCTTCAACAAAACACAAGCTGATTAAACTTATCCTTGGATGTCAGGATTTACTTTACAATGAATGATGAATATCTAAAGCTCAAAGATTTACAATATATCAGCTATTAATATGCTGGAGCCATGTAAGCTTCCAATGTGTTGTTGTATCTTAATGTTTGTATATTCCTTCAATCTATTCCACCACCTGCAATGCACCAAATATTTTAAAATGAAAATATGTTAGCAAATCATGTAAGAGTATTTAAAAGAACCATATTCGCTGTCAAGATAAGTGAAGCCTAATGTACTGGGACTACTGCTACTGACTCTTATCTTCTACACCACTGAAAATCTTTTCAGTATTATTGAAGTGATGATTGCTCAACTGTATTCAAACAACCCAAAATATACCATGCAACTTTCCTTCATCCTGAGTGAAACAGCAAAAACCCAGCATTCTGTCTTGTATTCAATGCTAGAGCAGTTTCCTGGAAGCAGCCATTTTGTGATGAACTGGTTTGAGATTTTCTTGGTAATGGTGTCAATCAGCAGTGGTTTCTTTCTCATTCTCTGCCCCTTCCCCCACCATCAATATCATCATAGGCAGTCCCTCAGAATCGAGGAAAATTTGCTTCCACTCCTGAAGTGAGTTCTTTGGTGGCTGAACAGTCCAATACGAGAGCCACAGACTCTGTCACAGGTGGGACAGATAGTCGTTGAGGGAAGGGGTGGGTGGGACTGGTTTGCCACACGCTCTTTCCGTTGCCTGCGCTTGATTTCTGCATGCTCTCGGCGTTGAGACTCAAAGTGCTCAGTGCCCTCTTGGATGCACTTCCTCCACTTAGGGCGGTCTTGGGCCAGGGACTCCCAGGTGTCAGTGTGGTGTCGCACTTTATCAGCGAGGCTTTGAGGGTGTCATTGTAACGAACCTGTGGCTCGTTTGCCATGAAGGAGCTCTGAGTAGAGCACTTGCTTTGGGAGTCTCGAGTCTGACATGCGAACTACGTGGCCTACCCAGCGGAGTTCCCCCACCACACACACAGCGGCTTCACAAAACTAGCTTTTTGTTGCTTTTTCTTCACTTCCCTGCATTAATAAAGCCAATTCAGCTAAATTTATGTTGCTTGCTAAGCATGCCGGGAAATAATTGTAACTTTATTCTGTTTATTGTTTTCAAACCACCATAGAAGTATATGTAGTGTGGCCAGTGAGTGGCAATCAGATTAGAGTGATCAATACATGGAATGGACTTCCAGACAGAGCAGTCGAGGCAAGCAACCTAGAATTATTTAAGAAATAATTGGATGCAGTAAAAAGTGAACTGTGGGGTCTTTCTGGACAGATGAATTAAGATGGACTAAATAGTCTCCCTTATTTGTAGTTATCTTACAATCTATTGATAAAGTTACCAGAGTTGCTCTTAGGGAAAATTAAACAAATACTTTTGTGTCAGTCTTCACGGAAGAAGACACAAAAAACCTCCCGGAAGTAATGGAGTACCAAGAGTCTAACGAGAATGAGGAACTGAAAAAAATTAAATATTAGTAAAAAAGTAGTATAGGAGAAATTAATGGGACTGAAAGCCGATAAATCTCCTGGATTTGATGGACTACATCCTAGGGTTTTGAAAGACATCTTCCAAATTACATAGATTCTAGAATGGTTCCCGCAGATTGGAAGGTAGCTAATATAATCCCACCATAAGAAAGGAGGGAGAGAGAAAATGGGGGACTACAGACTGGTAGTAGAGAAAATGCTAGAATCTATTATTAAGGATATGGTAACAGGACACTTAGAAAATAATAATAGGATTGGGCAGAGTCAACATGGATTTATGAAAGGGAAATTATGTTTGACAAATCTGTTAGAGTTTTTTGAGGTTGTGACTAGCAGAATAGATAAGGGGGGAACCAGTGGATGTGGTATATTTGGATTTTCAGAAGGCCTTCGATAAGGTGCCACACAAGAGGTTAGTGAACAAAATTAGTGCTCATGGGATTGGGGGTAATATACTCGCATGTTTTGAGGATTGGTTAATGGACAGAAAACAGAGAATAGGAATAAATGGATCATTTTCAGGTTGGCAGGCTGTAACTAGTGGGGTACCGCAAGGATCGGTGCTTGGGCCCCAGCTATTCACAATCAATATCAATAATTTAGATGAAGAGACCAAATGTAATATATCCAAGTTTGCGGATGATACAGAACTAGATGGGGGTGGGAATGTAAGTTGTGAGGAAGATGCAGAGAGACTTCAAGGGGATATAGACAGGCTAAGTGACTGGGCAAGAACATGGCAAATGGAATATAATGTGGAGAAATGTGAAGTTATCCACTTTGGTAGGAAAAATAGAAAAGCAGAGTATTTTTTAAATAGTGAGAGATTGGGAAATGTTGGTGTTCAGAGGGACCTGGGTATCCTTACACACGAATCACTGAAAGTTAACATGCAGGTACAGCAAGCAAATAAGAAATCAAATGGTATGTTGGCCTTTATTACAAGAGAATTTGAGTATAAGAGTAAAGATGTCTTGTCTATAGGGCTCTGGTGAGACCGCACCTGGAGTGTTGTGTACAGTTTTGGTCTCATTACCTGAGGAAAGGTATACTTGCTATTTAGGGAGTGCAAAGAAGATTCACCAGACTGATTCCTGGGATGGGGGGATAGTCCTATGAGGAGAGATAGAGTAGACTAGGCTTATATTCTCTAGAGTTTAGAAGAATAAGAGGTGATCTCATTGAAACATACAAAATTCTTACAGGGATTGACTGGGTAGATGCAGGGAGGATGTTTCCTCTGGCTGAGGAGTCTAGAACCAGAGGTCATAATCTCAGAATAAGGGGTTGGCCATTTAGGACTGAGATGAGGAGAAACTTCTTCTCTCAGAGGGTGGTGAATCTTTGGAATTCTCTACCCCAGAGGGCTGTGGAGGCTCAGTCTTTGAGTACATTCAAGACAGTGATCGATAGATTTTTGGATATTAAGGGAATCAAGGGAGATGGGGATAGAGCAGGAAAGTACAGTTGAGGTAGAAGATCAGCCATGATCTCATTGAATGGCGGAGCAGGTTCGAGGGGCTTATTATGGTGTTATATTATAGGAGTGCAGCCAAAGATAGATGCTCTCCCTGTATTGGCTGCTCCATTCTACAGGCAGTGGTCATGTTGATGAGCTTATAAAGTCTATGTCAAAACTGCTTGTTAATTGATGGCAAGATGTCCCAAAAGAGAAGTTCAACAATGACTTTTCTTCCAATACCTCCTGTTGGGAGCTGCCTAGCCACCACTTGGCACCTGGTCAGGGCAGTATGTCTGAGCCTAACGATGCCACAGAGTGGAGTGTCAGTCCTGTGCCTTTAACTGCATGGCACCAACCTCTAGTGTGTTATTGGATGCCCAAACTTTTGTCTTTATGGGACACATTAGTGCATACCATGGCGGCTTGGGAAAAATATCTAAAATTTCAATCCATGTTCCCATTAATATGTATTTATCTCAAGTTGGAGATATTAATGTTTGCATTTGGATTTAGAATTGATCCAACAATGAGGCTTAACAACTACTTGCATAGCATCTGTAATACAGAAAAAAAATATTCCAAGGGCGCTTCACAGAAACATAATCCAAAAAAATGGACATTGGGCCAAAGAAGGTGTAATGTATGCACCTGTGAGTATGCTCACAGGTGAGTTCGGAGTGGCTTAGTCAGTCACGTGTTGTTAAACCTTTGCTAATAAATCAACAAGTTCTTAATAGCAATGTGTTGCTTTGCATTCTTAAGCAAAGAACCCATGAAGCAAATACATTACAGAAGGAGATTATTTAATCACTTCATATACATAAGAAAAATTAAATACTTACCAAATAAACATAGAAAATGCTGGAAGAACACAGTAGGTGAGACAACGTCTGAAAGGAGATAGGGTGCAACACTTCATCGGAACACACTGTCGAAATCTCGACCTCAGAAAAGAATGACTCCGACACTTACAGCTCCGATGGAAGTTTCCCTTTTAATTTACTTGCTCGCAAGGGGTAGGTTTCACTCAGTCAAGGGCCAAATGAACACCTCCGCAATGGTACAGCTTCACAAGATATTTATACAGTAAAACCCAAGTTCTGGCCTCTCCCTGTGTATTGCTCTGTCTCACAGTCAGTGAATACAGATAAAGAGTTAATTACTATATCCTGGACTGAAATGGTGTCAAGATATTTCCTTTTGTCAGGGTTATCAGAAAGCCAAACGGCCATTACTCCATGAGTCATAGGTAATGGGCTATCACCTGTCTTGTATTGTATCAGGATTATCCCATTTCCTGGTCAGTTTACCTGTTTGCTTCAAATGGATGAGGTAAAGGAAAGAGATAATGGCTAGAAGATAAGGGTGGGGTGACATGGAACTCCTGTAGTGTAGACAATAGGAGAGCACCATGGGGGGGTTACTTGTCTCAGCATGACTTGTCTCCTAGCTGTCTGATAACCATCAGCCATCTAACAGCAGGTTTAGCTGTTCATAATAAGCTGGCTGCTAAAATGCAGAAAGTTCTGGAAGGGCCAGGACTCCATTTTAATCAAAAGGCACACAAATACCGTATGGTATCAGCTTAGATAAAAATACATTTCCACAACACTTGAACCATTAACCTGTCTTTTCTCTTATACATGCTGACTGACTTGCTGTGTATTTCCTGCATTTGCTGTTTTCATTTAAACTTTTCAGTGCATGCGAAACACTCGATTCCCATTGGCTCCTGCATTAGCAATGCAGTGCCCTGAAAGCCAGACAATACAGTTGTGGCAATTATATGGATGAGTAATGTAGAATGGGTATTGCAAAAGGTGTCTAGAGGACACTGTTCTCTGTTATTATGTTTGTATAATACCTCCAACAATCCAGCTTTTATAGATGAAGCTGCATTGACTTTGACTTCTGCTTGTGCCTTCATGTATTGGAAACTGTAAGGAATCAATTTTCAATCCCAAATGCATGCTACTGTTATCCACATTGAGCAAATATGGCTGCATGAATTGTACAAGTAGTCAATAACTGCCTTATTGTAACAGAGGATGAATTCACTGATTCGTGCTGCCAGTGGGAAAGTGTGCTGAAAGGGAGCACAGGCGGAGATTCATCACTGCAATGCTGTAGCCCAAACTCTGACCCGTGCTACCTTAGAGAGCAGCTCCCCATTGGAAGCACAGAGCTTGTCAATTTACCCTCCTATGTAGCAGAAGGGAAAAGTTACTGCAATCTGTTGGTGACTGGTAAGGGACTAATTAAACAAAAACACATTGAAGTAAAGAGTGCCTGCTAGCAGAGTGCTGGTGTGTGGCAGTGAGTGATGGCAGGTGATTTGACTGCAGAAAAGCACTATAGTAAAGCCTAATTGTGTCCTCACTCAACATCTGTACATGTGCCCTCTCCAACAGGAACCACTAGATGTTGATCAGGAATAGGAACCCTGGCTAACTTTTCCTCGCTCTCTTACAACAACAACAACAACAACAATAACAACTTTTATTTAAATATTGCTTTAATGTAGTAAAACGTCTCAAAGCGTTTTACAGGAGCATTATAAAACTAAATTTGACACCAAGCCACATAAGGAGACTTTAAGGCAGATGAGGTAGGTTTTAAGGAGGAAAGAGAGACAGAGAGGTTTAGGGACAGAAGTTTGGTGAAAGAGGTAGGTTTAAAGGGGGAGAGAGAGCTAGTGATTACTCTCCGTGAGACATTTCACTGCATTAAGGCACTGTATAAGTGCAAGTTGTTGTTGTAACCATTGATCAGCAGAATTTAAAGCAGGAAGTGCTTTTGGCAGTAGCTATATTACTTGTCAATAGCAATTACCCAGAGATACCAAACAGAGAATGAAGAAATGTCAATAAACTAATGGTAATTGAAACAAACAAGCATATCTCACTGTGAGAGTGAGGCACAGAAATACATCTCTGAGCAGCAAACGGTGTAATTCAGAGAAACTGTAGCTCCAAACCATCTATTACTTGGCACAAGTGGGAGGGTGCCCTGTTCTCAGTCAGAGGTGAGTTACTCATTTTAATGGACCATGATTCAGTTGTAATGTTAAGTAATAAACTTTATTGAAACGTTTACAATGTACTTTTCTTGAATGCAATAAAATCATTCTTGTATCAAATTTGATATGACTCTTTCCGATCACTTAACAACTCCAAATACTTATAAAGTTTTAAAGTTTTTAAAGTTAGAAAACTTAGTAAACAATTTCAATTTGTGAACAAAATCACTGAAAAACCTTAAGATAACTTTTAACAGAGTAAATTTAAACAACTTATTAAATATGAGAACATTTACACTTTAAGGTCACTTAAAAACTGTAAGATCACTTATATACTTGTAAAGTTACAAAACTTAGCACACAATTTCAATTTGAAAACAGTTACAACAGTGACATCAAATCTACTACATCAACACCAGCAGCAAAGAAAGGCTTCACCCAACTCTCATCCACATCTCGGTGCATGTGCACTACCTCATGGGGTGGGGCGGGGGGTGTAGGGAAAGGGAGGGGGTAGGGGAAGGGAGGGGGTAAGGGAAGGGAGGGGGTAGGGGAAGAGAGGGGGCGCGGGGGAGAGAGGTGGGTGTCCCAGCTTGGGTCTCGCCAGAGGCTGATACTGGGATTGCAGTGGGAGTGGCATTTGATTGGCCGGGAGGTGTGCGCTTATTACAGCAGCTAACTGCCTGATGGCCTCTGCCAGCATTTGCGTTGCTCCAGCGATTCCCGCACTCAATTCACGTGTCATAACTGCTATTTGTCCAGACAGTGCTGTCAACTCATCACCAACCCCTCTGATGGTGCCCTCGAGTGAATGGGTAAGGTCATTGCCCTCCACACCCAATGCAATAACGTCAAGCGCATTTGTTGAACACTGCACCTCAGAAGAGCCTACTCGGGTTCTCCTTCCTCTCGCCCCGGCTCTGCCTCACGGCACCACTCCAGTGCAAGGCACAGGGTTAGAGGGTGGGGCCCTGGGTTTTCCACACTGCATTCCACCACCACCACCACTGGGTCCTGGGTGTTCCACGCTGCATTTTACCTCCACCACTGGGACCATCTACCTCTGATAGTGGGGCCCTGGGTGCTACAAGCTGCATCGCACCATCACCACTGGGACCCTCTGCCTCTGATAGTGGGGCCCTGGGTGCTACAAGCTGCATCGCACCACCACCACTACCACTGTGACCCGCAACCTCGGAGGATGTGAAACCATGGAACGTCTTACCAGAACTTACATCACTAAGCGCGGATGAGTACCTGAGGAGACGATGACATGCCGCATCAGAACTTAAAGCACCACGCAAGGATGGGGGTTGGATGAAGGAGTGGAATGTTGGACGAGAACTCATGGTATTGTGTGGGAGAGTGAGGCTCTGCACTATGGACTGATCCATTTTCCGATCAACATTCTCTCCTGAACACACATCCATGCCCCCTTCTCCCCCCCCACCGCCTTGGTCTTGATCGCACGCATCTGAATCTTCCTCTGAATCTTCTGGATTGGCATCATGTTCTGCAAAATATAACCAAACAGTCAAATGGTTAGCAGCACAGGAGTGGGCAGGATGGGTGACATGGATAGTCTCACACATAGCAGGCTAGGCAGCAGGTTGATTTGAAGGGTCACGATGCATTTTCAGGACTTACCCTCTCCCAAGCGAGTGTGCCCAGCTTGTGCATCACTGATTGCTTTTCTCCAGGCATGACTCATCAGGGCAGCGACCCTCTGTTCCAAGGATGTCAGTTGATGCAGATTTGGCGGGCCTCCTCCTGTTCGTGTTCTTTCCCTTTTATTGTGGACTAATTTCTACTGCAAGGATGAAAATATAACTTTTTAGAGAGGGTGCCTTTCTGCTGGGTGCGACATATACAGCTGGTCACATTTACAATTGCAATTCCATTGAGAAAAGGAAGATATTACTTACACTAACGACTTGACCAAGGTCCTGCCATTTCTTTTTACACTGGGCCCCAGATCTCCTGATATTCAACACTCCGCAGTATTTGGCTGCAACTTGATCCCAGCGTTTCTTGATTTCTTTGGGTGCCACCTTTGTGCGGCCTCTGTTGCTGGTGTCCAGCTCCTGCCATCTCTCCTCAATGAGATTAACTAGTGTCACCACTTCTTCATGCAAGAAGTTCTTTGTTCTCGCTGCATGTTCTTGCATTGCTGTACTGGATTTGCACTCAGTGATTTTTAAAATCACAGTCCTGTCCTTGTATGCACGTGTGCAGCACTCCTTTGCACTCCAAGAATCACAAGACTTTTCACTTCTTCCCTTCCTGCACCCAAAAATCACACAGCTCGCTTTAACAAAGTGCCACCTTCTCCCTTTAAATAATCTTGCTTGCACCTATGCAGCACCTTTGCAGCACTCCTTTGCACAACAAGAATCAGTAAAATATTTTTCACTCCTTTTACGACCTGCAACCAAAAGTTCCAGCTCACTTTAAATGAGTGCCTGCCATGTTCTCCCTTTAAATGGCCGATTGCCAAGGTCGAGGACCCATTGCGCATGCGCACACGCTGTAACGCGCATGCACAAGAGTGCCAACTGTGAAAAACACACAGGGCCTTAGCCCCGCTCCCCTGCTGGCTGGGATCGACTTGCTCCGCCCCAGGGAGACTCCACTGTGCCACGCCATGCTCCAGGATGACCGGAGAATTCCCCGGTGAGATTTCGGCGCACTTTTTTCCCCAGATAGGTCACGTAGATCACGGAGGTGCACCGTTTTCTCCAGCATCGGAAACTTAGGCCTGTGTCTGTTCATAGACTGTGTTTTGAAAAAGGGGGAAATATGTTGTGTTCATACTCTATTTGTTTGTTACAGGACACTAGACAGACATTAGGACCCTGAGGGAGCTATTCACACACTGCTGTAAACATGCTGGTTCAGGGACACCATTTTGGGGAGTTGCTATAAAGGACACAGTTAGTTACATTACTCCTGTTTCAGTGAGTCTGTTTAGTTACATACACAAAGTATTACAATCCGATGGATTGAAGCAGGATGGAAGACTGAGAGCAGTAAGGAGTTTCACAGTTTGGAGATTCTGGGGAAAAAAATAATTACAGTAGCAATACACAGTGCAACAAGTCTTGATTTCAACAATGTGAGGAAGCAGGGAGAAAAGGTAGTGCAGGGTGGTGTATTTGGTGCTGAGGAAGAATGAGACCAGTCTAGAGGAGCAATGGCCAATGAAACATCGAACCGAACCCATGGAAGATCTGAAAGTCATAGTCGTTACTCTTGCTTGCTGAAATTTGAATTTTCAACCTGGAATGTTTCTTCAAGGTGAATTTTAACCTCCTCCATCGGAGGGAGCGGAGTGTGTGAGCACCAAGCTTCAGAAGAGAAAACTTACCGTTCCTTTCCCACTCACTTCACAGCTGCTATAATGTTGCCTCAGATTCAGGCAGGTACAGGCAGGTGGGACCTCATGAATGGCGTGCAAATCGGCCAGGCCTCATTACAATATGCTTGGCAGCCTGGTGCCCGCGCAATGGACCAGCCAGCCACCAATATTACAATGAGGCCCGGCCGATGAGCGTGTTCAGGTTCGTCGCCCGCCCCGGACCCCCTCGCCCACCCCAGACTCCCTCGCCCGGACCCCCTCGCCCGCCACGGATCCCCTCGCCCACCCCGGACTCCCTTGCCCGGACCACCTCGCCCACCCCGGACTGCCTTGCCCGCCCCAGACCCCCTCGTCCACCCGCCCTGGACCCCCTCGCCCGCTCCAGATTACCTCGCCCGGACCCCCTCGTCCGCCCTGGACCCCCTCGCCTGCCCCGGACCCCCTCGCCCGCCCCAGATTACCTCGCCCGGACCCCCTCGTCCGCCCCGGACCGCCTCGTCCGCCCCAGACTCCCTCGCCCGCCCCAGACTCCCTCGCCCATCCCGGACCGCCTCGCCTGCCCCAGACTCCTGAGCCCGCCTCGCCCGCCTCAGATTCCCTCGCCCGGACCACCTCGCCCGCCCCGGACCGCCTTTCCCAGCCCGGACCACCTCTCACAGCCTGGACCGCCTCGCCTGCCCCAGGCTCCCGAGCCCGCCGACCCCGCCTCCCAGGAAAATCGACCTATTCAAATGTAGCAAGCTTGCTAGTAACATTTTCACAATTCAACATTTCCAGTACAAGAGTGTAGACTGGAAAGTAACTAAATAATACAGTAATAGCAGATTACAGGCACACAGTACTGCTGTCTTCTCCTTCATTTGACCTGGTTCGTTCAAAACTTCAGGACAGTGCAGGAAGGATCGATAGAAGGTGCCATATAATTTATATCCCACGGGTGAGGTCGTGACCTGGTAGTCAACATTGTCAAAGTCATAAGTTGAGGTCAGCCCGCCAGGAGGAGGATAATTCTATTCGTCAATCTATTCTGTTCTGAGAAAAATTAATCAGTTTAAAATAAGGTACAGTTAAATATGCATAGGAGTGAAAAGGATGGGTTTAATGCATTCCTTTGCGATCTAGTTCTGTTGCAGCCGGATAGTATTAGCACTGATTAGTCTGATCTTGTGTGATGTCGGTTCAGAATATTTATACTTTCAAGATTCCCTTTAAGCCAATTTTCTAAGCAATTAATATGAGTGTGAAGTGAGGTGAGCTGGATGAAAAATTGAATGTATTTAATAGAAATCATCACACTTGGTGTTACTACGTAGAATTGGGGCAAATTTTCCACATGGCCGATTTTTGGCGCAGTTGTAGAGGTACGTCCGATTTTTTAGTGGCCGACTGTAGCAAAAAAAAAGTCGGAATAAACTTTCATTTTGGAGCGGCGTATTTAAGTTCTGTGGGTGGAGCTTAAGGTCTGCGCCGAAAAACAGATTGCCAGGGTAACGAGTGTCACATTGAAGGGCTGAGGCTACAAAGTGAAACATACAGGATGCAGCAAGACATAAGCAATTGTAGAGCCCCGGTGCCGCTCTCCCCCCCCCCCCCCCCCGCTGCTATCCCGGGCCGTGGAACTCGATCCTCTGCGCCAATTTTCTTAAAATCACCGTAAGATTTTTCAGAATGGTGCTTGCGCCGTTTTTTTTTTAAATCCTAGCTGGCCAAACTCACTGAAATGGCCAGGAATGGTGCTGCTGGCACGGGAACTAAAAAAATCGGCCTTAAGTGGTTTACAATGGTGCAAAAACCCTGGCAAAACTGACAGATTTTAGTTTGTTTCAAAACAGAGCAGAATGTGGCGAAAATAGGGCCCAATATTCTTTCTCAGTTTTTGCAGCAGTTTAAGCCATTGCCGTGCTTTTCTGGTACCTTGCAGGTCTGAAACTGGGTTAACACCCTATACTTTCATCAGCGGGATCCGACTTTGAATCTATCGCAAGCTGATGAGGTGAAATGATTCTCCCTCTGCCGTTAGTAAGAGCCCTGTGTGAAATAAGTGCGGTGATGTTCCTAATGGGTGTGAGTCCAGAGCACTAACTGCTTGCAATCGAATACAGATTAGAATCTCCTCCGCAGGGTCCTTCAACAGAGCTCATGTAAAACACTGGTACCTTCAGGCTGCTCCTCTGGGGGCGCAGTAAGGTGTATTCTTGAGACAGAGAACAGGAGCTTTACTCTGTATCTGATAGTGCTGCATCTGACCCAGGAGTGCATTATGCTGCAACTTGGTGCCCCAAATCTCAATTACTACCAGAGACATTCAGCTCGTTAATAATCACAAATATCCACAGATCCCCACAAACCGCTCCCCCAGAAAAAAATAAATGGCTGGTTCGAACAGTAGTGGATAATTCTCCTTTGCTATTGACCTGATGAAGCAAATGCAGGCCTACTACATCTGATAGCGTGGTACTTCTAAGTAAGTTATTTGCACATATCGGGGCCGAAATTGCCCCTTTTTTTTAAAGAGTCGGGGTGGACACTCCGACGATTGGGACATTGCCCTTGTGATTTTTTGGGGCGGAGAAGGTATCTGCCCCGCTCCTGTGCGAACGGCGGTAATGACGTCATTCGAGTGAGCACCGCCTGGTCTCTGCCCCGGAAGCGACATTGCCCTCAAATAGTCAATCGACCGCTTGTCGGTGCCCCCAACAGCTTTGTGCGGTCGGGAGCTGCCAGTGGCTGGGCGGCCATCCACCCTTAAAGAGGAGGGCGTACCATTGAGGCTGCCATTTTATTTTAATTGTCGGCCGACTCTGCAGTCGGCCCAACAATGGCGGCCATGGGTTCGGCCGCGCCGCCAACAGGCAGCCCGCCAACCGGCCGAAGCCCTTCCTGGTGGCCCAGTGGGCGCCAAGTAGGTCTCTCAGCGTCCCTCCCCTTTAAGGGGTGTAGCTAAGCATCAGCGCGACGTGGCATGTCTGCATGACGCTGACGTGCTCAGCGCGGCACTGCTGAAACCGTCCCTCTGCTGCCCCAAACACCACCCCGACAATTTCCTTCTATTCCCCATCCCATCGATTCGGGCGGCAATTCACCAGGGAATTAGAATAATCTGCAGATGGTAATTTCAGCCCCATCATTTTTTTACATCTTTAAGCAACTTAAAAGTATGTCTCACAGTGACATTTGACACTAGTTTCTGTGACTCATACCATTAATTTTTTAAGTGTTTGAGATGCAGGTCCATGAGCTTATATGTGCTATATGTGTGTGGGATGCTGGCTACCAGCCAAGAGCTAAGTTCAATGTGATTAACCTTTCCCATGTGCTGTATGTAGAATAGTGTTTTCAATGTATTGAGTATTGAACCACTTTACCAGTATAAGAGCTTTAATGCATGATTGTGTTTTCCACTGCCTCCATTGCTGCTGACACAGATACTGAGCATCTTTCCAAGTGTCTGGCATTCCACAGCCCGTGTACAATCTACTCTAACATGGATCTTATCCGATCTATTTGATTTCCTGAGAGTAGAAACTGCAAAACCTCCCCTTGCCCACTGCAGGGGGTAGAAGGCATAAAACGGGTGCAAAGCATACCAATTTATCAGTAGGACAACCTGCTTAGGCATCGCTCGGGCCCATTTCTCCGGCATCCCAGGTGGCTGCCTAAAGCAGGCGTTAGGCCCCTTGCCGATGTTAATTAGCACCTAACACCTGTTGAAGGAGGCCTTCCAGACAGTGTGTTACTGATAAGTGGTGCAGGCGTTGGGCCACCAACCTAAAGGTAAGTTTTATTTTACTTTTCACAAAAACCCTTTCTGTGGAGCTGAGAGGAGCAGCAGTGCACAGCCCTCATAATCACCCCTCACAATCGCCCGTTCCCACCTCCCCCACTCGAGGGTTGCTGCGGGTGAACCGGGTGAGCTGAAATTGAGTTTTCTCGTCGGGTGAACAGCCTGTGGAGGTGGCACCGGCAGCTCCTCCTGCATAGGTGGGTGAGGCCCGAGGATCAATTCCTGGTGATCCTCGAGTCTGTCTGTTCAGGTACGCACTGCCTCCGCTGCACCTAGTCTGCAAACAGGCCCAGATGGAAATCTGCCCCCAGAATACCTCTCTAAGTTTAGATCTTGTGTTAGCAATCCTCAGGCGAGTGCCTTCCTTGGTGTGACATTTCCATTCAGGAATGGATATGATGTTCTCATCTTTAATAAGAGTTTCCATAACTTTACACACAATGGACATCAAACTCACTGATCTGCAGTTTCCTGGGTCACTTTTAGCTACCTTTTTTAAAAATAAGAGCAATTTTAAATGGGTTAATGCCACCATTAAAATAGCAGACAAACCAATATCATATGAATGCATAAAACATTCTTCTGCTATTAACACCAATAGTAATTTCTGAAGTGGGGTTTTAAAGTTTTAAAGATCGACAATCTTTTGAAATGCACACCTGGTTAATCAACAGCTAAAAGAGGAAAAGTCAGATTATTAGGGAGTGACCTTTCATCAGAATTTAGCTCCAAGCTTTTTATTTTAATGATATTGAATGATCTATGCAAAAATAAAAATTGTTTATTGAAATAGTAAATCAGCATATCCTCAAACTGGGTAATCCCTGCTTGTCTCTGAGCTGCCATTTGGTCTGGGACACAGGTAGACACAAAAGTGAGTCAGTTAGTCTTGTGTATGTTTTATCCCATCCCAACCTCTCCACCACTACCTGTGTGCTGTTAGGCTGCCTCTTTTGACATCGGGTCACGGATGAGCTGAAATTTACTTCAGTTGAATATTGCGAAGATTAAAGCCAAAATCTCTGTACTCCTGCCATAAATTCCATCTCCCTCCTGGACTTTTCACTCCGGCTACACCAGATTGCATATAATCTCAATGTCTTGCTGAAACTAAAGTGTAACTTCAAGTCCCATATCCTGGTCACCACCAAAACGGCTTACTTCACTGCAACATTACCTGCCTCCATGCTACCTCACTCCCACAAGCACCAAATTCCTTATTCATGCTTTTGTCACTCTAGACTCAGTTTCTCAAACACTCTCCTCACCAGCCTCCATGCTACATGTACACACACACCGTGTCCAAAAGTCTGCTGCTTGAATCCTAAGTCACGATGCCAATTATTTAGAATCCTTGCAAACCTGCACTTGCTCCTATCTCCAAGTGCATGGATTTCAAAAACTCATCCTCATTTACCAATCCCTCCATAGCTGGGTCCCAACCTACCTCAATGACCACCTCCAATGTTATATCAGGTCCTGGGCTTTTTGGTCCTCCATATTTTGTACAGTTCCCTCCTTGCCTCCATTCTATTATCGATTGTAGACCTGTCAGCTGTCTCGTCCCCTCCCTCCCTCCCTTGACACCTCTGCCATGTTCCTCTCTGCCATATTTGCCTGCCTTCCCAAAATCTACCTTTTCGATCATACCTCTCACCTCCTCTAATAACTCCTCCACATGTTTGGTGTCTATTTTTATTCCTCAGTAAAGCCCTTTAGCACATTGTTTTATGTTAAAGGTGCTATATATATTCAAGTTTGTTATTGAATATTGAATGCAATGCCGTTTGGGATTATTATAGGTGCATGTTTTAACTTCGAGGCTTCAGTTGAGGAATTATCATGATTCTCAATGCAAAGTTGCATTTGAAGTCTCCACAGCTACTTTTATTTTTAGATATAAAATATCTTTAATCTTTTTAGTAGCAATTTTGACTGAAGTAGCAGAATTACTGGAAAATGAATCAAATAAAGGATAAAAATTACGAGGGGGAGGAAGGGAGTAATTGCCTGTAGCCCCATTAGAAAAGAAGGGATAGATTTAACAAATGTGTGCACCCAACACAGAGCACACCAGGCATGGAGGTCAATGTGCCTCAATGATTTTCCATCCATTCAAATTAAATGATGTAACATCATGTAGATGTGCTAACCTGAATTCCTGATCTACTTTCCCCACAGTGTAAAGCTGTGTGCTGGCAGTGCTAACTTTTAAATTCTATCCTTAAATTTCATGACTCAGAACTTGCATCCCATTTTCTAAATGCATCACTGCGGCAAGCTGCGTTTCTGTGTATTTCTCCCTCAAAATGAAAGTCATTGAATGTTGGGTATACCTGCAGCATATGTCTGGCAGCCCCTGCACTTTCAGTCTAGCTCCTTATCTTCACGTGTCATAAGGCCTGTATTTACGGCTGGCTTTGAGCTATCAGGTATTTTTCGAAGTTGTTGGGTAGTTCATAACGGTTTTCAGGAAAAAGTGTCAGCTGAGATTTTGTGCTGAAGTCTCTGCAAAAAAGTGCTTCAACCACTTGAACCCATGACCTTCTGACTCCGAGGCCAGAGTGCTACCATCTGAGCTAACAATTGTACTCTACAGATTTTGGTGTTTCCAGAATTTACCGGTCTAACCCATAATTCATCTTTCAGGGAATTAATATCATGTTTAAACAGGGTTAAACCCTGAAAGCAGAAGGCTTCAGTATAATGCACACAGATGGCTAGGATACTATTTCCAGACACTATTTTCCATCAATTCATGAGAAATATCTAATTGTCTAAGGAATAGCAGAATGGTGCAGAAATGATCATCATAAGTAGGCAGTCATTTCACTGTAGCAGGGATGTCATTCTTTTGAGCTACATGATAAATGATTGGGCAGTTCATTTTATTTTCCCTATGAACAGAGTTGCGCTATAGCAATTCACCATAAGAAGGCTTCACTGCAGTCAACTTTGTAACATTACATCAGGTGCCATTCTTGTGGGTGATTTGTCAAATCTTCAGATGTTCTGGGGTCATTGGAAGTGGGAGCTATCAGTACCAACATTGTTCAAAGAAGGTTGCCAGAAAGTGTTATACATGAGCTACTGTTTGACCTTTGTTGACTTGCAAAGCTTGATGGATTGATTAGAGAATCATAAAGAAGCTCCCTGGGAGCTGGAGGTGTAACTTCAACCATACATAATGTAATTTAACACCACAGTGGATCTATTAGTGAAATTAGACCACAGAATATGAACAGCATTTCTACTGAGAAATCCATTAAGTAATCAGAATAGTTTCTAGATACATAAAGGAAATGATGTTCCAGTGAATTCTTTAATGATGCGTGACGGTGTGCACCCTTAGCTTGAAATTCTGTACAAATACGTTCCCTTGCTAATCGCTCTACATTTTAGTTAAAAACACCAATTAAGCTAGTGACGTTGTAAGGTTAAAAAGACAATTATTGTTTCCATTAGCTGTTTTACTCCCAGTTAAGCTGAAGCCTGTATTGATTCAAGGAAACAAAGTGTTACAGTTGTTATGTAATTTTATTGATCTGCTTATGAACATAAAGGATATGGAATGTTCCTACCTCTAATAATTCTTAATGCCCACTTGTGAATAACGACGTGAGTACATGTTAAAATGTACCCTCATTTGGCACACATGGATGGAAAGGAGCTAAACATAAATTCAGCCTAACTAAGGCCTAAAAAGGTAATTGCTGGAGTGATTACCATTGACATTATCTGGGAGCTGAATCCTTTTCTTTTTAATCTTCTAATCATCTTTTTGAAATGAGACTAGATTTTGTTGCAGTACTGCAATAATTGGATGCTGGTAACTCAATTTGCCGGAAGCTCTGCAGACTGAGAAACCAGTCATTTCAGGCCATCACCCAGGCTTCTGCTGCTTTCCCAGTGTATTATTTCCATATTCTTGACCATTTTCCCATGTCTTTTCCAAAGCTGTAAAACACTTTGAGACGTCCAGTGATTGTGAAAGGTGCTATATAAATGCAAGTCTTTTTTTTTCTGTTGCCTACTCACTGCTCAGGTCTCTTCATTCTGACTTATTTAACAGTGCTCCTCGACCCTTCCAACCATTGTTGAGCTTTCTTGTTCCTTCCTGCTCATTATATTGGCTCCACTTCCTTCTTGCCACTTTCACTTGCCTCCTCTCCATAGAAGAATAGAAGTTTACAGCACTGAAGGAGACCATTCTCTCTAGTGTCTGTGCTGAATGTTTTCTAGAGCAAACCAGAATGAATTCATAGCCTTCCTCCATCTGCACAGTACTGCATCTTCCTCTGCTTCTAATGTTTATCCACTTTTCCCTTCAAAGAAGCAATGGTCTTTGCCTCAACCATTCCCTGTGGTAAACTATTCCATGCTCGAACTACATTCTGTCAAGATATCTCTGTTACCCTTTTTCCTCACATTCTTTGTAGGCTCTGTGCCTCGCTCTGTCATTTCCATGTGGAAGGTGGTGAAGATGCCTCATGGCCTGAATTTTCTGCATCACAGTGGAGAACTCCCCTCATTAGGTTGCCTGTGTAAGTTCCACTTCCCATTCTGGCTGCTTAACATCACAGAATATATTGGGTTGATTATGACTTTGTAATCCTCAACTAAACCCTGTGATAATATTGCAGCCTTGATGCCTTGCAGCCTCATCCTATTCAACCCTAAGCTGAGCTTCTGACTCCATATCCACCCCATCACAAAAATTGCATGGTTTCACCTCCATAGTATTGCCCATCTCTGGCCCTGCTTGAACCTATCTGCTGCTGAAACTCATCCATGCGTTTGTCACCTCCAGACTTAATTATTCCAATGCTCTGGCCAGCATTTCATCTTCCACATTCTGTAATCTCCAGTTCATCCAAAACTTTGCTGCCCATAACCTAGCCTGCACCAAGTCCCGCTCACTCATCACTACTGTCTCTGCTGGCCTATGTTGGCTCCTGTTCCTCCAATTTAAAATTCTCATCTTCGTGCATAAATCTGTTTATGGCCCCTCCCAATTCTGTCTTCCTCCTGCAATCCCCACAGAACTCTCTCTTCCTCCAACTCTGGCCTCTTGCGCATCCCTCCTCCCTTTTCCCCATCATTGGCAGCTGTACCTTGAGCCATCTAGGCCCCATGCTTTGGAATTTCCTCACTAAACCTCTCCTCCTTTATGACCTTCCTTAAAACCCACTCTTCGACCAAGCATTTTGTCACCCTTCCTAATATTTCCTCGCTTTGCTTGGTGTCCATTTTTGTATGATTGTGCCTCTGTGAAGCGCCTTGGGAGATTTTCTGTTAATCATCATCATAGGCAATCCCTCAGAATCGAGGAAGACTTGCTTCCACTCCTGAAGTGAGTTCTTTGGTGGCTGAACAGTCCAATACGAGAGCCACAGAGCCTGTCACAGGTGGGACAGATAGTCGTTGAGGGAAAGGGTGGATGGGACTGGTTTGCCACACGCTCTTTCCGCTGCCTGCGCTCGATTTCTGCATGCTCTCGGCGTTGAAACTCGAGATGCTCAGCGCCCTCCCAGATGCACTTCCTCCACTTCGGGCAGTCTTGGGCCAGGGACTCCCAGGTGTCGGTGGGGATGTCGCATTTTATCAGGGAGGCTTTGAGGGTGTCCTTATAACGTTTCCGCTGCCCACCTTTGGCTCGTTTGCCGTGAAGGAGTAAAGGCATTATATAAATGCAAGTTGTTGTTGTTGCTCTTGCTGTAGAAGTTAAGTGTACTGTAAACCTCCAAATATAATTGTGAATCACCATCGCCATCACCCTCGATGGCCTTGGAGCCTGCTTCTTGTCACTTCTATTTAGAATATTTTGTCTTGTATATTTTGCTAAACTTTCTTCCTTTCCCAAAACCAAGGGGAAAAAATTTGCCCTGTAGGTGGGTGGGAAAGGTGTGGGGGAGCAGGGTCGCACGTTGAAAACCCAGCAACGCTGGGACGTGGAGGCCTTGCTGATATTAACGACAGGGTCTCATTTACATAACATGCTGCAGTCTCCCACACGCCCGCTGGCCAGATTGACAGCCTGGGCCGGTGGGCATGATCGCAAACTAATGACAGGAAGTCACAGATGGGGACCCATAGGGACAGTCCCTGACTGTTAGTGCATTTCAAAGCTCGGGGGCTGGGATTGGGAATGGCAGCTTGTTGTTTCAAACTTCAGGGCCATGATCTGGAGGTGGGAGAAGGCTGATTGTTTGGGTTGGCGGGGGGAGTGGCGGGGCAGGTATTTCTACAATTGGGGAGGGGGAGGGGGAGTGTTGCAAAGCTCAGGGCTGTGATCGGGATGGGGAGGGGCGGGGGAAGGAGGCTGAGAGTTCGGAGCTGCGATCGGGAGCGGGGGATAGCCTGATGAAAAGGAGGCTCACGGCTTCCCTGTAAGGCCCAGAAGATCACTTCTGCCTCTTCTGGCCCAGGATCCGGCTCCCAGCTGGTTTTGCCTGGCTGGGAAGCCGACATTGCGTTCCCCACCCCCTCCGCCTCTGCTCAGGCCTCTGGTTGATATTACAGACCAGATCCTGGTGATGATATCAGACCCGATCTGCATTTTTAAAACACGACACCACCTCCGTCCTGCTCGCCTGCTCAAAGGAGCAGGTTAGTATCGGGACATGGTGGGCAGGAAGCGGCATCGATGGGGGCAACTGGACTCCCATTATATTAACTGCCCTCCCTGGCTGATGTCTGCCAGATGAGGGCAGTTAAAATTGGGGCCACACTAAAAGAAAAGCTTTTCATGTGCTGTGAGAGTGTGAAGAAATTATTATAATTAAGAACTAGTGATTGATTTTCGATACTTTACATGAAAAGGTTATCTAGTTTGACCCGCTCTGGAATGCAATGTCTGGGAAATTTATCATCATGACCGCAGGCCCATTTTGAACCTTTGAGCAGATCTTTTCAGATAATTACAGTTCATGTTTATTTGACTATTTTTGTTTGAAGTTTTGGGTTTGACAAGGAAAGGGATGCCTTTTCTGAGGAATTGTACACCTCTACTTCTGGCACTTGAAATCAATATCAAAAATTTCCAGGACGTGCCCAGCATCGGTCAGTTACAGACTGCACTTTTCACTGACAGTGCACCTTTTTTTACACAGACATAACACAGAAACAAGCCGTTTAGCCCAGTCAGCCTGTGATGTTGTTTATCCTCCACACGAGCAGGCGTCCGAATCCCATGTGTCTGCTATGTTTCCATCACCCTTTATTCCCTTTACCTTCAACCTTTGATCTAACCTGTTCTTAATGTGGATATAGCCTCTATTCAATCACTAATTCTGTTAATGCATACCATGCAGCATCCTCTAGATTTTGCATTGTACCTATTCTATTGCCTCAACATTCTTCCTATAGCATGGAGCACAAAACTACAAACAATACTCCAACTGTGGATTTCCAAAGGTTTTGTATGTATTCACCAGTACATCCCAACTTTTATATTGTATAATTACCATAAAACCCAGTATTCCAGATTTTATTCAATTACCATAAAACCCAGTATTCCAGATTTTATTCAAGCAATGTGCTGCTTTTAATATCTTGTGAAACTGAACCCCCCAAATGCATATCATGCAGCTTTCCCCCATTCAAAGTATAATTCATATTATTTTACCAAAATGTACCACCCCACATTTATGGACATTGAATTCCATCTGCCATTTTTTTGCCCATTTTATAAATGCAGCTTCCTTTGGTCCTCAGAATTATTTAATGTGCCTCCTATTTTAGTACAATCTGTAAATTTTGGACATCTCTCCCTCAAGCCCTAGATCCAAATTACTGATGTACATTGTGAACAGGACAGAAACCTATGGGACACACTACCCACTTCCAATCACTCTTTTAAAAAAAAAATTAAAAATGCTTAATCCCTGCTCTCTGTTCCCTCCCTTCTAACAATTTTAAATGCAGTTTGATACCCTCCTACTAATTGCATACCCGCTAGTCTTCTCCAATAGTTTCTTGTTGGTAACTTCTGAAGATCCATGTACACCACATCCTTGTGTATTTCCCTGCTGCACCATATATGTCTTCTTTTCAAAGAACTCTATATCAGGTTTGTCAAGCGCAATCTTCCTTTTTAAAATCCATGTTGGTTGCTTCTAATTATTTTTTCTCTATCTAGATGTTCAATAATTTCAAATTTAATTCAAGACTTCAAAATGTTCCTTACCACAGATGTTACACTAACTGGTCTCAAATTGCGCACATTAGCTCTGTTTCCCTTTTTAAAAATGGGTATTTCATTGCCCTCTCTCCTGTTCTCCATTCTCACTAGGGCCACCAGTATATCGCACCCCATTTTCTTTCAGAATACTCATAAAATTACATAGGGGCTGGATTTTGCAGTCAGCGGCAAACGAATGGCTCTAGCCAATCGTTACACTTGCAAATGTCCATAGAGTTCTGACGGGATTTTGCCATCCTTCCATGTAACCATTTATCCAACCATCAAAAAAACACGGCGCCCTCTACAGGGGATCTGGGACCTGTGTGAACAGGGAAAGCAACTGTGTATCTCCTTAACCAATCAGATTGAAGAATAATTAATGAACAGCACAGAGTCGAGACCAGGAAGTGTCAGTTAGAAAATGTAATTCAATGTCAAATCAGGTACAGAAAGAAAAGTAAAGGGAGGGAAAGAAAGA
The DNA here is from genome assembly GCF_044704955.1 of Pristiophorus japonicus. Classification (NCBI taxonomy): domain Eukaryota; kingdom Metazoa; phylum Chordata; class Chondrichthyes; family Pristiophoridae; genus Pristiophorus; species Pristiophorus japonicus. The sequence continues at coordinate 105,368,921 of NC_091985.1, read as the reverse complement.
TTGGATTAAGAGAGAGAGATAAGAGACAGAAAGAAAAAGTAAAAATAAATTAACTTTAAAAAATTTTTTTCACTTCCAACAATAATTAAAATCTGAAGGATTGAGACTGTACACTTGTTAAAGTTAATTCTCAATACCCGAGAGATTGTTTGGCAGTAATTCAAACTTTAAAAGTCCTATTCGCCTCAACTACTCATTGTGGCAGCGAGTTCCACATTCTTACCATTCTTTGAGTTTCTCTTGTATCTCCTATTGGATGTATTAGTGACTATCTTATATTTATGACCCCAGTTTTGGACTACCACACAAATAGAAACATCTTCTCTATGTCTACCCTATCAAACTCCTTCATAATTTTAAAGACCTCTATTAGGTCTCCCCTCACCCTTCTCTTTTCTAGAGAAAAGAGCCCATGCCTGTTCAGCCTTTCCTGATGAGTATATCCTCTCATTTCTGGCATCATCCTTTTGAATCTTTATTGCATCTTCTCCAGTGCCTTGATATCCCTTCTAGAATATAGAGTCCAGGATACTTAACTTTTAGAACAGATTGGCAAAATGGAAGAGGAGGATGGGTAGCCCTGATAATAAAGGATGGGATAAAGACTGCAGAAAGAAAGGACCTTAGTTCGGAAAATCAAGAAGTAGAATCAGTTGGGGTGGAGCTAAGAAACAGCAAGGGTCAGAAAACATTGGTGGGAGTTGTTTATAGGCTCCAAACTATTGTTGTAATGCAGGGCAGAATATAAATCAGGAAATTAGAGACACGTGTAACAAGTAGCATGTAGCATGTAAATTATCAAGGAACGTAAAACAAAATAAAATATTTTACAGGCACATCAATTAAAAAAAGGACGGTTGTGATGGGAATATGGCCATTAAGGGATAGACAGGATAGTACCACAGGTAACAATGGCGAGATGGCAGAAATATTAAATAATTATTTTGCTTCAGTGTTTACCAGGGAGATAGAACAGGTAGACATGACATTGGATGATGAGATTAATAATGAGATATGTCCATTTAAAATAAAAAGAGGGGATATATTAAATAAACTAATCAAACTCAAAGAGGATAAAACCCCTGCTCCAGATAGATTGTATCCATGCATTTTAAACAAATCTAGGGAAGAAATAGCAGAGGCATTACTACACATATTTAATAATTCATTTAAAAGAGGTGTAGTGCCAGAGGACTGGTGGATAACTAATGTAATACCTATATTTAAGAAGGGGGATAGAACATGTCCAGAGAATTATTGACATCGGTGATAGGAAAAATAATGGAGTCCCTACTAAAGGCGAAATTAGCAGAACATCTAAAGACCAAAAATATAATAATGAATAGTCAGCATGGATTTCAAAAGGGAAAGTCTTGCTTGACCAACCTCATTGAATTTTTTGAAGAGGTAACAGAGAGAGTAGACAGTGGTAATGCAGTAGATGTAATTTATCTAGATTTTCAAAAAGTCTTCGATAAGGTGCCCCATAATAGACTGATGAACAAGGTCAGAGAATGCGGAGTCAGGGGACAAGTAGCAGAATGGATAGCTAGCTGGCTTCAAGACAGAAAGCAGAGAGTAGGTGTAAAGGGTATTCATAGTGGCAGATGGGTAGTGGTGTTCCACAATTATCAGTGCTGGACCACTGTTGTTCACAATTTATATTAACGATTTAGACTTCGGAATCAAAAACACAATTTCTAAATTTGTGGATGACATCAAATTTGGAGAGATAGTCAAGACTGAGGAGGACTGAAACAAATTACAGGAAGACATCAATAAACTTGCAGTAAGTTCAAAACTAGCATCTTAAACCTAAACAACATAAAATACATAAGTATGAGGGGTGAGTTGGCTAAGGTAGATTGGGAAACTACATTAAAAGGTATGACAGTAGACAAGCAATGACTAGCATTTAAAGAATTAACACATAATTTACAACAAATATACATTCCTTTAAGGCACAAAAATCCATTGGGAAAAGTGGTCCAACTGTGGCTACCCGGAGAAGTTAAAGATAGTATTAGATCAAAGGAAGAGGCTTATAATTTTGCCAAAAAGAGTAGAAACTAAAAACATAAGAAATAGGAGCAGGAGTAGGCCATTTGGCCTCTTGAGCCTGCTCCGCCATTTAATACGATCATGGCTGATCTGATCATGGACTCAGCTCCACATCCCTGCCCACTCCCCATAACCCTTCACTCCCTTATCGTTCAAAAATCTGTCTATCTCCGCCTTAAATATATTCAATGACTCAGCCCCCACAGCTCTCTGAGGCAGCGAATTGCACAGATTTACAACCCTCAGAGAAGAAATTCCTCCTCATCTCAGTTCTATATGGACGGCCCCTCATTCTTCGTAAGCCTAAGGATTGGGAGGATTTTTGAATTCAGCAACAGAGAACCAAGAAATTAATAAAGAAGGAAAAAAAAGGAATATGAGAGTAAATTACCAAGAGACATATAAACAAATTGTAAATGTTTCTATCGGTATGTAAATGGAAGAGATTAGTGAAAGTAAACATGGGGCCATTAGAGGCAGGGACAGGAGAAATAATAATGAGGAATAAGGAAATGGCATAGACATTAAACAAATACTTTCTATCTGTCGTTACGATAGAAGACGCAAAAAACATTCTGGAAATACTGGGGAACCAACGGTCTATAGAGAATGAAAAACTTTAAAGAAATCAGTATAAGTAAAGTCATAATACTGGAGAAATTAATGGGACTAAGTGGTGACAAATCCTCTGGACCTGACAACCTGAATCCTAGGGTTTTAAAAGTGGAAGCTGCAGAGATAGTGGATGCACTGGTATTAATCTTCCAGAATTCCATAGATTCTAGAACAGTTCCCAAGGATTGGAAGGTATCAAACATAACCCTGCTATTTTAAGAAAGGAGGAAGAGAAAAAACAGGGAACTATGGGCTGGTTAGCCAAAGATCAGTAGTAGGCAAAATGCTAGAATCTATTATTAGGGACATGAACAGGGCTCTTAAATCATAATCTGATTAGGCAGAGTCAACATGGTTTTATGAAAAGGAAATCTGTTAAAGTTTTTTGAAGATGTAACTAGTCGGATGGATAAGGGGGAACCAGTGGATGTAGTGTATTTGGATTTTCAAAAAGCATTCGGATAAGGTGTCACACAAGAGGTTATTACATAAATTTAGGACTCGTGTATTTGGGGGTAATATATTGGCATGGATTGAGGATTGATTAATGAACAGAAAACAGAGTGTAGGAATAAACGGGACTTTTTCAGGCTGCTAGGCTGTAACTAGTGAGGTGCCGCAAGGTTCAATGCTTGGGCCTCAGCTATTTATAATCTGTATTACTGACTTAGATGAAGGAACTGAGTGTAATGTATCCAAGTTTGCTGTTGATATAAAGTTAGGTGGGAAAGTAAGATGTGAGGGACACAAAGAGGCTGCAAAGAGATATAGACAGGTTGACTGAGTGGGCAAGAGCAAGGCAAATGGAATACAATGTGGGGAAGTGTGAAGTTATCCACTTTGGTAGGAAAAACAAAAAAGCAGAATATGTTTTGAATGGCAAAAGACTGGAAAATGTTTGCATTCAGAGGGACCTGGCTGTCCTTGTACATGAATCACCAAAAGTTAACATACAAGCAAGCAATTAGGAAAGCAAATGGTATGTTAGCTTTTGTTACAGATGGATTAGAGTATAAGAATACAGAAATGTTACTACAATTATACAGGGCATTGATGAAGCCACATTTGGAGTACTGTGTACAGTTCTGGAGATAGAAATTGCCCTCTGCCGGAAACAGGGTGCATGCACCAACAGTTTTTTAAATGTTCTGGCCGCCGCAATGGATGGAACTGCCTACCCGGTGAAATTCAGCTCCTCGGGGTTTTTTTTCCAGCGGGGTGAAAGTGGATCATCATGGGGGTGGAAGTGGGGGTGGAGCAGAGTAACCGTCACTAGCACCGTGCTGATGACATCATCATGCTGGCGCGTCACAACGTCTCTCGCCTTCAGTTAAAGGGGAGAGCCGCTGCAAGCTTTGCATTCATTTTAGTTAGGTCCACTGGGCCACCAGGGAGGTTTTGGCCAGGCCAGCAGCCTGACACCCAAGAGGGGATGCCAGGCTGGCTGTTGGCGGCCCGGACGAACCCGGGGGCATAATCGTCGCACCGACATGGCAGTCGGCCAAAAAAAATATAACATGGCGACCACGACAGTGTGCCCTCCCCTTTAAGGGCGGCCGTGCCACTATTTCACACACAGTGCACCGATAGCAAAAGCTGTCGGGGACACCGGCCTGTGGCGTTGCCACTTCAGTGGGGCAATTTCGCGAGGGGGTCCCTGCCAGACAGTAAGGGGTCAGCGCATGCACGCTGTGCTGTAAAAACAGGCGGAGCAATCCCGGACACTGCTCCGCCCCTGAGGAAAGGCAATTTACTAAATGGCGGCCCCTCCACAGAGAGTCAGCGGTCATTTCGCGCTGCCCCTTTGCCGCTGCTTTCCGGCTGTCAGAGGCCTTATCGGAAGGGGCAATTTCGACCCCCTTGTCTCCTTACCTAATGAAAGACATACTTGCCTTAGTGGGAGTGCAACGAAGGTTCGCGAGACTGGTTCCTGGGATGAGGGGATTGCCCTATGAGGAGAGATTAAGTAGACTATGCCGATATTCCCTTGAGTTTAGAAGAATGAGAGGTGATCTGATTGAAACATATAAAATTCTTAAGGAGCTTGACAAGGTTAATGCTGAAGGATGTTTCCCCTGGCTGGGGATTCTTGAACACGGGGTCACAGTCGCAGAATAAGGGGTTGGCCATTTTGGACTGAGATGATGAGAAACTTCTTCACTCAAAGTGTCATGTGTTCAACTATCATTGTAACCCATGTATCAGCTGACCTAAGTTGTACACCTTGAGAACATTGACCACAAAGAGGTGAACTTGTAGGAGACACTCCTAACCTGGACTTTCAGGTATAAAAGGGGAAGCTCCATCCACCTTCATCACTTGGGGTCTTGGTAATAAAGGTAACTGGTCACAGAGTGACCTTCTCTCAAGTATGGGCCTCGTGTGCATTTGTACTGTATAGTAAGGACATATCATTGGCGACGAGAAACTGGGATTTAAACCGCGCGAGCATGGCCACTAGCAGCACAGAAGAGAGGAACTGTGTTGGTGATGATTGGGACGACTTTATTGAGAGACTACAGCAAAGTTTTGTCACTAAGGAATGGTTGGGACAGGATTCAGCCGACAAACGCAGGGCTCATCTCCTGACGGTTTGTGGATCCAGAATGTACTCCCCGATGAAGGACCTTCTAGTGCCAGAGAAGCCGGCGGACAAGACGTTCGAAGAGCTCAGTAAGTTGATCGGGGAACACCTTAAACTGGCGAGCAGCATGCACATGGCGAGACACCGGTTTTACAAGCACCGGCGGCGAGAAGGGCAAAGCATTCCAGACTTCGTGGCAGATCTCCGGCGACTGGCGAGCCTATGTAAGTTCCCAGATGCATGCAGAGCGGAGATGCTGCGAGACTTTTTTATTGAGGGCATCGGGCACGCTGGGGTTTTCAGGAAACTGATTGAGACCAAAGACTTGACCTTGGAAGCAGCGGCTCTGATAGCCCAGACATTTATCTCAGGGGAGAAAGAGACCAGAATGATGTATGACAAAAATCTTCGCTCAAATGCGGCAAACGACCAGGGAGTCAACATTGTTAATGCAGCATACAGTTCTCGAGGCAGACAAGGGCAATTGGACATGCCCCAGCATGTAGCCGAACCCAAAGGGGGAATTCAACAGAGACAATGGCTAGCTGAACGGCGATTCAAGCCATCGCAATGGACAATGCGGCCAGTAATGGGGCCATCAACACCTGTTAATGGTGCGCTTAAGGACAGTTACAGAGACAGTCAGAGACGATCGACTGGTAATGGACCTTTTGTTTCCAACAACGGGGCCTCCAGCTCATGCTGGAGGTGTGGAGGCAAACACCCAGCCATAGCCTGCAGGTATCAGCAATATACCTGCAGAAACTGCAACGTCAGCGGTCACTTGGCGCGTATGTGCAGGAAGCCTGCAGCCAGGTTGATGTAAGCCCTACGAGGCCAAATGAATACTGGGGGAAATCGCTGGAAGCTGAAGTTCAGCGAGTTCATGTGGAGCACATATACAGTTCATATACCAGGACGCCACCGATAATGATGGAAATGCTCCTCAATGGCATCCCAGTATTAATGGAGCTAGAAACGGGGGCCAGCGAGTCCCTGATGAGTATCAAACAGTTCAAAAAGTTGTGGGTGTCCAAGGCCAGGAGGCCAAAATTATTGCCGATTGACGCACAGCTACGGACATATACAAAGGAGATAATTCCGGTGCTAGGTGCTAGGCAGCGCCACGGTAGTCGTGACCCACAAAGATTCGGAGGACAGGTTGCCACTCTGGATTGTCCCGAGGGACGGTCCCGCACAACTGGGGAGGAGTTGGCTGGCTGTCATGAACTGGAAATAGGGCGATGTCAATGCAATTTCTTCTGTGGAGCGAGTATCATGCTCACAGGTCCTGGACAAATTTGACTCATTATTTCAACCCGGCATCGGCACTTTCATGGGGGCCAAGGTCGTGATTCACATAAATCCGGAAGCCAGGCCAGTACACCACAAGGCCAGAGCGGTGCCGTACGTGATGCGGGAAAAGATAGAATGTGAATTGGATCACCTGCTGCGGGAAGGCATCATCTCACCAGTCGAATTCAGTGACTGGGTGAGCCCGATTGTGCTGGTGCTCAAGGTGGATGGGTCGGTCAGGATATGTGGTGATTACAAGGCCACCATCAATCAGGTGTCTCTCCAAGACCAGTACCCGCTACCGAGAGCGGAGGACCTCTTTGCGACGCTATCCGGTGGCAAACTTTTTTCAAAATTGGACCTGACCTCAGCTTACATGACCCAGGAGCTGGCGAGTGAGTCGAACCACCATCACTACACACAAGGGGTTGTTTGAGTCTAACAGATGTCCGTTCGGGATTCATTCGGCCGCCGCGATCTTTCAGCGAAATATGGAAAGCCGCCTCAAGTCGATTTCAAGGATGGTGGTTTTTCAGGACAACATCCTCATCACGGGTCGCGATACTGAAGAACACCTCCACAACCTGGAGGAGGTGCTACACAGACTGGATAGGGCTGCGACTGAAAAAGGCTAAGTGCGTCTTCTTAGCTCCAGAGGTAGAATTCCTGTGGAGGAGGGTAGCAGCAGACGGGATCAGACCCACTGCGTCCAAAATGGAAGCGATCCAGAGAGCACCCAGACCCCGTAACACTACGGAGCTGCGTTCGGGCTCCTGAACTATTTTGGTAACTTTCTTCCCAAATTGAGCACGCTGTTAGAGCCGCTATATGGGCTCCTACGCAAAGGTCGCGATTGGGTCTGGGGGAACATCCAGGAAAGGGCTTTTGACAGAGCACGCAACTTGTTATGCTCCAACAAACTGTTAACGTTATATGACCCGTGCAAGAAACTTGTTTTAACGTGCGCTGCATCGTCCAATGGGGTCGGGTGTGTGTTGCAGCATGTGAATGCCAATGGTCAGTTACAGCCGGTAGCTTATGCCTCCAGAAGTCTGTCCCAGGCAGAAAGGGGCTACGGGATAGTAGAAAAGGAAGCGCTAGCATGTGTATATGCAGTAAAAAAATGCACCAGTACCTGTTTGGCAGGAAATTTGAGCTGGAGACAGATCACAAACCCCTAACGTCCATTTTGGCTGACAACAAGGCCATAAATGCAAATGCATCGGCCCGCATACAGAGATGAGCACTTACATTAGCCGCCTATGACTACACAATTCAGCACAGACCGGGCACTGAAAACTGCGCCGAAGCACACAGCAGGCTCCCACTAGCTACCACTGAGGGGGCAACTGAGCATGATGCTGAGCTGGTCATGGCTATTGAAGCTTTCGAAAGCGAAGGCTCACCTGTGACAGCCTGTCAGATTAAAGTCTGGACAAATAGAGACCCGCTATTGTCTCTAGTCAAGAAATGTGTCCTGAATGGGGACTGGGCAGCCATGTACGGGGCATGCCCTGAGGAATTTAAACCGTTTCATAGGCGCAAGGATGAACTCTCGATTCAGGCCGATTGCCTACCATAGGGAAACCGAGTAGTCATGCCCCAGATGGGCAGAGAGGTGTTCATCAGAGAACTCCACAATGAGCACTCGGGCATTGTCATGATGAAGGCAATTGCCAGGTCACACGTTTGGTGGCCAGGGATAGATGCAGACCTGGAACTTTGTGTTCGCAGGTGCAACACGTGTGCTCAGCTAGGCAACGCACCCAGGAAAGCCCCCCTTAGCCCCTGGTCCTGGCCCACCAAGCCATGGTCACGCATCCATGTGGACTACGCAGGTCCTTTCATGGAAAAAATGTTTTTGGTTGTAGTAGACACCTACTCCAAATGGATTGAGTGTGCCATTTTAAATTCAAGCACATCCTCTGCCACGGTAGAAAGTCTATGGGCAATGTTCGCCACCCATGGTCTACCAGATGTATTGGTCAGTGACAATGGCCCGTGCTTCACAAGCACTGAATTCCAGGACTTCATGGCAGGCAATGGAATCAACCATGTCAGAATGGCACTGTTCAAGCCGGCCTCAAACGGCCAGGCAGAACGAGCAGTGCAGATAATCAAACGGGATGCTCAGAATCCAAGGGGGTTCTCTACAAAGCCGCTTATCATGCCTCCTGTTGGCCAATAGATCCCGACCACACTCGCTCACAGGGGTTCCACCCGCAGAGCTGCTAATGAAAAGGACGCTCATAACCAGGTTATCCCTGATACACCCTACTATGAAAGAAATTGTTGAGAGCAGGCGTCAGTCACAATGTGACTACCATGACTGGAATGTGAGGGCGCGATGTATTGATGTCAATGACCCTGTTTTTGTCCTTAATTACGCTGCAGGGCCCCAATGGCTTGCAGGCACTGTGCTTGCCAAAGAGGGGAATAGGGTTTTGGTAGTTAAACTTACCAATGGATAAATCTGCTGCAAACACGTGGATCAAACAAAAAGGAGGTTCAGTAACCTCATAGAAGAAGCAGAGGAAGAACATGATGTAGAGTTCACTCCACCACAGGTGACCGAACACCTGAACGAAGTGGAGGAGAGCCCAGTCACTGTGGGCAGTCCGGACAGGCCTGAGGCACCGCAAACAGCAGACACTCAGGCCAGCGCCCAACAACCGGAGCCTCAACTCAGGCGCTCTACAAGGGAGCGTAAACCACCAGAGAGACTTAACCTGTGATCCCAATAAGACTTAGGGGGGAGGTGATGTCATGTATGCAACTATCATTGTAACCTATGTATAAGCTGACCTAAGTTGTACACCTTGAGAACATTGACCATAAGGGGGCGAACTTGTGGGAGACACTCCTAACCTGGACTTTCAGGCCTAAAAGGGGAAGCTCCACCCACCTTCATCACTTGAGTTCTTGGTAATAAAGATAACTGGTCACAGAGTGACCTTCTCTCAAGTATGGGCCTCGTGTGAATTTATACTGTATAGTGAGGACATATCACAAAGGGTTGTGAAACTTTGAAATTATCTATCCCGGATAGCTGTGGATGCTCATTCATTGAGTATATTCAAGACAGAAGTCGATAAATTTTTAGGAACGGAGGGAATTAATGGATATGAAGATAGTGCGGGAAGATGGAGTTGAGGTAGAAGATTTGCCATGATCTTGTTGAATGGCGGAGCAGGCTCAAAGGGCCAAATGGCCTACCGCAGCTCCTATTTCTTATGTCCTTATGTAACTGTGCAAAGTACTTCAAGTGTGGTCTAACCAAGGTTCGATCCAGGTTTAACATAGCTTCTCTGCTTTTCAATTCTATCCCTCTAGAAATCAATCCCAGTGCTTGATTTACTATTTTAATGGCCTTATTAATCTGTATCACTACTTTTAGTGATTTGCGTATCTGTCTCCCCAGATCCCTTTGGTCCTCTACCCCATTAAGATTCCTATTTTCAAAATAAAATGTGCTTTCCTTATTTTTCCTACCAAAATGTAACATCTCACACTGATCTATATTGAAGTTCAGTTGCCAATTACACACCCATTTTACAAGTTTATTGATATCTTCTTGTATTTTCTCACAGTCTTCCTCAGTATTAACTATACCTCCTAATTTTGAATTTTGAAATTCCTGAGTCCAAATCATTAATGTAAATTATGAACAACAGTGTTCTCAGCACTGATACTCAGATGTATCCGGTCAGGTCCTGACACTTTGTCCTCCTTTAGCATAACTAACTTCTCTAATACTATGCTTTTATTTATTCAGATCATCTCACTTAAAACCAATTCAAGATTTACTCCAAAATCCTCCTCTTTTGAAGCACTGAAGTGACGTACCTGTTAAGTACACCCATCAATTTCTGCATAACCTTTACTAACTCACTATCATCTCCTTTCTGGGACCTCAGTTCACAATTAACAATTCTCTACTTTTTAAATAATGTAGAAAATGCTGGAAATACACAACAGGTCAAATCATGTCTAAAAGAGTAAAGACAGATGAATATTTCACCAAGAAGTGTCTATGTTTGGTGTATATAAATACACATACAAACACACGTGAGCACCCAAGTAGTCAACACAGTAATGGATCTTTTACAGAGCTCAGCAATGTAAAATACCAGAGATTACAACATTGCCCCTGACTAGATGCAAACTTTGCTTTATTAACAATGAGCTATTTAAAAATCTTAATACAAAAGCAAAATACCGCGGATGCTGGAAATTTGAAATAAAAACAGAAAATGCTGGAAATATCGACTTGAAATATTGGGCCAAAAATTGCGGTCGGAGGCTTCCCGCAGGCGGATGCCTCCGACCAAATTAATTTTTTTACAAAAGTACCTGGTGGCCCCGGAGGAATGAACACTTCCTGTCTGAGGCCTAGATGCGCAGCCCAGCGCAGAGGCCCATGCATCCTGGGATCACGTGGGCCGAGACCACCAATCACAATATAATATTCTCATTGATAATAATGGTGAGTTCTGTTTGTACAATGAGAATACCCTCAAAAACACAGAAACACAACACAATAAATAACAAAAACACCTCATATATTCAAAATTAATTGAAATTGAGTTAAATTAAATGTTTTAGGAAACCATTTATGTTTTTGAAAATGTTTTAAAAATACTTTAATAGGTTTAAAAATAAACTTGCCTTAATAGACAGGGTTTATAAATACAAAAATTAGTGATAAAATGAAATTTTTCTATCTTTTAAAACTCTTATGCTGCTAAAAGTAGGCCTTATGCCTGCTTTTACCAGGCATAAGAGTTTTAAGATCATTCGCTGGGCAAGAGTTGGGCAAATAGCGCATGCCTGCACCCACGAAGACCCTTCTCCTGGGGATGTGTTGGATCTGTCAAAAGACATTTTGACAGATCGGAAGTGCTGGGTTTAGGTGCAAACACTTTGCACATCATATGCACTCGGAGAGGCTGCAATTTATGGCCCATTAACTCTGTTTCTCTCTCAGATGCTGCCTGACCTGCTGAGTATTTCGAGCATTTTCTGTTTTTATCATCCCTGCTATTCAAGTCACAACACTTAATTTAGATTCACTTAAGCAGCAGCATTGCACAACTTAACACCTGTGAATGGTCAGCACAATTCGAACTGAACAGATGCTGCATCTACATAAAAATCCAGTGTCAGATGAAGATTTGCAGAGTTTAGTTTCATGTATAGTGGGGAGAAAGTGACCTTTGGTAACCTGTAATCTCATCATTTAACCTCGGCCAACTCCAACCTGGTGGTGGTATGAAGAATGGTGTTAAGAGGTTATGAGGAGAATAATGTCAAATTAATACCTTGAGTGTGAAATTGGGCTCATTAGTGCCCATTGTTTGGGCACTCCAGGTACTGTTCAGGGACGAAAATGGCGTCTGCTTTGAGCGCGCACACTTCTGCCGTGAATTGCGCAGGAGACCGTCTTGATGGAGGCGTTAGTGTGAACGGGAAGCATACAGAACCGAGTGATCATGACGTTAATTAGCGTGCAATGCTGATTTGATGCCAGCGCTGCCATTTTGGAGCTCAATGCTCCAGCTAATGCACTCTCTTAACCTCGTACAACTAAACACACATTAAGCAGCAGGAAGGAATCCCCACCAGCGCTATTTAAAGGGATCATCAACTACTTACAGGTTAGTTGCTTATTGATTTCTTCTGGCTGTTACAATTCTACAAGCGTTTGGTGCTTTCTATAGTTGTTTCAATTTGCCAAAGTCTACAGAGAGTGGTATGGTTGGTGCTGAAGTACTTTTCGCCAACTTGAAGGCTTCTGCACAAACCAGTTGCTGCCAGACATGGGTGTGTTACTAGGCATTCCCCTTGCAATACAGCATGACTATGAAAATGAGCAGAGCAGGACAAACTGAGGTGGGGGGAGGGCTGTCAGCAAGAGGCCATATCTGCAGAGGGTCTTTAGGGAGCAGATCAGTTGGAGAACAGATTACAGGAGTGCTGTGACACCATGCAAGCTCCTTTGAACACTGGTACCCAAAACCATGATGGCACCAGCCTGAGCTTGCACTGCAGTACTCAGGCATTGGGTGGCTGCTGCTTGTGCTGCAATGGAAGCTGCCACATTGGCCTCAGATGCTGTGTCATGGATGGGTCCACTAGTGTGATAATGGAACTGGCTACCACTTCGATCCTGGAAAGGATCAGCTCAAGTTCTCCACAAAGCCCTCTACCAAATTGGTGCTGGATTCCTTCATGCTCTTTGACATTGAGCACAGGCTTTCTGGCAGGCTTCCCAATGCACTAAGCATTTCATTGTGCATACCCATCAGCACTCTTCTTTAGGCTGCCAAATCAAAGTCCTCATCTGAGTCCTCTGCAGCGGAACCCGTGCGCAACCTCACCCTCTGGGGAGCTATCACCTGCACTATCCTTGCCCCCTACTCTGGCTGCAGGCCACTCCTGCCTGGGGTCTCACCACATGCAGATCCTACCTCTATGCTATCCTCTAACATACGTGCAGTGTCAGTATCTGAGCTGGTGGCTGCGAGTGTGAAATCAAATGACGGTATGTCTTCATCATCACAGTATTCCTCCACTGCTTAGCCAGATTGCACTTCCTGGGTATCTGAAAGGAAAAAAGCACAAGGGTATGGCTGTGGTTGGGCCTGGGGGAGGGAAGCAAGAAGTGTGTGCTTATACCATCTGCAGCTTATAAATCAGAAGAGGTTGTGAGATGAGGGTGAAGTGGGATGTGAGAAGGATACCGGCAGCTTCAATAATTTCATGGCCTCAGCAATGGCTGTTCCAAGAATGCGCAGCACCATCTCCTCCATGGGCGTAAGGTCGTACCTGTTTCCTTCCAGTTAGTGCCTGCTGCCTCCAGCTGTGCACTACCTTCTCCTGCAAGAGAGAAGGAAGTGAGTTATGAATGTGGTGCAATCTGTTTGGATGATGTGGCTGTCATGGTTGAATAGCTGCCAGTGTGTGCAAGGTGTCAAATGTGGGTGTGAGGTTTGCAGCAGTGATGTGTGAGGATGAGTGGAGCTTTGAATGTGAGGTATGAGTCGTGATTGATAGAGATTTTTGGTAGGTGAGTGACAGGAGAGAGCTGAGTTAAGGAGTGGCTGAGGCTAGTGGTGCAATTGGAAGGATATGACTCTTGAAGAAGCATTAACTGACCTTGACCACTCGTATGAGGTCATTGACCTTCTTGCAGCACTGCATCCAGGTCCTCGACACTTGACTCCTGATACTGACCTCCATGGCTGTCTGCTCCCATTGCCTTTTGTCTGTGTGTCTGGAGGTTCTCCTGGCTCCCTGCGGGTATAGGACATCCATCCTCCTTTCCACCTCCTCCACCAAGACTTCCAGTAAAGCTCCAAAAACCTTAACGCCTGCTCCCTCCCATGTTGTGCCATTCTTCACTGTTTCTCAGGTCAAATTCACTTCCTGCACGACTCCCAATACCTGTTTCAGCCACAGTGCCCTCCATTTTAAGAGGTGCAGGCCGGCTTTAAGCAGTGCAGGCTAGCTTTAAGAAGTGCAAGAAAGTTACAATTTTAGCCCCCTCTGCTCAGGCATGCAGCCAATGAACAGCACGGTTAACACTGGCTGCAGGCAGCAATTATTCTAATGAGCAGGCAGCCGAGGGTGGCATGCTGCTTGCATTTCAATCATCGGCCCGGGTTAATCGCGCATCACGATCCCTGCAGCAATTTTCGGGGGCTATCCCATTTATTTTATTCAGATTATAACATTAATATTTCAGAACAGGCTGATATTTAAAGGATCTTAGAGCCCACAGATCAGGGCCTAGAGTTTCCACGGGTAGTGTAAGCGAGAAAATGCGTTCAGAATGCCCTTGAAATTGTGAGGTGAAGTTGTGTCAAAGGGTCTGCTCAAACTCATTTGCATCAGCCCAAACACAATATCTCCCATGAATCATCGCAATCAAGCAGTGTTATCGATTGTAATCGATTATTGACTGGAGCATGGCCAATGGAACCGCAGGATTATTGAAGTGAACTCATTTAAACTGAAAATTTGTTCAAATAATTGCTGCGGCTGAAGAACTAGGCCAATCAGTAGTTTCAATTAACGGCTGGTCACAGATCCTATGTACCAAGGGCAGTTCAATTGACTGAATTTGAACTTATTGAACTGAATTTAAAGTAATGGTAGCATGAGTACGAGAAACAGAGCTGAGATTTTTTAAATTATTTGTTCCTGGGATGTGGGCGTCGCTGGTAAGGCCAGCATTTATTGCCCATCCCTAATTGCCCCTGAAAAGGTTGTGGTGAGCCGCCTTCTTGAACTGCTGCAGTCCTTGCAGTGAAGATACTCCCACAGTGCTGTAGGGAGAGAGTTCCAAGATTTTGACCCAGCAATGATGAAGGAACGGCAATATATTTCCAAGTCAGGTTGGTGTGTAACTTGGAGGGGAACTTGTAGGTGATGGTGCTACAGGCGCCTGCTGCCCTTCTAGGTGATGGAGGACGTGGGTTTGGGAGCTGCTGTCGAATAAACCTTGGCGAGTTGCTGAAACACAAAAAGTTAGTGTGCAGGTACAGCAAGTAATCAGGAAGGCAAATGGAATGTTGGCCTTTATTGCAAGGGGGATAGAGTATAAAAGCAGAGAAGTCCTGCTACAACTGTACAGGGTATTGGTGAGGCCACACCTAGAGTACTGCGTACAGTTTTGGTCTCCGTAGTTAAGGAAGGATATATTTGCATTGGAGACCATTCAGAGAAGGTTCACTAGGTTAATTCCGGAGATGAGGGGGTTGACTTATGAAAATAGGTTAAGCCTATACTCATTGGAGTTCAGAAGAATGAGAGGTGATCTTATCGAAACATGTAAGATAATGAGGGGGCTCGACAAGTTGGATCCAGAGAGGATATTTCCACTCGTAGGGGAAACTAAAACTAGGGGACATAGCCTCAGAATAAGGGACTGCCCATTTAAAACTGAGATGAGGAGGAATTTCTTCTCTGAGGGTTATAAATCTGTGGAATTCTCTGCCCCAGAGAGCAGTGGAGACTGGGTCATTGAATACATTTAAGGTGGAGAGAGACAGATTTTTGAGCGATAAGGAAATAAAGGGTTATGGGGAGCGGGCAGGGAAGTGGAGCTGATTCCATGATCAGATCAGCCATGATCTTATTAAATGGCGGAGCAGCTCGAGTGGCTAGGTGGCCTACTCCTGCTCTGATTTCTTATGTTCTTATGTTCTTATCTGCATCTTGTAGATGGTGCACACTGCAGCCACAATATGCTGGTGATGGAGGGAGTGAATGTTTAAAGTGATGAATGGGGAGCCAATCAATTGGGCTGCTTTGTCCTGGATGGTGTCGAGCTTCTTGAGTGTTGTTGGAACTGTTGTTGAATATTTGCTACTACCACCAAGATCACACTCCTGACTTCTGCCTTGTAGATGGTGGAAAGGCTTTCGGAAGTCAGGAGGTGAGACACTCGCTGCAGAATACCCAGCCTCTGACCTGCTCTTGTTGCCACAGTATTTATGTGGCTGGTCCAGTTAAGTTTCTGATCAATAGTACCCCCAGGATGTTGATGTTGGGGATTCAGCGATGGTAATGCTGTTAAATATTAAGGGGAACTAGTTAGACTCTTGCTTGTTGGAGATGGTCATTGCCTGGCACTTGTGTGACACGAAAGTTACTTGCCACTTATGAACCTAAGCCTGAATGTCATCCAGGTCTGGCTGCTTGTGGGCATGGACTATTTCATTATTTGAGGATTTGTGAATGGATCTGAACACTGCAGTCATCAGTGAACATCCCCACTTTGACCTTATTGTTGTGGAAAAATATTTCCGAGACTGTATTTAAAGAGAGGTTTATTAAATCAGAGACAAAGCTTTGGGAGAAGTGTTCGAGACCCGCGTCTGCTGAACCACCTTCTCAATTTGAAATCGCCCGTGAGGTTCCTTTATCTTACAAATTACGTCACTTTACATCACGTGCCTTAGCAACAGTCCTTATATCCAATCATCGCATTACTAGGTTTACAAAGCTTTTCATACAATTACCGTTCAAGGCTGGGCTCTTGATATAAGCCAGCCTCGCATTGTGACATGCCAGTATACACATTCAAGAGGACTAATTCCCCTGTTATCTCAGAAAAAACAAGTGGCAGGCTTCCTATAACCAGTAAAAGCAAGCATACAATAATGCATCAGTATTGTCTCTTACAAAATTCATTCGAGGGGAACAAATGTTTGGTATACTAGTCAAGTGTCCCACTATTATGTCCAAAAATCCGCTCCAACAGTTCCCCCTTTTGGTCCTGGAGGATGTTCATGAAATCCAGATGACCACAATGATGGTAGCATGGTGTTATATATATATACGGCCTTTGGGGTATGTTACTTCCCTGGTGTTCCGTATGTCCACCTTGCCTGTAGCTCTAGGCTACCCTTCAAAGATAGTGGTCGGTGTCAACATCGTCTGTTTCTTCATCCTTTGTGTCTTCAGGTATTTCCATCAGGTGTACTTCTTCTTCGGCGATTACACTGGCTACTGGCATCAGTCGGGCCATCATAACTTTACAGCAGATATTAAAACACCCGATAATCAGACAGCAAGTAATTATTATTACAACCAGAATAATTACTCCATGCATAAGATAGGACCCCCAGGATCCCCCTAATAGCCAGTCAAACCAGCCAGATCCTCCTGCTGGCGTGGATAACTTATTTACCTCCCTTCTTATGTGATCAGCGAGATTGGTTATGCTTTCTGAACTATCAGGAATGTAAGTGCAACATTCAGATCCTATCAGGGCACATGTTCCCCCTTTTTCAGCTAACAGGTGATCGAGGGCCATTCGGTTTTGTAATGCTACAGTCCGCATTGCTACCATCTCGGCCATGATGTCCTCCAGAGCTTCAGCCGTATCGTTAGCTATCTGTTCCAAAACCCTCGCTAGGTTACGTAATTCATCCATGGTGCGTCCTATCCCATATGGAAACATAATGACCCCAAAGAACCTCTCGGCGGGGTTGAGATCTCGCTTTTGTCGGCTGGAGACATGTACTTCTGCTAGGGTACGTGTTTGCCGCACAAAGGGCACCACATATCCCAAATAGCAGGACCCCCTCCAGTCCTGAGGCAACCAGGGGTAGGCCTTGTGCCCGCACACAAAATCTCTCTCTCTCAGCCCCCGTCACCACCTAATTTAGGGTCCCAGTCCTGGCTACTTGTCTGATTCTTCAAACCCTCCATTTCAAAGAACCCCTAGTTTGTTGTTTCGCTGGCTGTCATGTTCCACCTGGTGAGGTTAAAGTATTGCGTACAATTGTTATATCCTGCTACAAAACCTGTTTCCTCACCAGTCAGGTTTCTAGTGAAACAAATGTCAGCGGTGGGCCTTCCAACTCCTGAGGTGTTGGTCAAAACCAGGGACGGAGGTCGTACCGACCTATTGTATTCTGGCTGGTACCATCCGTCAAATGCATCCAAAAGGTAAACCCCCGATTCCACGTTTCTTTATCCCCACTCTGATTCCAAGTATCATTTACTTCTCCTGTACCGTTTTGTCGCATTACCCACTCCGCTACTTCCGAAATATTAAGGGAGATTGACCTCAAGGGGATGCCTCCTTTGCTATGTATGGGGATGTGCGAACATACCCAGCAACTAGAAAAGTTCCCAATTTGCGCACAAATATAAGACATGTATAAAAAGGTATTCACATGTAACTCTCACTTCGGTCTAGCTAGCAGGCCGGACCTAACACGAACTATGATAATCGCACCGATCGCAACATATAATTTCATCTTATTACTCTATATTTAACAAATAGTCAAAGGCAAAATGGCCGTATGGCTTGCTTGAAGAATCTCTCGCTGTCAATCTGTAAATGGACAACAACAACAACTAATACGTGTGCTAAATGGCTGGTTCAAAACCTTAAGCTGGGTCCAATGCTTCCATTGCCCGTTCCCTTTAATATCGATGCAGGCACAAATATCCCCACGGATTATAACCTTATATGATCCTATCCATTTTGGGGCAAACCCCGGTTTTCCCGGGAGGACCCTTACCGTAACGCGACTTCCCGCCAACGGGACTTCAGGGAGCTTTGTAAGCTCTGCTTCCGCATCTCTTTCTTCCTGATTGCCCCTAACTAATTTACGCATCCCTTTTAATTGAGTACTTAGTTCCAAAACATACTGTTTTTTTTGTCTTTTAATGGGCCTACATCGGCCCCACCTGTTATGATGTTCTCTGGTAATTGCATCGCCCTTCCGGTCATTAGTTCATAAGGGGTTAATCCGGTTGTCCGGTTTGTTGTGGCTCTTAACTTCATCAATATAATGGGTAATACTTCCGTCCACGTTTTTCCTGACGTTTGTATGGCCTTTGCCAGGGCGTTCTTGAGGGTACGGTTCATGCGCTCTACTATCCCAGAACTCTGCGGGTGGTAGGGGATGTGGAATTTTTGTTTTATGCCCATCAGCTGGCATATTGTTTTTACAATCTTCCCGGTGAAATGGGTGCCTTGGTCAGAATCTATTTGAAGAGGCACTCCCCATCGGGGAATCACCTGCTTGGTCAATATCCTTGCCACTGTTGAGGCAGTGCAATCATGTGTGGGGAAAGCTTCCACCCACCGGGAAAATTGATCTATAATCACTAGGCAATATCTTGTTCCATGGGATGGGGGCAAAGGACCTGCGAAATCAATTTGTATGTGTTCCCATGGCCCCCGTGGACGGGGCTGGTGTCCCATTTTAATTTTAATGGGCCTGCCTGGATTATATTGTGCACACATAACGCATCGATGGCAATGTTTGGCGATAACTCTCCTCATCCCTTTCCATCACCAATCTCTCCCAAGACTCCCGGTCATGGCCTCTCATCCTGAATGAGACAGGCCATGATGCAACTCCAATAAGGGATTCTGTATGCATTCAGGCACCATTACCTTGTCGTTTCGTCTCCAAACGTTATCCTTCCCTTGCGTTGCGTCCTGCTTTGTCCACATACCTATTTCCTCCTCAGAAATGTCCTGGTGTAGTTTCTCAATACTTATCTGTTGGTCTCGGGCCCCAGCGGCACTGACTGAGGCTTCCTCACACTCTTCCTGTTCTAATGCCTTCTGTGCAGCTACGTGTGCAGCTTTATTTCCCCAGTGACTCAGCCAATCTGGACTGGTTCGGTCCGGCTCCCTCCTGTGGACTTTAATTTTAATAACCGCTACCTGTTTTGGTTTATTACTGGCTGCTAAAAGAGCTTCTATTCTCAGCTGATGTAAACTGATATTTAGTAAGTTATGTCTTTTTCCATCACAAACACCCCTTTTTTTTTCCAGCGCCTAATTAATGCATTACGTCTTTTTTTTTCAGATCACCTTTCTTCAAATTAGGTTTTGTATTTTACACGAAGGGCTCGTGACTCCGTAAATTTGTTAATTTAAAATCATCAGACAATCGAAGACACTTTTTCTTTCCAATCGTTCAATTTGTTTACTTTCAAAGTTGCGTCTTTATCTTTTTCTTTTCTCCATAACTAGAACAGAGTCTAGCAGGTAGGCTTTGAGGGCTGCTTTTCATTGTCTCAAATTCCAGTTTCAAGGTCGTTAAAATGTCTTTTCTAAACTGCCAAAGCTTGCTGTTTTAACCTTTTTTCAAACGTCCCTTTTATACCTTCGTAGATAGCTCGCCACTCGCCCAGGAGTTTGACCTGATCCCTGAAGGTATTTCTAGATTATTTCCAAACCTTTTCATTTTATTTCCTCCTTTTTTTTTTTAAAGAGATCAGATTTAATTTAATTATTTTTTTTTTAGTTTAGAATCCATCTCAGTATTTTGCTGTGCCTTCTTTTAATATCTCCAAATCCCACTTCAAATTTTGTAATGGCAATCTTTATTTAAAACCCTTTTTTTTTACTGAGCTAGAAGCTTTCGTGTCAAGGTTTTACACAAAGGAAAATGAGAGTGTTTTAAAAGACATTCTTTATCTCATTCCTAGACTAAATTTATGTCTTTCAACCCAATGTAATCAATCATTGCATGTTTTCTTTCGACAAGTAAGTGAGTGTGTCAAATAAATTCTTTTTTTTTCAACCATCGGGACCATGTATTTTTTATCTTTTACTCAACAAACCTATCCTTTGTGCATTTCCTAGCTCCGTAACTTATCATCCGAATATATCCACACCTGCGTTCCTAACTTAAAATGTCTTAAAACTTCCCACATACAGGACAACACTACAAAGAGTTGAAAAAACTTTCACTCTGTTTGGAGAAGTGGGTGGAGCTAAAATAAACAGACAGCTGCACCACTCTTCCAAACAGGCTTTTAGAAACATGAAAACATAAAAATTAATTCCGCAGTCAAAAAATCACACAAGGACTCTCACTCAATGACAGACATTAACAAAAGTCTCTCTTCATTCAACAAAGCTTATTAATTGGTTGGCCGGCTCTATTTTTGGATCCATATGTCGCTTAAGATAGTCACTATCAGCTTTTTATGACATTACGTAATTACGCAAGTTACAATTAATTAATTAATGACCCGGGCGGCCCGTGTTTTACATTCCCTTCCTTACCTTCCATGTTCACCAGTCTCGGACGTTTCCCTTTGTTCCTGTAATACTCACGGCCACGACTACTCTGTGGGGACCCTTTGTCTTCGCAACAAAGCTAGCGTGTTTCCTTACCACCAGAGTTTCAGCTCTAGGTTGGAGTGATCAGCTCCCTTCCGCACCGACCTTATTTACTAAAGGGAAAAAATCAAACTGGTTAGTCAGCCTCCTCCCGCTATCTACCTACTCGTACCTTATACACTATCCCGTCGTGCCCATACGCCTCTCTTTCAGTCTCTAACACCAGATTCCAGATACTGTCTTAATTGATCACATCTGATCGGACAGTATCCTGTTCGTGACGCCATTATGTTGTGGAAAAATATTTCCGAGACTGTATTTAAAGAGAGGTTTATTAAATCGGAGACAAAGCTTTGGGAGAAGTGTTAGAGACCCGCGTCTGCTGAACCACCTTCTCAATTTGAAATCGCCCGTGAGGTTCCTTTATCTTACAAATTACGTCACTTTACATCACGTGCCTTAGCAACAGTCCTTATATCCAATCATCGCATTACTAGGTTTACAAAGCTTTTCATACAATTACCGTTCAAGGCTGGGCTCTTGATATAAGCCAGCCTCGCATTGTGACATGCCAGTATACACATACAAGAGGACTAATTCCCCTGTTATCACAGAAAAAACAAGTGGCAGGCTTCCTGTAACCAGTAAAGACAAGCATACAATAATGCATCAGTATTGTCTCTTACAAAATTCATTCGAGGGGAACAAATGTTTGGTATACTAGTCAAGTGTCCCACTAGGCTTTATTATGTCCAAAAATCCGCTCCAACATTATGATGGAGGGAAGGTCATTGATAAAGCAGCTGAAGATGGTTGGGCCTTGGACACTGCCCTGAGGAATTCCTGCAGCGATGTCCTAGGTCTGAGATGATTGACCTCCAACAACCACAACCAACTTCTTTTGTGCAGGTATAACACCAGCCAGTGGAGAGTTTCCCCCCTGATTCCTATTGACTTCATTTTTACTATGATGATTGAAAGTAGACTGTTGAGGCGCTAATTGGATAGATTGGATTTGTCCTGCATTTTGTGGACAGGACATACGTGGGCAGTTTTCCGCATTCTCTGGTAGATGCCAGTGTTGTAACTGTACTGGAACAGCTTGGCTAGAGGCGCGGCTGAGTTCTGGAGCACAAGTCCATAGCACTATGGCTGGGATGTTGTCGGGGCCCATAGCCTTTGATGTATCCAGTGCATCAGCTTTTTCTTGATATCACGTGGAGTGAATCAAATTGGCTGAAGATCAGCTTCTGTGAGAGTGGGGACTTCAATTGACTGCTGATCACTGCAGCAGCATATCAACAATGATGGATCAATGTGACCATGGGTGCCTGTGCCCCCTAGTTCTGGGCGCAATGTGATGAACACCCCCAAATGGGCGTAATCAGCGTAAGCTTGCCGTGCTGACCTTGGGGCATGGCCAATTTTGTGGGCGGGGCCTGTTTCAGTCGAATTGACTTTTGAACCAACGTAAAAGGTTGCGGAAATTCAAGTGTAAATGGTTATGGGCATACCTCCGCAATCTTTTGCGCTATTTCAGTCAATTCTGCACAGATTACGTTAATGTCTTGGTGGAAACCAAGCTGCAGATTTTTAAATTGTAATAACCAACTTGACTGAGCAAATTAAAGAAACAGACCTAAGCTCCGTCTGGTTAATGAATTAAGAAGTGCTGGAAACTATAGCATTGGTAGAATGTTCGGTGTTGAAGAAACTCTGTGACAGAACTTAACGAATGATCTAATGAATCAGTGAAGCAATTCTCATGTCTTACCCGATGGAAATAAAGTTTTAATGATGCTCATCAAGGAAAGGATGTTGGAAGAAGGGAATGGATTGCTTTCGTACTTCAGTTACCTAGGCCCCAATATTTATGGGTGAGGCAGAAAATGGTGGGAGGACCCAGCAAGACTGGGGAAGTGGAGGTAATGGCAGAACCTCATTAACAATGGGCAGCCTGGCTAGCAGGCAGGAGATAATATCAGAGGCAGGAGATTGCAGCTGGAGAAGGTCCCAGCAATTGGGAGGTCTGGAGGAAGGTTTGCAATCAGGGCTGGGGGACGTGGAAAGCTTCTTTGAGGAGCCTGGAGGGACCACAAGGAATGCTGAACGAGGCACTTACCTTGTGGAGCAGGCAGCTTCCACCTCCATTTCACTGCCGACTCCTCCGACCCCTGGTGTAATGTATTTGCTTCATGGGTTTTTGGCTTCAGAATTCATCGCAACACATTGCTATTAAGAACTAGTTGGTTTATTAGAAAAGGTTTAACAATCACGCTATACTTTACCAGTTCATCCACCAGGCTCAAAACCATCTGCCTCATTGTGGATCCCCTGAACTCAACTGGCTGAGGTTTTATTAAATCTTGTGAACATCACGTGACTGGCTAAGTCACTCACAACTCAACAGCTCTACAACTATTTTGAGCATAACTTTTAAATCAAGTGCCCCTTTTGGTAAGGGCACTAGAACCCACAAATTTCCAAATAAAACTAAAAAGGAAATTTAGTTCAAATTAAAATTTGGTTGCTGAGGATGACTCCTGCACTCCAGTCCCTCCAGTACCCACCTCTCGTGGAAGGTGCGAGCATATCGGTAGACACCGCGTGCTCCATCTCCAGGGACACCCTGGCGTGGAAGAGAGGCAGACAGTCAGTCTGAACGACCCCCTCGACTGTCCGCTGCCTGGACGAGTTAATGGCCAAGTTGGCCAGGCTTAGGAGCAGTCCTACGAGGAGGCCCTCCAAATTGCCCGCTCCTCTCCACACCAGGTGCCCAAAGATCAGGAATGTGGGACTGAAGTGCAGCCAAAAATCAAGGAGGAGCCCCTTCAATAATGGAAGAGGGGCTGCAACCTCACATACATGGAACACGGACTCTTTCAGACCGCAGAAATTGCAAGCAGCCTGGGAGTCCATGAACCGACTTAAAAACTTATTGCACATGACTGCCCCATGCAATACCCTCCAGGCCAAGTCCCCAATAAATAAAGGGAGGACTCCTGCGTAGAGAGCCCTCGAAAATTTCAAAATGGAGTGTGTGCAAGAGCAGCCCGTAAAGGAATCCCCGCCGCACAGGATTTCCCGGAGGCATCAATAGCTGCACAAACCTATGAGCATACTCACAGGTGCTACATTACACCTGGGAACACTGCGCAGCAACAGTAAATTTCAAATTGGGCTCGCAATTACACTGTGGAAAGCTAATTAAGTGTCCTGCTTCTCCACGGCAGGGAGACTTGGACACCCTAAAAAAGGCAGCGTTCACGAGTGCAACGACTTGGGGATGCATCCTCGCATTTCACATTTTATCACCCCCAACCCTTTCCCACCTGCTGTGCGAGGGTTAATATTGAGGCCATAGAGTCAGCGTCATATCGTAAAGCTCAGGTGTAACATGATGTAACCAACTGCAGAGTAAACATCCTTCTACTCTGTACCAACATTGTGTCAAAAATTAAGGGTGTCACTTTGGGGAAGAAGGAGAATGAAAGCAGTAACAGATAGTGTGAGGGAAGAAAGTGCCAGCATTAATTGCGGGGTGGGGGAGGCCGGAGGCAGGGGGGGGGTGTGGTGGGCAATGCGCAGAGATTCAAGCAAGTAACATTTAGCATTGTTGTTGCCAATTTAAGTTTATCTAGGGGTTAAGTCATGGCAGGAGAGCTCGGACACGTGTAATGCTCCTCCTGTACTATGTGGGAAGTCAGGACGCATCCAGTATCCCTGACGTCTATGTGTGCGGGAAGTGTATCCGCCTGCAGCTCCTGACGGACCACATTGCGGCACTGAAGTTGCAGGTGGATTCACTCTGGAGCATCCACGATGCTGAGAATGACGTGAATAGCACGTTTAGTGAGTTGGTCTTACAGCAGGTAAAAGGTACACAGCCAGATAGGGGATGGGTGACCAACAGGAAGAGCAGTGCAAGGAAGGTAGTGCAGGGGTCCCCTCCGGTCATCTCCCTGCAAAACAAATACACCGCTTTGGGTACTGTGGAGGGGGATGACTCATCAGGGGAGAGTAGCAGCAGCCAAGTTCATGGCGCCGTGGGTGGCTCTGCTGCACAGGAGGGCAGGAAAAAGAGTGGGAAAGCTATAGTGATAGGGGATTCGATTGTAAGGGGAATAGACAGGCGTTTCTGCGGCCACAACCGAGACTCCAGGATGGTATATTGTCTCTCTGGTGCAAGGGTCAAGGATGTCTCGGAGCAGGTGCAGGATATTCTGAAAAGGGAGGGTGAACAGCCAGTTGTTGTGGTGCATAGAGGTACCAACGATATAGGTAAAAAACGGGCTGAGATCCTACATGACGAATTTAGGGAGCTAGGAGCTAAATTTAAAAAGTAGGACCTCAAAAGTAGTAATCTCAGGATTGCTACCAGTGCCACGTGCTAGTCAGAGTAGGAATCGCAGGATAGCTCAGATGAATACGTGGCTTGAGGAGTGGTGCAGCAGGGAGGGATTCAAATTCCTGGGACATTGGAACCGGTTCTGGGGGAGGTGGGACCAGTACAAACCGGACAGTCTGCACCTGGGCAGGATCGGAACCTGGAGGGAGTGTTTGCTCGTGCTGTTGGGGAGGAGTTAAACTAACATGGCAGAGGGATGGGAACCTATGCAGGGAGACAGAGGGAAATAAAATGGAGGCAGAAGCAAAAGATAGAAAGAAGAATAGTAAAAGTGGAGGGCAGAGAAACCCAAGGCAAAAAACAAAAAGGGCCACATTACAGCAAAATTCTAAAGTGGCAAAGTGTGTTAAAAAGACAAGCCTGAAGGCTCTGTGCCTCAATACGAGGAGTATTCAGAATAAGGAGGACGAATTAACTGCGCAGATAGCAGTTAACGAATATGATTTAATTGGCATCACTGAGACATGGCTCCAGGGTGACCAAGGCTGGGAACTCAACATCCAGGGGTATTCAACATTTAGGAAGGATAGACAGAGAGGAAAAGGAGGCTGGGTGGCCTTGCTGGTTAAAGAGGAAATTAATGCAATAGTAAGGAGGGATATTAGTCTGGATGATGTGGAATCGGTATGGGTGGAGCTGCGCAATGCCAAAGGGCAGAAAACGCTAGTGGGAGTTGTGTACAGACCACCAAAGAGTAGTAATGAGGTTGGGGACAGCATCAAACAGGAAATAAGAGATGTGTGCAGTAAAGGTACAGCAGTTATCATGGGCGACTTTAATCTACATATTGATTGGGCTAACCAAATTGGTAGCAATGCGGTGGAGGAGGATTTCCTGGAGTGTGTTAGGGATGGTTTTCTAGACCAATATGTCGAGGAACCGACTAGAGAGCTGGCCATCCAAGACTGGTTGATATGCAATGGGAAGGGACTAATTAGCAATCTTGTTGTGCGAGGCCCCTTGGGGAAGAGTGTCTATAATATGGTAGAATTCTTTATTAAGATGGAGAGTGACACAGTTAATTCGGAAACTAGGGTCCTGAACTTAAGGAAAGGTAACTTCGACGATATGAGGTGTGAATTGGCTAGACTAACTGGCAAAGATACTTAAAGGGTTGATGGTGGATAAGCAATGGCAAACATTTAAAGATCATATGGATGAACTTCAGCAATTGTACATCCCTGCCTGGAGTAAAAATAAAACAGGGAGGGTGGCTCAACCATGGCTAACAAGGGAAATTAAGGATAGTGTTAAAACCAAGGAAGAGGCATATAAATTGGCTAGGAAAAGCAACAAACCTGAGGACTGGGAGATATTTAGAAATCAACAAAGGAGGACTAAGGGTTTAATTAAGAAGGGGAAAATAGAGTACAAGAGGAAGCTTGCAGGGAACATAAAAACTGACTGCAAAAGCTTCTATAAATATGTGAAGATAAAAAGATTAGTGAAGACAAACGTCGGTCCCTTGCAGTCAGATTCAGGTGAATTTATAATGGGGAACAAAGAAATGGCAGACCAATTGAACAAATACTTCAGTTCTGTCTTCATGAAGGAAGACACAAATAACCTTCCGGATGTATTAGGGGACAGTGGGTCTCGTGAGAAGGAGGAACTGAAGGATATCCTTATTAGGCGGGAAATTGTGGTAGGGAAATTGATGGGATTGAAGGCCGATAGATCCCCGGGGCCTGATAGTCTTCATCCCAGAGTACTAAAGGAAGTGGCCCGAGAAATAGTGGATGCATTGGTGATCATTTTCCAACAGTCTATTGACTCTGGATCAATTCCTATGGACTAGAGGGCAGCTAATATAACACCACTTTTTAAAAAAGGAGGGATAGAGAAAACGAGGAATGTTAGCCTGACATCAGTAGTGGGGAAAATGTTGGAATCAATCATTAAGGGTGAAATAGCAGCACATTTGGAAAGCAGTGACAAGATCGGTCCAAGTCAGCATGGATTTATGAAAGGGAAATCATGCTTGACAAATCTTCTGGAATTTTTTGAGGATGTAACTAGTAGAGTGGACAAGGGAGAACCAGTGGATGTGATGTATTTGGACTTTCAAAAGGCTTTTGACAAGGTCCCGCACAAGAGATTGGTGTGCAAAATAAATGCACATGGTATTGGGGATAATGTACTGATGTGGATAGAGAACTGGTTGGCAGACAGGAAGCAGAGAGTCGCAATAAACGGGTCCTTTTCCGAATGGCAGACAGTGACTAGTGGAGTGTCCCAGGGCTCAGTGCTGGGACCCCAGCTCTTTACAATATATATTAATGATTTAGATGAAAGAATTGAGTGTAATATCTCCAAGTTTGTGGATGACACTAAACTGGGTGGCGGTGTGAGCTGTGGGGAGGACACTAAGAGGTTGCAGGGTGACTTGGATAGGTTAGGTGAGTGGACAAATGCATGGCAGATGCAGCATAATGTGGGTAAATGTGAGGTTATCCACTTTGGGGGCAAAAACATGAAGGCAGAATATTATCTGAATGACGGCAGATTCAGAAAAGGGGCAGTGCAACGAGACCTGGGTGTCATGGTTCATCAGTCATTGAAAGTTGGCATACAGGTCCAGCAGGCGGTGAAGAAGACAAATGGTATGTTGGCCTTCATAGCTAGGGGATTTGAGTATAGGAGCAGGGAGGTCTTACTGCAGTTGTACAGGGCCTTGGTGAGGCCTCACCTGGAATATTGTGTTCAGTTTTGGTCTCCCAATCTGAGGAAGGATATTCTTGCTATTGAGGGAGTGCAGCAAAGGTTCACCAGACTGATTCCAAGGATGGTTGGACTGACATATGAGGAGAGACTGGATCAACTGGGCCTTTATTCACTGGAGTTTAGAAGGATGAGGGGATCTCATAGAAACGTATAAGATTCTGACGGAACTGGACAGGTTAGATGTGGGAAGAATGTTCCCGATGTTGGGGAAGTCCAGAACCAGGGGACATAGTCTTAGGATAAGGGGTAGGCCATTTAGGACTGAGATGAGGAGAAACTTCTTCACTGAGAGAGTTGTTAACCTGTAGAATTCCCTGCCGCAGAGAGTTGTTGATGCCAGTTCATTGAATATATTCAAGAGGGTGTTAGATATGGCCCTTACAGCTGAAGAGATCAAGGGGTATGGAGAGAAAGCAGGAAAGGGGTACTGAGGGAATGATCAGCCATGATCTTATTGAATGATGATGCAGGCTCGAAGGGCCGAATGGCCTACTCCTGCACCTATTTTCTGTGTTTCATTGGGCCCAAGTTTCCACATGATTTGCGCCTGATTTTTAGGAGCAACTGGTGGAGAACGGACGATCTTAGAAATCGCAATTCTCCACATTTTTTTTTCTGCAGTTCTAGTCAGGTAGAACAGTTCTACTTTGGAACAGAATTTTTTCTTCAAAAGGGGGCGTGTCTGGCCACTGACGCCTGATTTCAAAGTTTCCACAGTGAAAACGTACTCCAAACTAAGTTAGAATGGAGCAAGTGAAGATTTTTGTTGAACTGAAAAAACTTGTTCTACACATTAAAAAATCAGGCGCAGGCTAAAAATTAGGCGTCCAGAACGAGGTGGGGGGGGGAAGGGAAGTCATAAAATTCTACAATAAATCCTTATTTATACTTCTACAAATATTATACAAATAAATCCAACCTGAATAAACATTTATAAGCAAAGAAAAGATTAAATAAACCATCTTCCTACCTGTGTGAAAGTGCTTCAGGCACAGAGAATTCTGCAGTCAGCCTGAGGCGCCCGTTCTTCCCGTGGGGAGGGGTGGGGGGGAGGGAGGAGGCGCCCTTTCTTTCCCACGGGGGGGAGAGGAGGTGCCCGTTCTTTCCCGCGGGGGAGGAGGAGGTGCCCGTTCTTCCCGCGGGGGGGGGGAGGAGGCGCCCGTTCTTCCCGCAGGGGGGGGAGGAGGTGCCCGTTCTTCCCGCGGGGGGGGGGGAAGGAGGCGCCCGTTCTTCCCGCGGGGGGGGAGGAGGTGCCCGTTCTTCCCGCGGGGGGGGAGGAGGTGCCCGTTCTTCCCGCGGGGGGGGAGGAGGTGCCCGTTCTTCCCGCGGGGGGGGGGAGGAGGTGCCCGTTCTTCCCGCGGGGGGGGGGGAGGAGGCGCCCGTTCTTCCCGCGGGGGGGGGAGGAGGCACCCGTTCTTCCCGCGGGGGGGGGAGGAGGTGCCCGTTCTTCCCGCTGGGGGGGGGGAGGGGAGAGGAGGCGCCCGTTCTTTCCCGCGGGGGAGGGGGGGGAAGGAGACAGTGAGAAGGCTGCAAGTGCTAATGTGCTTTTATTAAAAAAAATTTCAAAAATTAAACAGCTACAAAGAACTACAAAAATGGCCGAGTGCCAATGGTTTTTCACACTGAGCATGCGCGAACGCTTCAACGCACGCGCGCAGCGTTGCCGGCAGGAAAAAACTAATTTAAATAGTACCCGCCCCCTCCCACTTACAAAATCGGCGCGAGTGTAGGCTCCGCCCCCCTGGGCGCCGCGCCAGGCAGACGAGCTGCAGAGCGCTCCAGAATCGCAATTTTTTTTTTAGGCGCTGTTTTAGGCGCGAAAAACGGAAGCCCAGCTCGGAGGGGCGCCCGTTTTTTATCGTGTGGAAACTTGGGCCCTATGTTTCTATGAATAGATGGAATGAGTGTCAGCTCGCCAAAGGGATTGGAGGACGAAAAGGGTGCTGCCTTGAACTGGGGTTTGGGGCGGGGTGAGAAGATTGAAATGGTTGGTGGAAGACAAATATTGTTTAAGCAGTGTTTGGCAGATGCAGGAGGAGGGGTTGTGTGGGTGTGAGGGAAGTGCCTCATTGACTTGAGGAGGAAAAGAAAAAAGTGCTGCTATGAACTGGGAGAAGGTGAGTGTTGGCCTGATTTTAAGACATCTTGTTCGGTGTAAACTGGGTGATAGTGGGCAAAAATGGCATAGGATCACTTACTGTCCCATTTACGCTGGCGTTTGTAAGTGTAGTTTTGCCCCTGGTGGTTTCTTACAACAGTTCTAGACACCAGAATTATAGTCGTGAACAGTAATATACAGTCATAGACACATCTTTTTGGTCTCAACCTTCACAATGCTTTTATTCAAATTAAGGCACACACTTGCACCCAGTAAAAACACACCCTGGTAGTGTAATGCAAACAAACACAGTACAACACACAGCCTGGCCTGTCGAAACAGGCCCCTAACGCGAAGAACCCACGTCTAAAACACCCCTGCTCGGATTCAAAATTGCACCACTGGATCTGGCCAACAGAATGTGCGTACGCTTATGATCCTTGCAAATACCTCCCTACTAAAACCCCTAAGGCTTGGTTGGGACATACAACACCCTTTCACACTATGCTGTGGTCTTAAAGATGTGTGGGCTGGGATAAATTCTCACCAATTACGCAGCTGGCTTACTCACTACTTCTCCCGATGAGGTGTATTTTCTGGGTCTTCAAGTCCAATCTCAAGGTCAGCCTCCCAGTCGAAGTAGCAATCTTACACATTGTCGGGATCATAAGATTGAAATTTCTGTATGTTAGACCGTGGGCTTAGACAATAACAGAGACTGATAGTAATTAAGTCAATTTATTAAATGTCATTTGACAATATAAACAGTTAATAAGGGTGCTCACTACTGCAGAGCACTGCTCAGAGCGTGGGGTGATCAAGCCTTTGTCCTGGGAGAACTGGAAGTGATTTCCTTGGTGCAGTTTAATCCTCTTCTTCGCATTGCAGGTCAATAGTTCGGAGTACCCGATGGTTGGCTACTCCACTGCAGTGATCTTTGGTTCTCTTCTCAAGCATACAGTATCTTTCTTTTATTCTTTCCAGTGGGCTGTTGTGTATCTTGCCATATATGGATTCTCCTTCTGCCACTAGACACAAGGAGTCGAAATTGCCCCTTCTCTTAATGCCTGTTACCATCGGAAATCAGCGGCCATGCTGCGGAATGGAATAGCTGTTGATTTATCATGGAACGGCCGTCATTTTGAAAATTTCACTCCTGTGGTATCCTGGCGGTGACCTCCCACTACTGCTCCAATGCTGCCGATCTGTCCTAAGTACGTCATCAGAGCGCGCACCACCAATGTTCACCACCGAAACCGAAATTCCACGGAGAAAATCTTGCTCCCGCCGCTCGGTGCCAAAGCCAGCTTTTCCTGCTGGTGCACTGTGCTTGGAGTGGTTTTCAAATGATGGTGCGGCTGCCATTAAAGGGGAGGCCCTACTGCCGTAGCCGCCATTTTTTTTTTGTCGGCCGACTGCCAGGTCAATTATGCCCTCCGGGTTCGGCCGGGATGCCAACAGGCAGCCTGGCATCCTCTCTTGGGTGCCAGGCCACTGGTCCGGCTGAAATCCTCCCTGGTGCCCTAGCGGACCTAACTTGAAGAATCGCAGCAGCCCGCGTGATGTCATCGTCAGCGCTACGCTGATGAGTGACAATGGTGGACACTTCCACTCCCATTATGACCGACTTCCGGGCCGCTGGAAAAAAAAGGCAAAGATTGGAATTTCATTCGAGGCCACGGCATCCACCGTGCCGGTAGAAGCAGCTGAAACACTAAGTGCGCTGCATTTTCAGCAGGGGGCAATTTCGGCCCCAAGGATCAGTGGCTGATTCAATTGGTACAGTTCCTCAGCATTTTAACTAATCCTGAGCAATAAACAAGGCCATACAAGTCATCATGCTCTGCACTAGACCTCTCTGCTGCAACTACTGCCATCTTGGAAGGGGCCTTTGATTGGATGGCCGGGGTACCGCCTGCATGTAGCACTACTTCCTTTTAATGTTGTACACAGGACCGCGATTGCCATTTGGAGGGGCAGTATGCAGAGTGACCATGTACTCTTTCCATTTGTCCCACTTGGTCATTTCAAAAAAGGTCCTAAAATAATTAGCCTGCCGTGCTCTTCCAAACTCCACAGATATACTTTTCTATCACTGCCCAACCCGCCAGGCACACCCGCTCCACCCCATGATGTGTCCCCACGGACCTACCTGCCTTTCGGCTGGCTCAGCATCCAAACCGGCCAGAAATCCTCCTCTCACTAACCGCAAGCCGCAGTGGGAAGTCCGTTCAGCGTGTGCAGCTCACTGGAGCCAAGCCAATGAGGTCTGAGGTGTTGGCACAACAGGTGAGCAATTGGCAGGCTTTACCACTTAGCTACACAAGTATCAAAATCTACCCCAGTGTCTATGTGAAAGGGTGGGGAGTTGGATGGGGTACAGTGTGTGTGAAAGGGTGGGAAGTTGGATGGGGTACAGTGTGTGTGAAAGGGTGGGGAGTTGGATGGGGTACAGTATCACTGTGAAAGGGTGGGGAGTTGGATGGAGTACAGTGTCACTGTGAAAGGGTGGGGAGTTGGATGGAGTACAGTGTCACTGTGAAAAGGTGGGGGTTGGATGGGGTACAGTGTGTGTAAAAGGGTGGGGAGTTGGATGGGGTACGGTGTGTGTAAAATGTTGGGGAGTTGGATGGAGTACAGTGTCACTGTGAAAGGGTGGGGAGTTGGATGGGGTACAGTGTGTGTGAAAGGGTGGGGGGTTGAATGGGGTACAGTGTGTGTGAAAGGGTGGGGATTTGGATGGGGTACAGTGTGTGTGTGAAAGAGTGGGGAGTTGGATGGGGCACAGTGTGTGTGTGAAAGGGTGGGGAGTTGGATGGGGTACAGTGTCACTGTGAAAGGGTGGGGACTTGGATGGGGTACAGTGTGTGTGAAAGGGTGGGGAGTTGGATGGAGTACAGTGTATGTGTGAAAGGGTGGGGAGTTGGATGGGGTACAGTGTGTGTGTGAAAGGGTGGGGAGTTGGATGGGGTACAGTGAGTGTGTGAAAGGGTGGGGACTTGGATGGGGTACAGTGTGTGTGAAAGGGTGGGGAGTTGGATGGGGTACAGTGTGTGTAAAAGGTTGGGGAGTTGGATGGAGTACAGTGTCACTGTGAAAGTGGTGCCTTCCTCTGGTGGCTGAATCTAGAACAAGGAAGTAAAATCTTAAAATTAGAGCTAGATCATTCAGGAGTGAAATCAGGAAGCGCTGTTTCACACACAGCGTGGTGGAAATCTGGCCCTCTCTTGCCAAAAGGCTTTGTATGATGGGTCAATTGAAGTTTTCAATTGACGTTTTTGATAAGTAAGTGTATCAAGGGATATGGATTAAAGACTCAAAAATATAATTGAAGTAGAGATCAGCCATGATCTGGTTGAATGACTGACTCCTGTTGCTATCTTCCACATTCCTAAATACCAAAGTCTAGTGTATACAGGTACTGAATTGCTTAACTTGCTTCTGATGTAATGGCGAGAAAACTGCCACTTATCTCCTCTAGGCTCTTTATCTCCCCAAAACAGTAACGCTTCCCTTTCGGAAGAACTATTCACGTATTCAGTAAATAAAATGTTATTGAAGAATTAATAATATACAATGTAGAAGTGGACAGATAATTTGTAAATATCCTTGATTTTCATTAGTAATATGCAGGGGGACGTTTTTCTCGGGAGATTAAACAAATTGGATAAGAGTCCATGATGGATTACACATGTAATGAGCACTTTTGTTGAACATTTATCATCTTCTTTAATTCTGTTATAGTACTGATGGGAATAAACCAGTTTCACTCACAGCGATCATATACAGCTTCACTTGATACAATTGTTATAGATTGTTGTTAGTTTGTCTGTACCTGGTATCCACCAAGGGATTGCCACTCAATCCAAACACAAACATCTTGTGGGAGTTGTTCAAATATGTGTTTGATTGGCAGTTTTTTTATTGTTGAGTTGAACACACAGTTATTTAAATCTAAAAGCAAAGTACTGTGGATGCTGGAAATCTGATAGAAAAACAGAAAATTTTGGAAATACTCAGCAGGTTAGGCAGCATCGATGGAGAGAGAAACAGAGTTAACATTTCAGGTCGATGACATTTCGCCCGAATCGGAAAAAGTGAGAGATGTAACAAGTTTTAAGCAAGTGCAGGGGCAGGGAAAGGGGGGGGGGGGAGGAAAGAACAAAAGGGAAGGTCTGTGATAGGGTGAAAGGCAGGTCAAAAGGGATGATGGTGCAAGGCAATGGGAGCTGGTAATGGGACAAGTGAAGAGACAAAAGATGGGTCTAAAGTGGGTGTAGATGGGAATAACCATCATCAGCAACAGCTGCCGTCTGGAAAAATGGGGGCAGAGGTTATGATCTGAAATTGTTGAACTCGATGTTGAGTCCAGAAGGCTGTAA
Source organism: Pristiophorus japonicus (assembly GCF_044704955.1). NCBI lineage: Eukaryota > Metazoa > Chordata > Chondrichthyes > Pristiophoridae > Pristiophorus > Pristiophorus japonicus. The sequence goes on along the minus strand of NC_091985.1, from coordinate 105,334,139 downwards.
AGTGCTAAACGAAAGATGAGGTGCTGTTCCTCGAGCTTACATTGAGCTTCGTTGGAAAAGTGTAAGAGGCTGAGGACAGATTTAAAACTGCCTGGTCTCGATCACGTTCTTAAAAGTACTTATTAACCTGTTTTGTGCAAATCGGGGAGTTTGTATGAATCCTTTGAAGTGAGATAGTCAGATGAGATGATTTCATAGAGAGTAAGCATATAAATAAAACTGCCATGCAAGAATATTACAGTACTTGTATCATAGTTTGGAATGGTAGTTACAAACTACTATTTGCTACTACTTGAGGATGTACCTAACCTTAATGTCTGCTGTAAAAATCAATATTGCGCTATTACTACTATTTGCTTGTATCTGAAGAATTTGTTTGGAAGTTAAAACTTAAGTCTAATGTGGTATTATTGTATCTCCATCCAAAGACAATGGAGGTATTTTCATTAGAATGCGAGGGCTTTGGAGAAGGTGCAGAAGAGATTTACTAGAATGGTTCCAGAGATGAGGGATTACAGTTATGTGAATAGACTGGCTGTTCTCCTTGGAGCAGAGAAGGCTAAGAGAGTTAATAGAGGTGTTTAAAATCATGATGGGTTTAGGTAGAGTAAATAAAAAGAAACTGTTACCAATGGCTGAAGGGTCGATAACCAGAGGGTATTGATTTAAGGTGATTGGCAAAAGGGAATTGGATAAATACTTTAAGGAGAAAAAACTGCAGGGATATGGGGAATGAGCAGGGGTGTGGGACTAACTGGATTGCTCTTCAAAAGAGCCGGCACAGACGTGATGGACTGAATGGCCTCCTTCTGTGTTGTACTATTCTATGATTCTATAATATAACATGCTATCACATCATCAAAGCATTAGCCAAAATAAACTGAAGAGAGCTCTCTGTTCATTCTCTGGCCATGCTACACACTTGCCTACTATCTGTGAAAGTGAAGATTGTGGGGCCAAAATTGCCCCCTTTTTGTGCCCCATTAGCACCGTTGGGAGACGCTAACCGGGTGCAATTGCCTTTTCTCCCAGGGGGCAAACTACGGATATGCCTGGGGTGAAATTGCCCCTGAGATTTTGAGGGCGATTTGAAGTTAGCGCCACCCCCATGACTTGCGACTTTAAGTTTTGGACATTGCTTTTCCATATTTAATTTACTACAGAAGAGCTGACAGCATGACTGAGATAGGCCCAGGCATGTTCCACAGGAATACACATCAGGTGGGTGGGAATAGTCTGGGATGGGTCAATGGCTGAAAGCAGGAACCTCATCGCAGGAAGATGGCTGATGGAGGGCCCTTTTGTCATGTAATGGGAACCCAACAGTGAGAGATCAGGTAAACTGGCCAGTGCTCAAGCCATCATCCTGAAATGAGATAGCCTGGAGCACGGGAACCTCAGGATAAAGGAAGCCATTGGTCACCCAGACTCATTGGAGCTTTTATCCCCAGGTAGAGCTCGGTAACAAAGGCACAGGCCGGCGATGTGATTCATGCTCTTTAGTTAGACTGCCTCAGGCAAAGGACTGTTTTTTGGTGTGGGGATTCAGCAAGCATTTTTTGGGTATAAGAGAAGGCAGTTTGCTGCCATTTCTCTCTCTCTCTCCTCTTCTACACTTGCTTGCTTCATTCAATGCATTCAAGAACCAAGCACTCCATCAGGGATGGAGAGAAGAAACCATCATCTATGAGAAAAGAGAGCCTCGCTATTTCGACTGGGAAGCTGACCTTGAGACTGGGACTTGGAAACCACAGATTGGTACAGAACCAGAAGATACGCCTCGTCGGGAGAAGCAGTGAGTAAGCCAAAGTGGTAACTGGTGAGCATTATCCCAGCCTGCACATCCTTTAGACCACCGCATCGTGTGACGGGGTGATGTGTGTCCCAATCAAGCCGTAGGGGTTTAGTGGGGAGGTTCTGCGCGGATCATAGGACAGATTCGGTGGTGCACTATTGATCCAAGCAGGGGTGGTTTTAGTCATGGGTACTTCGCGATACGGGCCTGTTCAGACGGGCCAGTGTTGTGTGTTGCACTCTGTTTGTTTTACGCCACCAGGGTGTGTTTTACTGGAAGCAGGTGTGTGCTTCAACTTGAATAAAAGCATTGTGCTGGTTGAGACTGAAAGATCTGTCTATAACTGAGTATTCTGTTCACTACTATAATTCCCAGGTCTAGAACTGTTGTAAGGGGGGTGATTCAAAACCACCAAGGGCAAAACCACTTACACACTGCCCTCCATGATTTGCGCCCCGGTCCGGTGCACACCCGGCGATTACGTCATCGCCATGCGCACCGACCCCTCACCACCCTGTGCTGACCCCATTGCGCCTCGCGGGGGACATTGCCCCACGGGACGCAAGGCCCGTGCGGACATCTGCCTCGGGCGACTTTGATAGGGAAGCCTTGTGCGCTCCGAGCCGCCATTGTCCCTGATGGCCCAGTGGTGGCCGACAAAGGGCTTTAACTGAAGGGGAAAGGCATTGTAGCGCGTCAGCACTACGCAGAGCTTACGCTTGCCGCTGACATCAGCGCGCGCTGATGCCTCGGGAGCACTCCGTCTCGTTTGAGGGGCACAAAGGGATATTCCATTCCAGGGACGGGACTTCCGGATGGTAAAAGTCCCGGGCCCGGAAGCTTACCCTCACCAAACGGGCTGCAGGGCAATTTCATCTCCAGTGTCTCTGTGACATGGGGAGCTTGAGCTCAGCTATGAGAACATAATAATACCATAAGAAATAGGAGCAGGAGTAGGCCATTCGGCCCTTTGAGCTGATGATCCATTCAATAAGTTCATGGCTGATCTTCTACCTCAACTCTACCTTCCTGCACTGTCCCCATATCCCTTGGTTCCCTTAGTATCCAGAAACCTATTGATCTCTGTCTTAAATATACTTTCCTTGGTTATACAAGTGACTGTATAATCTTCTTAAAAAAAAAAAGCTGTAACAAATAAATTGTTCCAAGCTCTATCAAAATTCCCCAGTGCGCAAACTGTGCCAGAATCATCCTTGGGGATCACCAGTGGCACCATCGCACTGTGTGGAAGCATCAAAAGACAGCGACTACTGCAGAACAGTGAGCATCCCGTTGTGGAGTCTTTGTGGCTGCTTTGGTGGTGGTTGGCTGCAGTCTATTTATACTATAGTATCAGCCTTTGCACCTGCAGTATTAGGAACTTTTACAATCCACATTTTGTATTGTATTCATAAAAGTAAAAACAAAATGACCAGTGACCATTGTGACACCAAGGCCTATTTTCCTCTGGTGGCACACTGCTTAATGTGTTCCTGTAAAACCCTGTCTCACTGATCTCTGTATTAGAAAATACTTGGATAAAAAACCATTACATTTAACACAGCTAAATGTGTTTGAATAAAAAATCCTTATCCACTCAATTAAATTTTCTCCAGAACCAAATGCTTCCAAAACCATCAATAAAAACTCATGAGAAACTATATCAAAGGCTTTCTCTTGAACCATCTTTAGCACATAAGCTTCCCTCCCACTCTCTTCCATGAATTCTATTGCATCTCAGATTGAGACCACAGAGTCAGTGATGACCTGGCCTATGATTCCATAGGACTGAGAGGGCAAAACTATCTGCGGCATCACCTCCTTCATATGATTTGCCATAACCCTCAACAAGATCTTATAATCCACATTTAATAATGTAATGGGCCTCCAATTCTTCAGATCCCTTCTATCCCCTTTATTTTATAAGCTAAGCTTATGATACCTCTTCTCATGGATAAGGCCAGGCTTCCCTCAGTTTTAATCTCCTTAAAAACCTCTAAGGCCAATGGACTTAAAATCTCTAAAAATTCTTTATAAAATTCTGCAATTAGTCCATCAGACCCTGGGTTCCCCCCTTCATTCCACTTATTGCTACTTTTATTTCCGCTGATCCTACTTCTTTGTCACACATGCTTCTCTCATCCTCCTTTAAACCCTCTTCAATAAAAGCAGTAACCTTCTCCATCGCCAATTTGGAAATGTGTTCTTTTGTATATAATTCTTGATAAAAGCTACTAGCCGCCTCCATAATCTCCCCACTTTCATTAATGATCTTTTACCCAACCTTCAACTCTCCAATTAATGATAACCTTTGTCACAACTTCTCTTGCTCTCGAAAATATCTCGTGCATCTTTCTCCCTCCAATGCATCTTTAGACTTTTGCACGGAGAATTGCCCCTTTGCATTTTTCAGCTTGCAATAATTCCCACTCTTCCTTTAAAACCTTTCACTTAGACTCTGCTCCTTTATCCCCTCCGCCAACTGCTTTACAGATATCTGTAAACCTTCTGTTCTTTTTCTCTTCGTGACGCCGGTTAGCTGTTGCTCTTTCTTTCCCATAATGTACTGAAAAAAACTTTACCTCATATTTGAAATTATTCCATCAAACTCTTTTTTCTTTCAAGAATAAAGGTTCCGACCTAGCATTGTTTATTATATTTAAAATCCCTTCTTTAAAAGCAATTTATTTCAGGTACTGATTGTTTAAAATCCACACCCCTGGACCGATCCTAACTCTGCTGTTCCTAATTTTAAAGAATAAAGCCGAGTGGTCACTAAAAAATACTTTTTTATAATAAATCTCCATCACCTCAGACCTTAGTTTTTCCCGCATTAACACAAAATCTATTTGGCTCTGTTTTAAAACATCACTCACACAACCTCTTCTAGAGAACTCAGTTTTTATGGGGTTCTGATCCCTCCATAAGTCTCTCAAATTTAAATTTATAATTTTTACAATCATCTCTCTGGGGTTATCATCCTTAAAGGTCATCTGGGCTGAAATGTCCATCCGAGATAAAAATACATTAAAATCCCCCAATATACAAGGGTTTTCTGCCTCTGCCACTTCTGTGAATAACCACCGAAAAAACTCACGACGCTTGCAATGGTCATTTGGCGCATAGATATTAAAGAGATTACAATTCAATTCATCCATTTGTATCTTTAGCTGTAAAAATCTCCCCTCAGTGTCCTTGTCCACCAATGCAACGTTCTCTTTTATGGACGAACTCACTAAAACAGCCACACCTCTACGGTTATTATTTGCGCAACTTGCAAACACATAACTTTAAAAAAAAACAGAAAATCTGGTCATTATTTCTCATTGCTGTGTGTGTGATCTTGCTGTGCTCAAATTGACTGTCATGTTTACCTGTATTACAACAATGACCACACTGCAAAAGTATTTTATTGGTCCTGAAGTACTTTGAGATGTCCTGAGATTATGAAACATGCTATATAAATGCAAATTCTTTCTTTTAAAAAATTTGTTCCTGGGATGTGGGCATCGCTGGCAAGGCCAGCATTTATTGCTCATCCCTAATTGCCCTTGAGAAGGTAGTGGTGAGCCGCCTTCTTGAAACACCACAGTCCTTGCGGTGAAGGTACTCCCACATTGCTGTTAAAGAGGGAATTAGCTGCAGGATTTTGACCCAGAGACGATGTCAGAACAGTGATATATTTCCAAGTCAGGATGGTGTGTGACTTGGAGGGGAACTTGCAGGTGATGGTGTTCCCATGCGCCTGCTTCCCTCGTCCTTCACGGTGGTAGAGGTCGCAGGTTTGGGGGGTGCTGCCAAAGAAGCCTTGGCGAGCTGCTGCAGTGCATGTTCTAGATGGTGCATACTGCAGACAGTGGTGCAAGGAGTGGATGTTTAAGGTGGTGGATGGGGTCAGGTTTGCATCAGGATATCTTTAAGTTCAGGTAGTAGTTTGGATTCAGGCACTCATCCTTGTCCAGTCCTCCCCCTCCAAGCTGTACTGTTCAGGAAGCTGAGGCAAATATAAGTTAAATGTGAAATGTGGAAGCATTGTTGCAGCTGGTGTACCATAAATGGCACAGCCCTGAACACAAAATGGTGCCCATTTTAAAAAGTAGAATAGAAACACAGATAGATTTAATTCTAATAACAAACAGAGTGATCCAACTTTGAGATAAATGGTTGATTTAGGGTAAGAATCTCTGTGTTGCTGTGGTAATGTAGGGTTACATAAGCTTTACTGGAATTGGTTGTGGTGCACTGTGACAAAGCAGACAAATTTAATTAGTGAATTAGAACCATGTTAATTCAATAAGCACATCTTGCAGAAGATTTGATCGATTCTACCCCCACATGGCATGTTTGATACAGTAAATCAATAAGGAACAACAGTTTTATTGCATAGTATATAAATTAAATGCACTTGATTAATAACTAATCATGTAGTAATGGGATCTGTGCTACTTTATCAATTGTTGCCTTTACCCAGAGAGTGTTTGGAATGTGGAACTACATGGAATAGTTGAGGCAAATAGCACAGAAGCATTTAAGAGGAATCTAGATAAGTACATGAGAAAGAAAGGAAAATATTGATAGGGTGGGAGGTGACCATGTGGAGCATAAACTCTGGCATAGACCTGTGGGCCGAATGACCTGTGTCTGGCTGTAAATTCTACGTAATTCTATGTTGTGATTAATGTCTTCATAGACCCTAAGGCTTGTAAATCTAGCTTCCAGACTGAAAAATAATAAGAATACATTTTAATTGTAGATATAATATTCAGGGATAACGTCAGTCCAGTTTCAAAACTGTCAAACTATGGATCATTGAAGTGCATTTTTTTTGCCAATTTAAAAACCCACATTCTTGAGTTGATCAGATTTTATTTGCAGTGTAAGAAAACAGGAGAAGATCAGTCTGAAATGAATTGGATCCTGGGCACATTTGGGGAAAATCAGTAAATGCCAGTTATAATTTTGAACACGACTAAAAGAAAGAAACGAGAATGGCGTCAGTCTTGGCTCAGTGCTCACATGTTTCCTTCTGAGTCAGAAGGTTGTCGATTCAAGTACCACTCCAGGACCTGGAGTTCAGCCTCTGTGTGTGCGCAGACGCAGGAGTCGCTCGACGACAGAGATTGGGGTGGTCTTGGATCTGGCCTGGAGATGGCGACAGTTGAACACGTTCCCACTGGTTCTGTAGTTTAGTTCCACTCCAGCTGGGAGCTTATTGATTGTGAGGTGGAGCATGGCTGCGAGGAAGATTGAGAAGAGGGTTGGGGCGATGACGCAGCCCTGTTTGACCCTGGTCCGGACGTGGATTGGATCTGTAATAGATCCGTTGGTAAGGATCACAGCCTGCATGTCATGGAGCAGGCGGAGGATGTTGATGAACTTTTGGGGCATCCAAAACAGAGGAGGATGCTCCATAGACCCTTGTGGTTGACAGTGTCAAAGGCCTTTGTAAGATCGAAGTAGGCCATGAATAAGGGCTGGCACTGTTCCCTGCATTTTTCCTGCAGCTGTCGCACTGCAAAAATCATGTCTGTTGTGTCCCGTAGTGGACGAAATCCGCACTGTGAATCCGGGAGGAGCACCTCAGCCACAGGGAGATGACGGTTTAAGAGGATTCTAGTGACAACTTTCCCAGTGGCTGACAGCAGGGAGATTCCTCTGTAGCTTCCGCAGTTGGAATTGTCCCCTTTTTTAAAGATGGTCACGATCACTGCATCTCTGAGATCTCCCGGCATGCTCTCCTCCCTCCAGATGAGAGAGATGAGTCATGTATCCACGCGAACAGTGCTTCTCCGCCATACTTTCGTGCCTCAGCAGGGATTCCATCTGCTCCTGTAGCCATGTTGTTCTTAAGCTGTCTTATGGCTTTTTCTACCTTGTGCAGTGTTGGGGTTTTACTTTGGTGGTGGCGGGTAACATGCTGCTGGATGGAGTCGAGAACTCTCGAGTCAAAGGCAGAGTGTTGATTGAGGAGATCTTCGAAGTGCTCCTTCCTGCGGGCCCTGACTGCCTCGGTGTCCTTAATGAGTGTTTCCCCGTTCTTGGCCAGCAGTGGGGTGGGGCCTTGGGAGTTTGGACATATTTACTGAAGCATACAAAAGAATGGGCCTCACGCTAAACATCCGTAAAACAAAGGTCCTCCACCAGCGTGTCCTCTCTGCACAGCACTGCCCCCCAGTTATCAAAATCCACGGCGCGGCCCTGGACAACGTGGACTATTTCCCACACCTGGGTAGTCTCTTATCAACAAGAGCAGACATTGATGACAAGATTCAACACCGACTCCAGTGCGCCAGTGCAGCATTCGGCCGCCTGAGGAAAAGAGTGTTCAAAGACCAGGCCCTCAAATCTACCACCAAGCTCATGGTCTACAGGACTATAGTAATACCAGCCCTCCTGTATGGCTCAGAGACATGCACCATGTACAGTAGACACCTCAAGTCGCTGGAGAAATACCACCAACGACGTCTTCGCAAAACCCCTGGGAGGACAGACGCACCAACATTAGCATCCTTGACCAGGCCAACATTCCCAACATTGAAGCACTGACCACACTTGATCAGCTCCGCTGGGCAGGCTACATTGTCCGCATGCCAGACACAAGACTCCCAAAGCAAGCGCTCGACTCGGAACTCCTTCACGGCAAATGAGCCAAAGATGGGCAGAGGAAACGTTACAAGGACACCCTCAAAGCCTCCCTGATAAAGTGCACCATCCCCACCGACACCTGGGAGTGCGTTCTCCTGGCACCTGAAGTGGAGTTCTTGGGAAGGAGGATTGCGGCAGACGGCATCACGCCCACGAATGCGATGATGGAGGCAATCGAGAACGCATCGAGGCCACAGAACGTAACGGAGCTGCGGTCGTTTCTGGGACTCTTGAACTACTTTGGTAATTTCTTACCTGGTCTCAGCACACTGCTAGAACCACTACATTTCTTACTACGAAAAAGGGGCAAATGGGTTTGGGGCAAAAGCCAAGAAAATGCCTTTGTAAAAGCAAGAAAATTGCTTGTGTTGTATGATCCATGTAAGCGTTTGGTACTAGCATGTGATGCGTCGTCATATGGTGTCGGGTGTGTATTGCAACAAGCTAATGATTTTGGGAAACTGCAACTGGTTGTTTATGCATCCAGGAGTCTGTCTAAGGCTGAGAGAGCCTAGAGCATAATTGAAAAAGAAGCGATACCGTATGTCTATGGGGTAAAGAAAATGCATCAATATGTGTTTGGGCTAAAATTTGAATTGGAAACTGACCAGAAGCCACTTATATCCCTGTTTTCCGAGAGTAAAGGGATAAATACCAACGCATCGGCCCGCATCCAGAGATGGGCGCTCACATTGTCCACATACAACTACGCCATCCGCCACAGGCCAGGCACAGAAAACTGCGCCGATGCTCTCAGTAGGCTGCCATTGCCTACCACGGGGGTGGAAATGGTGCAGACCGCAGATCTTGCCATGGTTATGGAAGTAGTTGAGAGTGAGCAATCACCTGTCACTGCCCGGCAGATCAAAACCTAGACAAGCCAGGACCCCTTATTATCTCTAGTCAAAAGCTGTGTGCTTCACGGAAGCTGGTCCAGTGTCCCAGTGGAAATGCAGGAAGAGATAAAGCCATTCCAGCGGCACAAAGATAAAATGTCTATACAGGCAGACTGCCTTCTGTGGGGCAATCGAGTAGTGGTCCCCAAGAAGGGCAGAGACACCTTCATCAATGACCTCCACAGTAACCACCCAGGCATCGTAATGATGAAAGCAATAGCCAGATCCCACGTGTGGTGGCCCGGTGTCGATGCAGATTTAGAGTCCTGCATTTACAGATGTAATACATGCATGCAGTTAAGCAATGTACCCAGAGAGGCACCGCTAAGTTTATGGTCTTAGCCCTCCAAACCATGGTCTAGCGTACACGTCGACAATGCAGGCCCGTTCTTGGGTAAAATGTTCCCTGTGGTTGTAGACGCGAACTCCAAATGGATTGAATGTGAGATAATGTCAGCTAGCACGTCCGCTGCCACCACTGAAAGCCTGCGGGCCATGTTTGCCACACACGGCTTACCCGATGTCCTGGTGAGCGACAATGGGCCATGTTTTACCAGTGCTGAGTTCAAAGAAATCATGACCTATAACGGGATCAAACATGTCACATCTGGCCTGTTTAAACCAGCGTCCAATGGTCAGGCAGAGAGAGCAGTGCAAACCATCAAGCAAGGCTTGAAGAGGGTAACTGAAGGCTCACTGCAGACTCGCCTATCCCGAGTCCTGCTTAGCTACCGCACAAGACCCCACTCACTCACTGGGATCCTACCTGCTGAACTGCTCATGAAAAGAGCACTTAAGACAAGGCTCTTGTTAGTTCACCCTGATCCAGATGAACATGTAGAGAGCAGGCGGCTTCAACAAAGTGCATACCATGATAGCGCAAATGTGTCACCCGAGATTGAAATCAATGATCCTATATTTGTATTAAATTATGGACAAGGTCCTAAATGGCTTCCCAGTACTGTCGTGGCCAAAGAGGTGAGCAGGGTGTTTTGGGTCAAACTTTCAAATGGACTCATTCACCGGAAACACTTGGACCAAATCAAACTCAGATTCACAGACTATCCTGAGCAACCCATCTTGAACCCTACCTTTTTTGATCCCCCAACATACACTCCAGTGGCAACTTGACCATGAAGCAGAACCCATCATCCACAGCAGCCCTGCAGAGCCCAACACGCCAGGCAGCCCAGCAAGGCCAGCTGCACAGCAGTCCAGCGAGGGTCCAACAAATGATTCAACAACACCAGCTTTCACACCGAGGCGATCAACCAGGGCAAGAAGGGCCCCAGATCGACTCACATTGTAAATAGTTACACCATTGACTTTGCGGGAGGGTGGGGGAGGGTGGAGTGGTGTTATATATGTAGACTTGTATTTACTCTGGATAGCCACCAGAGGGCTCATCCCTTGGAGTCCCAAGGGATCCCATAATCCATTGGGAGCACAGGTATTTAAGGAGGCTTCACAGGTTGGAGAGGCACTCTGGAGACCTGCAATAAAAGACTACGGTCACACTTTACTTTTAGCTCACAGTGTTCAGTCTGACTCTTTCTCCATACACAACACTTGGATATTCAGTTCCTAACCCTGGTCACCCTGCAACCATGTCTCCGTAATTGTAACTATATCATATCCGTTTACATCTATTTGCGCTGTTAATTCGTCTACCTTATTACAGATGTTTCGTGCATTCAGCTACAATGCTTTTAAATTTGTCTTTTTAACATTATTAGATATTGTAACATTATTTTGTACTTAGGGTCCAGATAAGAAAAAATAGCGCTATTTGTTAGTACATTCTTTTGTTTGTATGCTCGGTCCCTTCCTGACATAATCTGGTTATCCTTGCCACAATCACTTTCCTGCATTGCTTCCTTTTCATTTCACTTTAGCATTCTAGATTGCTCTCTACTGCGAGCATCCTCCTCCACCCCACCCCCCGCCCCTCCTTATTTAGTTTAAAGCCCTATCTCCCTCCCTAGTTAGTCAGTTGGCTACAACTCTGGTCCCAGCATAATTCAGGTGTAGTCTGTCCCCACGGAACAGCTCTCTCTTTCCCGAGTATTGGTGCCAGTGTCTCACGAATCGAAACCCACTTCTCCCACACCAACCTCTGAGCCACGCATTCATCTCCCTGATTCTATTGACCCTTTGCCAATTTGCTCGTGACTCAGGTAATAATGCAGAGATTATTACCTTTGTGGTTCTGCTTTTTAATTTAGTCCCTCGCTGTTCAAACTCTCTCAGCAGAACCTCTTTCTTAGTCCTACCTATGTCATTGCTACCTACGTGTACCAACTAGATCCTCTCCCTCCCACTCCAAGTTCTTCTCCAGCCCGGAGGAGATGTCCTTTACTCTGGCACTGGGTAGAGAACACAGCCTTCGGGACGCACGCTCTTGGCTGCAGAGAATCCTGTCTATCCCCCTAACTATACTGTCCCCTACTACAACCACCTGCCTCTTTACTCCTCCCACTTCAGTGGCTTTCTGCACCATGGTGCCTTGGTCTGTCTGCTCGTCCACCCCGAAGTCTGCACACCTGTCCTCAAGGGTTGCAAGAACCTCAAATCTATTGGACAGTGCAGGGACTGAGGCTCCTGCAATACTACCTCCTGGATCCCCTCACTTGCTTCACTCGCAGCCACACCCTCCTGGTCCCTGACCACATGTCAATTCTAAAGTATTTAATCTCGAGGGTGCGGCTGCCTCCAGGAGCAACAGGTCCGGGTAACTTTCTCCCTCCCTGATGTCTCACAATGTCTGCAGTCGGACTCTAGCTCCTCAACTCCGAGCCGAAGTTTGTCGAGCTGCAGACACTTACCACAGATGTAGTCGTCCTGGACCAAAACCTCCAGAAGCTCCCACATGTTGCAGCAGCAACACATCTCCTGTCTTCCCATTATATTATTTAATTAATTAGTTTAGCGTTAATCAAGTATTTACCCTATATAGTTTATTGAATTAGTTAAACAAATAAAGGTTAGTTTTTAGTATTTAGTTATATGCTATATGTTAATTTAAAGAAAAACTTAGCCCACCATCACTACCAATCACTTTCCTGCCTTACCTGCGATGTCACACAGCAGAGTTCTCCTCACCCGGAACCGTGCGATCTCCTGGGAGAGACAAAAAAACAGATAAAAACCCAGTCGAATTGGGGAAAAAATCTGGGAAAATTTCTCTCCAACCCAACCAGGTGAGCGAAACTAGTCCAGGAGATCACACTGGCCGTATGCTGTGGTCCACTGTGGCTTTTATCCCCACTCTCAGGCCTCGGTCTGCTCCCGCTCAGGTACACCACCGCTCTGCGGAAAAAGTTAGGAAAAATAAGGCAAAACAACACCTCCCGGCCCCTCTTCACCGAACTCTCCCACTTACCAAACTCTTGTTTTCTCGCTCTGAGTTGAAGCACTCCGAGCGACCAACACTCGCTCTGGGTTTTTAAACTGCTTGTGGCTCAGTTGGGTCACCACTGGTCAGCTGTTCAAAGAACCGATTTTTAATTGTTTTAATTGACCAGCTGGAGGAGTTGGGAATCAGGCACCCTGAAATCGCAGGGGGCCCTGAAATCTCAGGGGGGAGGATGGGGGTGAGGTTGATGCTTCAAATTGAAGGGGTGGTAGGTGGGGATGAAATCGCAGGGGGCTCAAGAGTTGGATGATGACGTGCCGTGTCACACTCAGTTCGAGGGGAGGGCCACTGCATGGGGTTTAGTGAGATCCACTGGGCCAACAAGGGAGGGTTTTGGCCGGGCCAGCAGCCTGCCACTCAAGAGAGGTTGCCGGGCTGCCAGTTGGAGTGGGCACCATTGTCGGGCCGACCTGGTAATCGTCTGATAAATAAAATAAAATGGCAGCCGCGGCAGTCGCTCTCCCCTTTAAGGGTGGGTGTGCTGCCCAGGCACACACAGTTCCCACTGGGGAAAGCTGCTGCAGGCACCGAATGGCGGCCGATCCACTCCCAGGGGGCAACTTACCGCGCAGGGCAGAAAGGGGGTGCCCGATGGGGTGGGAGCACGGGTGGCGCGGTAGCGATTACCGCTGCACAACCCAGGTCGGGCAATTATTAAAATGGTCTTTACACCACAGCGACTAGGGAGAGAGTCATTACCGATCCTTGGTCGCCTCTTTGAAGCGTTCACGGCTCTTAAAGAAAGGAGAAATTTCAGCCCTGTTGGAATTTTACTGAACATTGCAATCAGAGGAAATCTTTGTCCAGGTTAATATAAATTGCAAGGCCGAAGGGGAAAATTAAAATGTTGAAGCTCCACTTTTTTGTCATTAGAGGGAGCTCTTATTTCCTATAGTTTACCATCATCATCATCATAAGCAGTCCCTTGAAAGAGAGGAAGACTTGCTTCCACTCTAAAAGTGAGTTCTCAGGTGACTGAACAGTCTAATACGGGAATTACAGTCTCTGTCACAGGTGGGACAGACAGTCCTTGAAGGAAAGGGTAGGTGGGACTGGCTTGCCGCACGCTCCTTCTGCTGCCTGCGCTTGTTTTCTGCATGCTCTCGGCGACGAGACTCGAGGTGCTCAGCGCCCTCCCGGATGCTCTTCCTCCAGTTAGGGCGGTGTTTGGCCAGGGACTCCCAGGTGTCGGTGGGGATGTTGCACTTTATCAAAGGGGCTTTGAGGGTGTCCTTGAAACGTTTCCTCTGCCCACCTGGGGCTTGCTTGCCGTGTCAGAGTTCCGAGTAGAGCACTTGCTTCGGGAGTCTTGTGTCGGGCATGCAGACAATGTGGCCCGCCCAACGGAGCTGGTCGAGTGTGGTCAGTGCTTCAATGCTGGGGACGTTGGCCTGATCGAGAGCACTGACCTTGGTGCGTCTGTCCTCCCAGGGGATTTGCAGGATTTTGCGGAGACAGCTTTGGTGGTATTTCTTCAGCGATTTGAGGTGTCTGCTGTATATGGTCCATGTCTGTGAGCCATATAAGAGGGTGGGTATCACTACTGCCCTGTAGACCATACGCTTGGTGCCAGATTTGAGGTCCTGGTCTTCGAACACTCTCTTCCTCAGGCAACCAAAGGCTGCGCTGGCGCACTGGAGGCGGTGTTGGACCTCATTGTTGATGTCTGCCCCTGCTAACAGTCATCTCCCGAGGTATGGAAAATGTTCCACGTTGTCCAAGGCTGGCACCATGGATTTTGATGACCGGGGACAGTGCTGTGTGGCGGGGTCAGGTTGGTGGAGGACTTTTGTCTTACGGATAGCGACGATAGTTTACCAAGGCTTTTGCTGGAAGACACACGAGGGCCAAAATTGCCCCTTTCCTTAAGGCCTGTTACCACCGGAAATTGGCGACCACGCTGCGGAGTGCAATGGCCGGCGATTTCCGATTTTTCGTGTAATGACCGCCATTATCATAATTCTGCTCCTGCAGTATCCCGGCGGTGACCCGCTCCCCTCCGCCCCCCCCTCCGCTCCGCTGCTGCCGAGCCGTCCTAAGTGCGTTATCACAGTGCGCACCGCCAATGTCACCCCCCTCCCTTGACGGCGAAATTCTGCCGAGAAAAATCTTCCTCCCGCCGGGCAGTGCCAAAACCTGCTTTTATGAGATGATGCAGGGAGACTGTGGCCTTCTGCAATGGCGGTGCGGCTCCCAATAAAGGGGAGGACACACTGCCGTTGCTACCATGTTTTTTTTGTCGGCCGATTGCCATGTCAGACTGACAATTATGCCCACAGGTTCGGCCAACAAGCAGCCGAGCACCCCCTCTTGGCCAGCCAAAACCCTCCCTGGTGGCCCAGTGGACCGAGCTTTTACAATCGTGCAGGCCGCACCTTTAAGTGAAGGGGAGAGCTGTGGTGATGTCTTCATAGCTCCCCCCTTCACTTAAAGGGTCGGGCCTGCGTGATTTAAAAAGTTCGGACTGATAGCAGCGGACACTATCCCCGTCCCAACTTCAACCCCTTTAGTATGCTCACCGCCGCACTACCACCCCCATTATGAGCGACTTCCGGTCCGCCTGAAAAAAAAGCCAAAGAGCGGAATTTCGCTCAAGAGGCCACCTCAACCACCACGGCAGTAAAAACACTCGAAACTGGGTGCGTGCGCCCCATTTCCAGCGGTGGGCAATTTCGGCCCCATGATCACAAATAAATGTTTAAAATAATGAAGAGATGTATAGGCTAGATAGAAACAGGTTGCTTCCAGTGGATGAGGGGTCCAGAATGAGAGGATAAATATGATTAAATGTCATAGATTTAGGACAAGTAGTAGGAGAAACTTTTTACACAGAGGGTTGTGAGGCTGTCGACTTCTGGAAGCAGTGAGTGAAGTAGAGCCTTTGTCAACCTTTAGGCTAGATAGGTGGCTGAATTATAGAATCATAGAACCTTACAGCACAGAAGGAGGCTACTCGGCCCATCACACTTGTGCCAGCTGCTTGAAAGAGCTATCCAAGAGCTACCCCAGCTTCCTCCCATAACCCTGCAAATTAATCCTCTTCAACTACATTTCCAATTGTCTTTTAAAAGTTCCTCGGGAATCAGATTCCACCACCATTTCAGGCAGTACTGTTTTAACTTGGGGGAAAAATGTCAACAGTCACCTTCATGAGTGAAATGAATCATAGGAATCGCTGGTCAGTACACATTGAAGATAACTTCATAACATACATTTTCCTTGCTCAAAGTTATAATGCCAGGTCGCTAAGAGACTGTTTCAGACTCAGCTTGCTGGTGATTTTAGGCGTATTGCTGACCAAAATTGGAGAAAACTCTGAAGCCTGGCCAGCACTGGAGAATAGAGAGAATGAAAATGCTGTCCATTGCAGAGATTCTGTTGAGACTGAGCATGTAACAGCACTGTGGCTACATTGGCAGGTACCAAGAGTTGCCACTAACGCCTGCCCTGGCTATGCATTTGGTACCATCACTGAACCTGATGTGGAAAACATGTATTTTCCTGTCTCCTCACCAATTTTCTCCCCTCCTGTACATTGTCCAAGTGACCATTCTTCATTTGTGGGTCCATACAGTGAGCATAGCCAGGATATTGAGCCACGGAAGACATCTCATCCTTCGTCACCTGATCTTCATTACAAATACATTTTTCAGCAAGAATCATTGGCTAGCAATCAGAATCAGAAGCCCTGGCTGAGTTCTCTTGCCCATTCCTTCCCCAGCCTAGTGGTGCTGAGGCAAATTGTAGCAACTGTGCCCAGTGAATGACCCTGGGACCTTCCTACTCTGTATGACTCAATTCCACATTACCATCTGAGCTATCGAGACAGCTCCAACCTTGGTTATTTCTTTATCTCATCCTTGTTTTCAAATCCCTCCATGGCCTCACCCTGACCTATCTCTAACCTCCTCCAGCCCCACAACCCTCCACGATAACGGCATTCCTCCACCGCTGGCTCTTATATAACCCCCCACTAACCTTCGCCCCACCGTTGGCACCATGCCTTCAACCATCCAGAACCCAAGCTCTGAAATCCCTTCCCTAGACCTCTCTGCCACTCCACCTCGTTCTCTTCCTTTAAGATGCTCCTCAAAACCTACCTCTTCGACCAAGTTTTTAGTCATTGCTCCTAATATCTTATTTGGCTTGATGTCAATTTTTCTCTGATTACGCTTTCTGTGAAGCACCTTGGGACGTTTTCCTACATTAAAGGCACTATATAACTGTAAGTTGTTGAGACTTTTTTTGTGAAAATTGTGCTGATCAAGGTGAGAAACATAGAATCATAGAAAATAGGTGCAGGAGTAGGCCATATATCCTCTTGAATATATCCAATGAACTGGCATCAACAACTCTCTGCGGCAGGGAATTCCACAGGTTAACAACTCTGAGTGAAGAAGGTTCTCCTCATCTCAGTCCTAAATGGCCTACCCCTTATCCTAAGACTATGTCCCCTGGTTCTGGACTTCCTCAACATCGGGAACATTCTTCCCACATCTAATCTGTCCAGTCCCATCAGAATCTTATACGTTTCTATGAGATCCCCTCTTATCCTTCTAAATTCCAGTGAATAAAGACCAGTTGATCCAGTCTCTCCTCATATGACAGTCCAGCCATCCCTGGAATCAGTTTGGTGAACCTTCGCTGCACTCCCTCAATAGCAAGAACGTCCTTCCTTAGATTAGGAGATCAAAACTGTACACAATATTCTAGGTGAGGCCTCACTAAGGACCTGTACAACTGCAGTAAGACCTCCCTACTCCAATACTCAAATCCCCTAGCTATGAAGGCCAACATACCATTTGCCTTCTTCACCGCCTGCTGTACCTGCATGCCCACTTTCAGTGACTGATGAACCATGACACCCAGGTCTCGTTGCACCGCCCGTTTTCCTAATCTGCCGCCATCCAGATAATATTCTGCCTTCGTGTTTTTGCTCCCAAAATGGATAACCTCACATTTATCCACATTATCCTGCATCTGCCATGCATTTGCCCACTCACCTAGCCTATCCAAGTCACCCTGCAGCCTCTTAGCGTCCTCCTCACAGCTCACACCGCCACCCAGTTTAGTGTCATCCACAAACTTGGAGATATTACACTCAATTCCTTCATCTAAATCTTTAATGTATATTGTAAAGAGCTGTGGTCCCAGCATTGAGCTCTGCGGCACTCCACTAGTCAATGCCTGCCATTCTGAAAAGGACCCGTTTATCCTGACTCTCTGCTTCCTGTCTGCCAACCAGTCCTCTATCCACATCAATACATTACCCCCAAGACCATGTGCTTTGATTTTGCACACCAATCTCTTGTGCGGGACCTTGTCAAAAGCCTTTTGAAAGTCCAAATACACCACATCCACTGGTTCTCCCTGGTCCACTCTGCAAGTTACATCCTCAAAAGATTCCAGAAGATTCGTCAAGCATGATTTCCCTTTCATAAATCCATGCTGACTTGGTCCGATCCTGTCACTGCTTTCCAAATGCGCTGCTATTTCACCCTTAATGATTGATTCCAACATTTTCCCCACTACTGATGTCAGGTTAACCGGCCTATAATTACCCGTTTTCTCTCTCCCTCCTTTTTTAAAAGGTGGTGTTACATTAGCTACCCTCCAGTCCATAGGAACTGATCCAGTGTCAATAGACTGTTGGAAAATGATCACCAATGCATCCACTATTTCGAGGGCCGCTTCCTTAAGTACTCTGGGATGCAGACTATCAGGCCCCGGGGATTTATCGGCCTTCAATCCCATCAATTTCCCTAACACAATTTCCCGCTTAATAAGGATATCCTTCAGTACCTCCTTCTCACTAGACCTACTGTCCCCTAGTACAATCGGAAGGTTATTTGTGTCTTCCTTTGTGAAGACAGAACCAAAGTATTTGTTCAGTTGGTCTGCCATTTCTTTATTCCCCACTATAAATTCACCTGAATCCAACTGCAAGAGACCTACATTTGTCTTCACTAATCTATTTTTCTTCACATATTTATAGAAGCTTTTTCAGTCAGCTTTTATGTTCCCTGCAAGCTTCCTCTCGTACTCTATTTTCCCCCTCTTAATTAAACCCTTAGTCTTCCTCTGTTGAATTCTAAATTTCTCCCAGCCCTCAGGTTTGTTGCTTTTTCTAGCCAAATTATATACCTCTTCCTTGGCTTTAACACTATCCTTAATTTCCCTTGTTAGCCATGGTTGAGCCACCTTCCCCATTTTATTTTTACTCCAGACAGGGATGTACAATTGCTGAAGTTGATCCATGTGAGGGATGTTAATGCTGGAAATAGAATCCTTACCATTTTAATCACTCACTGTCAGTATCAATGATCCTCAGGTAAGGTACAGTACAGTAGTTAGATGTAGAGTTAAGCTTCCTTTGCTGTTCCCCAATAATGGAGCACAGTCCAGACCTCAGGATATTAGCTTGTGTCCACTCCACCAGTGTGACATTTTTTCATTTCCCTTGCCATCCTGTAATCTTTTGAGGAAAATTGCCAAATTAGAGGCAGTTTTTTGTTGTCCCATCCCCACTAGAAATTGAGTTAACACGATCCAAACCCATTGTATATAGAACCCGTACTATCATCCCATTAGTTGAGGCTGGATTTGAACTGAGGTCCCAACAGTGAAAGGTCATTATCTAACCCCTTGTACCTACCATCGTAACATTATGAATCACCATTTTATAAGTCTCAAACTGTGACAAACAGTATACAAATAACTATTGCTGTAAGATAGTCAATGATGTTATCAGAAATATCTAGCTTGCAAGCTAGCAATTGCTGTATACAAATAGCAACAGGTATTGTGGATCAAAGTAAATACTAATCCACATTTGCTATAGATTGTACATTTTTTTTTGTTTTTTGAAACTGTTTTCACGGTGTGATCTCAACTTTTCTAATTGTCCACAAAAAAACTTTCTGGTAAAAGTCACAATAACCCTACTACCTCCAATTTCACTCCTCCATACCATCTGCTGCTTTACACAGAATTTCTGGCATTGAAGTAGTGTAGCCAGAAATTCTCGATGACACTGCTCCCTAATGATATAACCTCACATGATGTCAGCTGTTTATTTTTGCGTTGTATTGCATTTTGGCAGAATGTTCGGTAGCTTTTAATTTTTGCACTTCTTGGCATGGAGGTGGCAATGAATTCACCTGATTCACTGCAGGCACCTGATTCCTGTTGGTACATCATTCTGGGTAGTTACTGCAAGGAAGATTTAATTAGACAACTGCTGTACAGCGAGTGTGCTTGTTGTGGGCTGGAACAGTTTGCTTTCCAGAATACAGTTGAACTTCACATAGTGTGTTTAGTTCTGTTGTTTATCGAAGTGGCAGGAGGGAACAGCATTACAGCACGGACTCAGTGGGAGTGCTGTTGAATTTTCTATACTGTGTTTCACATACTCACTAAGGGGTGACTAATTTTTAGTCTTCGCATGGAGCTGAAAATGAAATGCGCTTAAATGATCTGCAGTGGATGAGTGCACTTAACCTTTACAACACACCCTTTGAAAATGATACTTAGATCTTGGAAAACATATAGCCTGGAGTGTGCCACAAGGCAAGTAATAGAACTCAGGCTTGAAATGATGCTACAAATGTGACTTGCTTTGTCAGTGTCATCTCAGCATCACCTGTTACATCCTTGAAGCACACTTCAATCTGCAAGTTGACAGGAATGGCTTGTGCCATGTTTCTTTCTATTTGGCTAAGTTCACGGCAGGCACAGATAGCTACTCACATCATTGAATAGTATGATTAGGATTGATGTGATGTTCTACTACAATCGGTACACAATTTTTTCTTCATTTTATGCCTCCTCTCCTCCTCACCTGAAGGCATTGATTTCTCCCAGCACTGCTGTTCCAGGAGTATGATGTACACTCCAGTGCCTCACCCAAATACCCAGTCTTCACGTATAAGCCTCCATAGTGAGACGGCTAACTTAGTACCAAAGTATAAGCCATGCTGATGAGAACCTAGATCAACAACTGCCCAAAATCCTTATATATATCTCCCTATAGACATAGAAACATAGAAAATAGGTGCAGGAGTAGGCCATTCGGCCCTTCTAGCCTGCACCGCCATTCAATGAGTTCATGGCTGAACATGCAACTTCAGTACCCCATTCCTGCTTTCTCGCCATACCCCTTGACCCCCCTAGTAGTAAGGACTTCATCTAACTCCTTTTTGAATATATTTAGTGAATTGGCCTCAACAACTTTCTGTGGTAGAGAATTCCACAGGTTCACCACTCTCTGGGTGAAGAAGTTTCTCCTCATCTCGGTCCTAAATGGCTTACCCCTTATCCTTAGACTGTGACCCCTGGTTCTGGACTTCCCCAACATTGGGAACATTTTTCCTGCATCTAACCTGTCTGAACCCATCAGAATTTTAAACGTTTCTATGAGATCCCCTCTCATTCTTCTGAACTCCAGTGAATACAAGCCCAGTTGATCCAGTCTTTCTTGATAGATCAGTCCCGCCATCCCGGGAATCAGTCTGGTGAACCTTCGCTGCACTCCCTCAATAGCAAGAATGTCCTTCCTCAAGTTAGGAGACCAAAACTGTACACAATATTCCAGGTGTGGCCTCACCAAGGCCCTGTACAACTGTAGCAACACCTCCCTGCCCCTGTACTCAAATCCCCTCGCTATGAAGGCCAACATGCCATTTGCTTTCTTAACCGCCTGCTGTACCTGCATGCCAACCTTCAATGACTGATGTACCATGCCACCCAGGTCTCGTTGCACCTCTCCTTTTCCTAATCTGTCACCGTTCAGATAATAGTCTGTCTCTCTGTTTTTACCACCAAAGTGGATAACCTCACATTTATCCACATTATACTTCATCTGTCATGCATTTGCCCACTCACCTAACCTATCCAAGTCACTCTGCAGCCTCATAGCATCCTCCTCGCAGCTCACACTGCCACCCAACTTAGTGTCATCTGCAAATTTGGAGATATTACATTTAATCCCCTCGTCTAAATCATTAATGTACAATGTAAACAGCTGGGGCCCCAGCACAGAACCTTGCGGTACCCCACTAGTCACTGCCTGCCATTCTGAAAAGTCCCCATTTACTCCTACTCTTTGCTTCCTGTCTGACAACCAGTTCTCAATCCATGTCAGCACACTACCCCCAATCCCATGTGCTTTAACTTTTCACATTAATCTCTTGTGTGGGACCTTGTCGAAAGCCTTCTGAAAGTCCAAATATACCACATCAACTGGTTCTCCTTTGTCCACTCTACTGGAAACATCCTCAAAAAATTCCAGAAGATTTGTCAAGCATGATTTCCCTTTCACAAATCCATGCTGACTTGGACCTATCATGTCACCTCTTTCCAAATGCGCTGCTATGACATCCTTAATAATTGATTCCATTATTTTACCCACTACTGAGGTCAGGCTGACCAGTCTATAATTCCCTGTTTTCTCTCTCCCTCCTTTTTTAAAAAGTGGGGTTACATTGGCTACCCTCCATTCGATAGGAACTGATTCAGAATCAATGGAATGTTGGAAAATGACTGTCAATGCATCCGCTATTTCCAAGGCCACCTCTTAAAGTACTCTGGGATGCAGTCCATCAGGCCCTGGGGATTTATCGGCCTTCAATCCCATCAATTTCCCCAACACAATTTCCCGACTAATAAGGATTTCCCTCAGTTCCTCCTCCTTACTAGACCCTCTGACCCCTTTTATATCAGGAAGGTTGTTTGTGTCCTCCTTAGTGAATACCGAACCAAAGTACTTGTTCAATTGGTCTGCCATTTCTTTGTTCCCCGTTATGACTTTCCCTGATTCTGACTGCAGGGGACCTACGTTTGTCTTTACTAACCTTTTTCTCTTTACATATCTATAGAAACTTTTGCAATCCGTCTTAATGTTCCCTGCAAGCTTCCTTTCGTACTCCATTTTCCCTGCCCTAATCAAACCCTTTGTCCTCCTCTGCTGAGTTCTAAATTTCTCCCAGTCCGGGGGTTCGCTGCTATTTCTGGCCAATTTGTATGCCACTTCCTTGGCTTTAATACTATCCCTGATTTCCCTTGATAGCCACGGTTGAGCCACCTTCCCTTTTTTATTTTTACGCCAGACAGGAATGTACAATTGTTGTAGTCCATCCATGCGGTCTCTAAATGTCTGCCATTGCCCATCCACAGTCAACCCCTTAAGTATCATTCGCCAATCTATCCTAGCCAATTCACGCCTCATACCTTCAAAGTTACCCTTCTTTAAGTTCTGGACCATGGTCTCTGAATTAACTCTTTCATTCTCCATCCTAATGCAGAATTCCACCATATTATGGTCACTCTTCCCCAAGGGGCCTCGCACAACGAGATTGCTAATAATCCTCTCTTATTACACAACACCCAGTCTAAGATGGCCTCCCCCCTAGTTGGTTCCTCGACATATTGGTCTAGAAAACCATCCCTTATGCACTCCAGGAAATCCTCCTCCACCGTATTGCTTCCAGTTTGGTTAGCCCAATCTATGTGCATATTAAAGTCACCCATTATAACTGCTGCACCTTTATTGCATGCACCCCTAATTTCCTGTTTGATGCCCTCCCCAACATCACTACTACTGTTTGGAGGTCTGTACACAACTCCCACTAACGATTTTTGCCCTTTGGTGTTCTGCAGCTCTACCCATATAGATTCCACATCATCCAAGCTAATGTCCTTCCTAACTATTGCATTAATCTCCTCCTTAACTAGCAATGCTACCCCATCTCCTTTTCCTTTTATTCTATCCTTCCTGAATGTTGAATACCCCTGGATGTTGAGTTCCCAGCCCTGATCATCCTGGAGCCACGTCTTCGTAATCCCAATCACATCATATTTGTTAACATCTATTTGCACAGTTAATTCATCCACCTTATTGCGGATACTCCTTGCATTAAGACACAAAGCCTTCAGGCTTGTTTTTTTAACACCCTTTGTCCTTTTAGAATTTGCCCTTTTTGTTCTTTGCCTTGGGTTTCTCTGCCCTCCACTTTTCCTCATCTCCTTTCTGTCTTTTGCTTTTGTCTCCTTTTTGTTTCCCTCTGTCTCCCTGCATTGGTTCCCATCCCCCTGCCATATTAGTTTAACTCCTCCCCAACAGCACTAGCAAACACTCCCCCTAGGACATTGGTTCCGGTCCTGCCTAGGTGCAGACCGTCTGGTTTGTACTGGTCCCACCTCCCCCAGAACCGGTTCCAATGCCCCAGGAATTTGAATCCCTCCCTGCTGCACCACTGCTCAAGCCACGTATTCATCTGCGCTATCCTGCAATTCGTACTCTGTCTAGCACGTGGCACTGGTAGCAATCCCGAGATTACTACTTTTGAGGTCCTACTTTTTAATTTAGCTCCTAGCTCCTTATATTCGTTTCGTAGGACCTCATCCCTTTTTTTACCTATGTCGTTGGTACCAATGTGCACCACAACAACTGGCTGTTCTCCCTCCCTTTTTAGAATGTCCTGCACCCGCTCCGAGACATCCTTGACCCTTGCACCAGGGAGGCAACATACCATCCTGGAGTCTCCGTTGCGGCTGCAGAAACGCCTATCTATTCCCCTTACAATTGAATCCCTTATCACTATCGCTCTCCCACTCTTTTTCTTGCCCTCCTGTGCAACAGAGCCAGCTACGGTGCCATGAACTTGGCTGCTGCTGCCCTCCCCTGATGAGTCATCCCCCTCAACAGTACTCAAAGCAGTGTATCTGTTTTGCAGGGGGATGACCACAGGGGACCGCTGCACTACCTTCCTTGCACTACTCTTCCTGCTGGTCTTCCATTCCCTAGCTGGCTGTGGACCCTTCTCCTGTGGTAGGACCAACTCGCTACACGTGCTACTCACATCATTCTCAGCATCGTGGATGCTCCAGAGTAATTCCACCCTCAGCTCCAATTCTGCAACGCGGTCCGTCAGGAGCTTGAGGCGGATACACTTCCTGCAGATGTAGTCGTCAGGGACACCGGAAGTGTCCCTGAGTTCCCACATGGTACAGGAGGAGCATATCACGTGACCGAGTTCCCCTGCCATGATTTAACCCTTAGATACACTTAATTTGGCAACAACAATGTTAACAGGTTACATACTGAGATAAAAAAGAAAGAAAAAGAAAAGCTACTCATCAATCACCAGCCAATCACTTACCCCCTTGGCTGTGACGTCACCTTTTGATTTCTTTCTACTTCTTTTTTGCCTTCTCTCCCAGCTGGAGCTGTACAAGCCCCGCCTCTCTCGACGCTCCCCGGACTGCCCGACTGCTGAGCCTTTATAGGCCGCTGCCTCTCGCCGACTCCCGCCTCTCTCGACGCTCTATCTTCTGTCTGGGCTCGGTTGGCAGGCTATTTGACCATGAAAGGTGTCACAGCTCAGCTTGACCTTGTCCTCACATGCCATCCACACATGTTTCCAGTAGTAGTCAGTAATATCCAGTTTAAAGATAACATAAATTAAGAGTTGCAGGAAAGTCTCCATAATATACAAAGGCTGAAACCAGATATTGTTGTTGTAACTTAAGGCCTATGATTAATAAATCAGTGCAAGGAACCTCCCTGCCATGAATACAAATTTTCTTTGAATGCATAAGGGTGGAATATGACTTTATAAAGACTGTAATAGAATTGTACGGTAGGTCTGTGTTATAGGATTGGACAGTATGTTTGTGTTATAGGATTGGACGGTATGTTTGTGTTATAGGATTGGACGGTATGTTTGTGTTATAGGATTGGATAGTATGTCTGTGTAATAGAATTGTACATTAGGTTTCATAGAATCATAGAATGGCTAGAGCACGGAATAAGGCCATTCGGCCCGTCGAGCCTGTGCCGACTCTCAGCCAATCCCACTCTCCTGCACTCTGCCCCTAGCCCTGCAATTTGTTTTCCTTCAGATACTGATCCAACTCCCTTTTGAAAGATAAAATTGAGTCTGCTTCCACCACCCTTTCAGGCAGTGCATTCCAGATCTTAACCACTCGCTGCGTAAAAAAGTTTTTTCTTATGTCGCCTTTGGTTTCTTTGCCAATCACCTTAAATCTGTGTCCTCTGGTTCACGACCCTTTTGCCAATGGGAATAGTTTCTCTTTATCTACTCTGCCTCGACCCCTCATGGTTTTGAACACCTCTATCAAATCCCCTCTCAATCTTCCCTGCTCTAAGGAGAACAACTCCAGCTTCTCCAGTCTATCCACGTAACTGAAGTCCCTCATTCCTGTGATCATTCTCGCAAATCTTTTCTGCACCTTCTCTATAAGGCCTTCACATCCTTCCTAAAGTGCGGTGCCCAGAATTGGACACAGTACTTCAGTTGGGGCTGAACCAGTATTTTATACAGGTTCATCATAATTTCCATTTTTGTACTCTATAACTCTATTTATGAAGCCCGTATGACTTTTTAACTGCTTTCTCAACCTGCCCTGCCACCTTCAACGATTTGTGCACAAATATCCCCAGGTCTCTCTGTTTGTACACCCCCTTTAGGAGTGTACTATTTAGTTTATATGTCCTCTTCTCATTCTTTCTACCAAAATGCATCACTTCACACTTTTCTGTGGTAAATTTCATCTGCCACATGTCCGCCCATTTCACCAGCCTGTCTATGCCTTCCTGATTTCTATCACTATCCTCCTCATGGTTCACTATACTTTCAAGTTTTGTGTGATCTGCAAATTTTGAAATTGTACCCTATACACCCACATTCAAGTCTTAATTATATAACAAGAAAAGTAATGGTCCTAGAACCGACTCCTGGGAACACCACTGTAGTCTGAAAAACAACCATTCACCACTACTCTCTGTTTCCTGTCATTTATCCAATTTTGCATCCATGCTGCCACTGTCCCTTTTATTCCATGGACTTCAATTTTGCTGGCAAGCCTATTATGTGGCACTTTGACGAATGCCTTTTGGAAATCCATGTACACTACGTCAACCGTATTACCTTCATCAATCCTCTCTGTTACCTCATCAGAAAACTTGAACAAGCTGGTTAAACGCGATTTGCCTTTAACAAATCCGTGCTGGCTTTCCTTAATTAATACACCCTATCCAAGTGACTGTTAATTTTGTCCCTGATCACTGTTTCTAAAAGCTTCCCCACTATTGATGTTAAACTGACTGGCCTGTAGTTGCTGGGTTTATCTTTACTCCCTTTTTTGAACAATGGTGTAACATTTGCAATTCTCCAGTACTCTGGGACCACCCCCGTATCTATGGAAGATTGGAATATTATGGCCAGTACCTCCGTGATTTCCGACCTCAATTCCTTCAGCATCCTAGGATGCATCGCATCTGCTGCTGGTGATTTATCTCCTTTAAGGTACAGCCTGTCTGTCTAATACCTCTTTATTAATTTTTATCCTATCAAGTGTCTCTACTACCTCCTCCTTCACTGTATTTATGGCAGCATCCTCTTCCTTGGTGAACACAGACGCAAAGTACTCGTTTAGTACCTCAGCCATGCCCTCAGCCTCCATGCATAGCTCTCCTCTTTGGTCCCTAATTGACCCCACCCCTTCTCTTACTACCCGTTTACTATTTATATGCCTATAGAAGACTTTTGGATTACTTTTTATGTTAGCTGCCATTCTATTCTCATACCCTCTCTTTGCCACTCTTATTTTCTTTATCACTTCTCCTCTGACCTTTCTATATATAGCCTGAGTCTTAAATGTATTTACAACCTGACATCTATCATACATGCTCTTTTTCTGCTTCATCATATCTGTAGGTGTGGTTAATAGGACCATGTAATATGTCTATAGTGTGACTGTATTGTAAAACTGCATTTTATGTTGGAAAATAAGCGAAAGCTCTGAGGAGCAGCATTGTGTCAAGACCTCTGGTCGAATAAAGTATATTTAATCTTGCAAATCAAATTTTCTGTTTGTGGAGACTATCACAACAAGAGAGACCGATTATGTTGTTTCTTAAATCTTGTGGCCTGTGTTTTGTAGCACATGCTGGCTTCTCAGTTTGGCTCAGTAATTCTCTCTATCTCCATAAATTACGGCTTTTTGGGGGGCCTCTTTTTGATTATTTTCTTTGTAACTCTGTCCTCAATGTGCATCATTCCTTATGAAAGTCCCTTTTCAGTGGATATTATTCCCTATTAACTTCTTCTTTCTATTTAACTCTCTCAACTATTCCACTACTTGCTTCTTCTTTTTTAAATATTCAGTAATAAGGGCACCATTGATGCTGTGAAAATGGAATTCTATTCCTGTGTACCTTGCTTTTTCAGACTGGATGCATAACATGTACGTAGTGTGCAATATGTATGGTACACAATGGGGTATTGAGAATTACATATGGCTGCGTTTCACAGCCATTCTATGAGTCCGCTGGTGTAAACGGACAATATTTACTTTCACAAATAAATATTAGGACATTGTGGAGAGACACAACAGGCCTGTCACCATCAGTAAAGAGAAAAGTTAACATTTTGGGTGTTAGGCATAGTAGGGTTGAAAGAAAATGGCAGCAAGGGTAGCACTTGGAGAGTAAATTAATGGGAGAGAGTATAGCACTCAGAGAGAGTAAGTGAATGGGAGAGGGAGTAGCACTCAGAGAGAGTAAGTGAATGGGAGAGAGTAGCACTCAGAGTAAGTGAATGGGAGAGAAAGTAGCACTCAGAGTAAGTGAATGGGAGAAGGAGTAGTACTCAGAGAGAATAAGTGAATGAGGGAAAGTAGCACTCAGAGAGAGTAAGTTAATTGGGGCAAATGATCTGCAACCTGCTTAATTCAGAAACAGGGACTGATTAGGTGAAATAAGAAGGGTATGTTTTTAATTTTGTGGTCCTGCTGGGCTTCACTCACCAGAGGTTTTTATCAGAAATTCATGTGTGTACTGCACACGATTTTCTGACAACAGATCTAAATAGCAGATGAATCGTGTGCAAAAGGCTAGAACAGTGAAAGGCCCACCTGAGGAGAAAAAAAAAGCAAAATGATTGGAAAAATAGAAAAAAAATCCTGCAGCTGCTTGAGGTCTGAAACAAAAGCAGAAAATCTTGGAAAAGCAGTGTATCTACCTGTTCCAAATGGAGAAAAGCAGGCCAACGTCCGGAAGACACACTCCTTTCCCTCATTAGGAAGGGTCTGCATTCGGAAAACCAATCCACCTTTCTTCCACCTGGATATTGACAGATCTGTCACACATCACTGCTGTGAACAGCTTGCTAAAGGTCTGAAGCTACTCAAATTGGTGTTCAGACCAACATCAGCCAAGTGCCCAGGAGAAGGATGAGATAATGCTCCGGAACCTTGTGTTGATCTTGATTGAAACAATGTAGTAGATTAAAGAAAAGAAGATCAGCGTGTGATTGGGAATAAGAGTTAAAGTAGTGAAACATGGGGTGAGAATGGGATTGGGAGGGACTGTTAAAATGGTGAGACACAGGGAGGCGACAACATGTTAAAATGGTGAGATACAGGGCGGTCGGAGGGAGTTTGGGAGGGGGAAATGTGTTGAGGTTAGCATCACAACAAATGATTTGTGAGCTACAGTAAGCTATAAACAGCAACAAGCAGATATAATTGGGATTAGTACACAAGTGAGATTTAAAAAAAAAAACTCATCTTCTGTTGCATTTGAATTATTAACATTATACTCATTTACAAAGTTCCATCGGAGACATTTCCTCAAATGGATAAAAGTATTCAATAATTAAGCACATCATTCACTCTGTAGTAGGGTGTTATATCAATCTGTTAACATTTAACACTCCAGTAATTTATTTTTAATGTGCTGTTTCATATTAACACTGAAGCCCATTTTCTATTCGAAAGGTCATTGCAGTATTGATGATTTGCCTGTTGTTGAGCAGGTTATGACAGGTGGCTGGTGGTTCGAGAATTTAGCATAAATTGTTTTCATGCAATTTAATAAATAGCATGTGAAATCATGTGAGATGACACGCACCAAGCAACGCAAAATGAAAGGGGGAATCACATGAAGAATGACACACACTGAAAGAGGGAATTACATGGATAATTACACACACTGAAAGAAGGAATTACATAGATAATTACACACACTGAAAGAAAGAATTACATGGAGAATTAAACACACTCACAAGGAAAATAGGTGTAAAATTATATATACTGAGAAAGAAGTTACATGGAGAATAACACCCACCAAGCGGGGAGTTATGTGCAGAATAATTTCCACTGAGGGAAGGAGTTACACAGAAAATTATATACACTGAGCGAGAAGGCATTCGCACAGGAAAAGGCATATAAATAGAAGAGTTTTAAACTGAGAATAATAATAGATAACCAGAAATGTATTTCCTGAAACTAGATGGAAGATAGCATAGTCATGCCCCACAGTACACAGCAAGAAGGTTGAAGCTGAACTAAACCACAGTAAATAGCGAAGCAAGGAATGTGAGTGGATATGAATGAGGAAAGGTGATGAGAAATTCTGTACCACATGAAAAATTCTGGGTGTGACCACATTGATTGTGAAATCCATCAAGTAGAATTTATTCACACAGTGGAACCTAGGTGAGTCAGTACAATTTCAAAACATCTGCACAATGTTCAAATGGATTAAACATGATTTAACTTGCATTTTAAAATCAGTTTGAAACTATCTTAACATCCAAGACCAATAAAACACCTGGGGCGAAAAATTTGGTTCTGTAGCGCCCGGCTTCTTGGTACTCCGTGTGCTGTTTTGGAGTGATAAGGGGGTCCATGCTACGTACGCACACATCTGATGTGTGCCACACCAGTCGCCATCTTGGTGAGGGCAGTAGGGTGGACATTTGGAGTGTGCACTAGAAATATGCAGAGTGGGTAGATCGTGATGTTAATCAAGTTGATTTGACGCCAGCAATGCTATCTTGGTCATCAATGCTGGGTGTATCACCCTGTGTTATCTGGCACAGCTGAGGACCACTACCAGCGATATTTAAAGGGATCATCAACGGTTCTAAGGTTAGTTGCTGATTGATTTCTACTGGCTCTGTGTAAGTTTGTGGAAGTATTTGGAGGTTTCTAGAGTTGTTTAATGTTGGCGAGGTGACAGGGAGTGGTGCTGCAAGTGGAGAAGGCCTTGCTTCTGAATTCAAGGGTTCTGGTCAGACCACTTGCTCCCAGTCATGGATGCTGTAGTTGTCATCCCCCTTGGCCTGCAGCATGACAGGGAGATGGAGCAGAGGCAGCGAAGAAGAGGACAAACTGCTCGCAGAGGGAGGAAGTGGAGGGGTAGATGGGCTCTCAGCAGGAGGCCTTAGCTACCTAGGGTTTTCTGAGAGCAATTCTCTGACTTCAGTCTGAGCCAGGACCAGTGTGTGAGGCGTCTGCGCTTTATGAAGGAGGTGCTCGCAGAACTCTGCCACCTCTTGTAACCGGACCTGCAGTCTCACTTCAGAGCAAGAGCAGTGCTGCCAGTAGCTGTGAAGGTGATCGTGACTCTGAATTTCCTTGCATCAGAATTCTTCCAGACTGGAGCAGGCAACATCTGTAACATCTCCCAGTTCGCCGTCCATTGCTGCAGGTGACAGATGCTCTTTATGCCTTGAGAGAGGATTTCATTGTCTCCTCTCTGAACAGAGGGCAGCAGGTGGAGTGTGCATGTGACTTGACCAGGATAATGGGCTTCCCCATGGTGCAGGGCACCATCGATTGCACACACATAGCGCAGCTTCTAAATGCTGAGATACAAGGGCTATCCGCTGATCAACTGGCTCATGGCTTCGCTCTGCAGCTCAACCACTTGGGGCCAGCATGCATATGCGAAAGCCGTGCTGCCAAACAAAACATAAGAGGTGACCATTGGGGTGCTGAAGCAACGGTTTCGCTGCCTGGACCGCTCTGGAGGAGACTTCCAGTACTCACCAGAGTGGGTGTCCTGATTCATCGTGGTCTGCTACATGCTCCACAACCTGGCCGTCATGAGGGCACTGATGCTGATGACCAGGCATAGGACAACCAGCTGAGGAGGAGGACGAAGCAGAAGAGGTAGAAGGAGAAGGGAGGAGGCAACCCAGACAGCCCCTTTCTGACCGAGCTGTCTGTGAGCGACTCATCCAACTGCGGTTCCAGTGAATGCAACCACAATTCCCCATTCACCAACAGTCCCACACCTTCCCTTCCCTCTGTTACTGACCATCACAGCGTCCTCTTGGCCACAATGCTGAAATAAAACCCACCACAAAAGAAACATTCCAATCCAACTTAATACATCAGTCCATTCAATATTACACAATAAAGTCAACTAATCACTCTTGCGCATTCCCTTACTGCTTGTCTTCCAGTTGCCTTTGCCTGTCCTAGTGCTCCTACACAGTGCTACCCCAGTGGCTGCAGCATGGCTGGTGGAAGGCTGCTGACATTCAATGGGGGAGAATGCAGTTGGCTTTGCAGAAAGACCTGGCTGTAGACTGCACCATCTCGGCATGGGCGGCAGTAGTCTGGGCTGGCTGGCTGACAGGCAACAGCAAGGGCACTGGTAGAGTGGCAGTGGTGGGAGGACGAATGCTGTCATCCTGAGAGAGGACAGCAGGTTCGTGCTCCATGGAGCCACTGCTTTTTTTAAATTTCAAAATATACTTTATTCATATAAAAATGTGCACAATACATTGGAAAACAGTTCAGTACATTTGGATGCAGTCAGCAATTCCATACAATACATTTGGATGCTAACAGCAGTTCCGTTCAATATATTTGCTTGCTTTACATTTCAAGGTACAATTCAGTACAATCCAGGATACATTGTAATACAGTCATCATATTACTTTACTAGTGGCACTATACGGTACACGGAATGGGTGAGGGTACAGTTACATTTCTTTGCAACATACATTACTAAACAGAACTTGCATTATACACGGCACGACATAGGTGTTTTCAGATCATGGTGCTCTATGTATGCAAAAAGTTTACAAGTACAGCCCGAGGGGAGTTTTATACTGATTCCATTCTCTGGGTTTACCGTGGTGGAAGGGCTTTAAACTGTGGCTCTTCCCCACCGTCCCTTTGCGGCAACTGCACCAATTTTTAGTGCGTCCCTCAGCACGTACTCCTTGATCTTGGATTGCGCCAGTCTGCAACACGCAGACATGGACATCTCCTTGCTCTGGAAGACCAGCAAGTTTCGGCAAGATCAAAGTGCGTCCTTCACCAAGTTGATGATGTCTGTCTCGGTGTGTGTCCCTGGGAATAGCCCATAGAGCACAGAGTCCTGTGCTACGGAGCTGCTTGGGATGAACCTCGACAGCAACCACTGCATCTCTTTCCAGACCTGCCTTGTAAAAGGGGCAATCCTGAAGGAGATGGGTGACAGTCTCGTCCGCACCACAGCCGACTCGGGGGCAGAGTGCCGTGTCTCTGAAACCCCGGCTGTGCATGAAGGATCTGATGGGTAGGGCCCTCCTCGCCACCAACCAAGCTACGTCTTGGTGCTTGTGTGAAAGCTCTGGCGATGAGACATTCTGCCAGATGAGTTCGACAGTGTGCTCGGGGGACCACCCGACAGGGTCCACCCTCCCCTTCTTTCGTAGGGCGTTCAGGACCTTACGTGCCGACCAATGCTTTATGGCCTTGTGGTCAAAGGGGTTTTTTCTGAAAAACTTTTCCACGAAGGAGAGGTGGACAGGCATGGTGCAACTGGTGGGGGCGTTTCGCGGCAGCATGGCCAGACTCATCCTTCGCAACACCGGGGACAGGTAGAACCTCAGCATGTAGTGACACTTGGTGTTTGCGTACCGGGGGTCTGTGCGGAGCCACTGCTATTCTCGCAAGGTGGCACCTCAGCATTCCTCACCATCTGTTAGAGGACAGATTGCTGGACTGCTGTGACACCCTGCAAGCCCCTTTTCAGCCACGATGGCAGCAGTCTGAACTTCCACTGCAGTACCCAGATGTTGGGTTGATTCCGTTTGTACTGCAATGGAAGCTGTGGCATCGGCCTTCAGACGCTGCATCATGGTTGGAACCACATGTGCTATATAATGGAGTTGCCCATCAATTCCATGCTGGAAATCATGGGTTCCAAGCTCTGCGCAAAGCCCTGTGTAAGGTTGGTGCCGGACTCCTCCATGCTCCTTGATATTGCACTCCGGCTTTCTGGTAGGCTCACCAATGCACCAAACATTTTATTGTGCATATCCATGAGCATTCTTCTGCAGGCTGCCCCATCCATGTCCTCATCTGAGTCCTGTGCAGCAGAACTCGTGTACGACCTCACCCTCTGGGGAGCTGGCACCTGCGCTACCTTTTCCCCCTGCCGTGGCTGCAGGCCACTCCGACCCGCTGTTTCACCATGTGCAGATCCCATGTCTAACCTGTCCTCTAAAATACGCAATGTGTCAGAATCTGAGCTGATGGCTGGGAGTGTGAAATTGAGTGATGCTGTGTCTTCATGATCATTTTCTTCCTGTTCCTCCAGCAGTGCCTGGCCAGGTGACAGTTCTTGGCTATATGAAAGGAGAAATGCACAAGGGTAAGGTTGTGGTGATGGGGCGGTGGGGGAGGGGGAAAGCAAGAGGTGCATGCTTACACAATCTGCAGCTTATAAGTCAGAAGAGATTATGGGATGAGGGAGAAATGGGATATGAGAAGGATAATTATGTATGAGGATAACGACACCTTGGATGGCTTCAGACACGTCGCTGCCCATGGGCTTAGTGACTGCCCTGCCAAAAATGGCCAGCATCGTCTCCTTCGGGGGTGATATTATATAGGCATATCAGTGTCCCTTTGGATGGTCCCTGCTGGCTCTGATTGTGAGTGATCTAGTTCTGCAAGAGAAAGAGAAGTGTGTCAGTGAGTGTGGTGCAATGTGTTTAAGTGATGTGCCTGTCATGGATGAATAGCTGGCAGTGTGTGCAAGCTGTGAGATGTGGGTGTGCGTCTTGCAGCAGCGGTAAGTTTGTGAGGGCGAGGTGAAGCTATGAATGTTAGGAATGAGTCGTATTTAGTAGAGATTGTTGGTAGATGAGTGATGGGGGGGTGGTGCATCAGGTGTGTGAGGCGAGTGGTGTAAATGGTGGGATATTGCATTTGAAGATTAATTCATTGACCTTAACCACTCGAGTGAGGCCATTGAACTTTGATGCTACTCTTACTGTACTACCCAGACTCTATGACACGGAGAGCGGTGAATAACCTGGTTGTTCACTGCAGATAAGGTATTGACATTCCTTGCCAAGTCCCATCATCCTTTGCAGAGTTTATGTGCTAATTTTGAACAGACCTTGGAACGAGTGTAGTGTAACAAAATTTGCAGATGACACAAAGGTTAGTGGGAAAGCGGGTTGTGTAGAGGACACCGAGAGGCTGCAAAGAGATTTAGATAGGTTAAGCGAATGGGCTAAGGTTTGGCAGATGGAATACAATGTCGGAAAGTGTGAGGTCATCCATCTTGGGGAAAAAAAACAGTAAAAGGGAATATTATTTGAATGGGGAGAAATTACAACATGCTGCGGTGCAGAGGGACCTGGGGGTCCTTGTGCATGAATCCCAAAAAGTTAGTTTGCATGTGCAGCAGGTAATCAGGAAGGCGAATGGAATGTTGGCCTTCATTGCGAGAGGGATGGAGTACAAAAGCAGGGAGGTCCTGCTGCAACTGTATAGGGTATTGGTGACACCTGGAGTACTGCGTGCAGTTTTGGTCACCTTACTTAAGGAAGGATATACTAGCTTTGGAGGGGGTACAGAGACGATTCACTAGGCTGATTCCAGAGATGAGGGGGTTAACTTATGATGATAGATTGAGTAGACTGGGTCTTTACTCGTTGGAGTTCAGAAGGATGAGGGGTGATCTTATAGAAACATTTAAAATAATAAAAGGGATAGACAAGATAGAGGCAGAGAGGTTGTTTCCACTGGTCGGGGAGACTAGAACTAGGGGGCACAGCCTCAAAATACGGGGGAGCCAATTTAAAACCGAGTTGAGAAGGAATTTCTTCTCCCAGAGGGTTGTGAATCTGTGGAATTCTCTGCCCAAGGAAGCAGTTGAGGCTAGCTCATTGAATGTATTCAAGTCACAGATAGATAGATTTTTAACCAATAAGGGAATTAAGCGTTACGGGGAGCGGGCAGGTAAGTGGAGCTGAGTCCATGGCCAGATCAGCCATGATCTTGTTGAATGGCAGAGCAGGCTCGAGGGGCTAGATGGCCTACTCCTGTTCCTAATTCTTATGTTCTTATGACACTGTTCAGTTTGAGTGGGTTTAACAAACAGGGACATGAACACACAGTAACTGCAAACCTTCCATCTAGAAAGCCTTTGGGTTACCTAAACATAACTATTCTCCTCGGCTCAATGCTACCTGAGTAGTGATGTAGGCAACAGTGTACAACATGCATTATAATAAGAAAACACAGTGACAGGACGTTGTGTGACAAGTCATGAATAGTTACAATTAATTTTTGTGTGGAGATAAAACCTACATCAAACCATCTAGTCTCCATAAGGTACAAATATTCCACAAACTTACTTGACAGAAATTTCCAGTCAGTGAAATCAGTGCCCATTGCAACATATGTATGTCTCTAAAGTAAAGAAAAAGACACTTGTTTCAGGTACAGTGGAAATTATACGAACATATACTTCTAGATTCACACTAGGCTTCAGAATGTTTAATAATATTGGTACTCTGGAGGGTTATTTTAGTACCTGTGTTCACGTTTCTCATCTGAAGTTTTAAAATTCTACTCGGGGAGAGAAAAATAATTCCACACTGTATCACAGCCCAGAGGAAACTGGCAAGTCAGCTACAGACCTTAAGAACTGCTCAGCTGATTCCTGCTAAGGGTTCAGCAACTGCCTACATTCACTGAGGTAACAGTAATTACCAACATTTTCATTCCTGATTGGTAACTGGTAGTTATCCCATGCACAATAGAGGCTGAAACTCTTATCAACAAAGGCAGACATTGATGCGGAGATTCAACATCGCCTCCAGTGTGCCAGTGCAGCCTTCGGCCGACTGAGGAAAAAACTGTTTGAAGACCAGGCCCTCAAATCTACCACCAAGCTCATGGTCTACAAGGCTGTAGTAATACCTGCCATCCTGTATGGATCTGAGGCATGGACGATGTATAGAAGGCACCTCAAGTTGCTGGAGATATATCACCAACAATGTCTCCGCAAGATCCTGCAAATCCCCTGGAAGGGCAGACGCACCAACATAAGTGTCCTCGACCAGGCTAACATCCCCAGTATAGAAGCACTGACCACACTCGATCAGCTTCGCTGGGCAGGCCACATAGTTCGCATGCCAGATACGAGACTCCCTAAGCAAATGCTTTATGCGGAGCTCCCTTGTGGTAAATGAACCAAAAGCGGACAGCGGAAACGTTATAAGGGCACCCTCAAAGCCTCCCTGGTAAAGTGCGACATCATCACTGACACCTGGGAGACCCTGGCCGAAGACCGCCCGAGGTGGAGAAAGTACATCCAGGAGGGCGTTGAGCTCTTCGAGTCTCAACGCAAAGAGCGTGAAGAGGCCAAACGCAGGCAACGGAAGGAGCATGGAGCAAACCAACCCGACCGATCCCTTCCCTCGACCAATGTCTGTCCCACCTGTAACAGGGTCTGTGGCTCTCGTATCGGACTGTTCAGCCATCAAAGAACTCACTTAGGGAGTGGAAGCAAGTCCTCCTCGATTCCAAGGGACTGCCTATGATGATGAGAGACTGAACCATCTTATGTACTGGCTAGTTATGTCAGTGCCTTAATTAACTGAGACTGTTTTATATTATCATTTATATTAAAATATTCTGAAGCTA
The DNA here is from genome assembly GCF_044704955.1 of Pristiophorus japonicus. NCBI lineage: Eukaryota > Metazoa > Chordata > Chondrichthyes > Pristiophoridae > Pristiophorus > Pristiophorus japonicus. The sequence continues at coordinate 105,296,632 of NC_091985.1, read as the reverse complement.
CCCCAATGGCTCAGGAAGTTTAGCCAATGAATATTGGCTGGTCTATGCTGAGTTAGCTGATCTCAGTTGGGGTGACAGTAAAGGCACTAATTGGCCTCAGCACTCCTTGATTAGTGAGGAGAAAAGCAGGCAAAGGTTCCCATGCTGCCATCCAGTGACTGCTGCCGGAAGTGCACGTAAACACTGGGTGAGGAGAGGATTAGGCTTATCTGTGATGCTTCCTATGATGGAATAGCCTGCCAACAGTCACTGACGAGGCTCACACATGAATAAGTCAGTTGGGTTGGACCATACTACAGAAAAATGCTAGCACCTTCAGGAAAGAAAGACTTGCATTTATATAGCGCCTTTCACAACCTCGGGGTGTCTCAAAGCACTTTGTAGCCAATGAAGTACTTTTTAAGTACAGTCACTGTTGTAATGTAGGAAACACGGCAGACAATTTGTGCACAGCAAGGTCCCACAAAACAACAATGAAATAATGACCAGGTAATCTGTTTTACTGATGTAGGTTGAGGGATAACTGTTGGCCAGGACACCGAGGAGAATTCCCCTTCTCTACTTCGAATAGTGCTATGAGATCATTTATGTCCGCCTGAGAGGGCAGACAGGGCCTCGGTTTAACGTCTCATCCAAACAATGGCACCTCTGAAAGTGCAGCACTCCTTCAGTACTGCACCGGATTATCAGCCTAGATTTTGTGATGTCTGATTACGTGATGTCTGATCACAGACATCTGCAAATGTTATTGCATTTACTCTATAAAGGTTGAGTCCCTGTAATTGTGCATCTTTGAAATGTCAGCCTAGATTATGTGTTCATGTCTCTGGAATGAGACGAACCCACGACCTTCTGACTCATCGGCGGGTATGCCAACACTGAGCCAAGGGAGAGGAGTTTAGGGGGAACATTGACTTAGAAAATTGGTGAGAAAAAAAGTTATAAAAGAAAAGGATAACATTCCAATGCCCAAGTCTGCTTTCTGTATAACAGAACAGAACACCCCTATTCAGTAAAACTGCTATCTGTTGCTAGAAAACCTGAGTGTGAATATTGGTGATAAAGTCCTTACTATACAGTATAAATGCACACGAGGCCCATACTTGAGAGAAGGTCACTCTGTGACCAGTTACCTTTATTACCAAGACCTCAAGTGATGAAGGTGGGTGGAGCTTCCCCTTTTATACCTGAAAGTCCAGTTTAGGAGTGTTTCCCACAAGTTCACCACCTTGTGGTCAATGTTCTCAAAGTGTACAATTTAGATCAGCTTATACATGGGTTACAATGATAGTTGAATACATGACATCACCTCCCCCCCACCGCCCCCCCAAAGTCTTATTGGGATCACAGGTTAAGTCTCTCTGGTGGTTTACGCTCCCTTGTAGAGCGCCTGAGTTTGGGCTCCGGTTGTTGAGCGCTGGCCTGAGTGTCTGCTGTTTGTGGTGCCTCAGGCCTGTCCGGACTGCCCACAGTGACTGGGCTCTCCTCCACTTGGTTCCGGTGTTCGGTCACCTGTGGTGGAGTAAACTCTACATCGTGTTCTTCCTCTGCTTCTTCTATGGGGTTGCTGAAACTCCTTTTAGTTTGATCCACGTGTTTGCGGCAGATTTGTCCATTGGTAAGTTTAACTACCAAAACCCTATTCCCCTCTTTGGCAATCACAGTGCCTGCAAGCCATTTGGACCCTGCAGCGTAATTAAGGACAAAAACAGGGTCATTGACATCAATACATCGCGCCCTCGCATTCCTGTCATGGTAGTCACATTGTGACTGACGCCTGCTCTCAACAATTTCTTTCATAGTAGAGTGTATAAGGGATAACCTGGTTTTGAGCGTCCTTTTCATTAGCAGCTCTGCGGGTGGAACCCGTGTGAGCGAGTGTGGTCGGGATCTATTGGCCAACAGGAGGCATGATAAACGGCTTTGTAGGGAACCCCCTTGGACTCTGAGCATCCCCTGTTTGATTATCTGCACTGCTCGTTCTGCCTGGCTGTTTGAGGCCGGCTTGAAAGGTGCCGTTCTGACATGGTTGATTCTATTGCCTGCCATGAAGTCCTGGAATTCGGTGCTTGTGAAGCACGGGCCATTGTCGCTAACCAAGACATCCGGTAGACCATGGGTGGCGATCATTGCCCGTAGACTTTCTACCGTGGCAGAGGATATGCTTGAATTTAAAATGGCACACTCAATCCATTTGGAATAGGCGTCTACTACAACCAAAATCATTTTTCCCATGAAAGGACCTGCGCAGTCCACATGGATGCATGACCATGGCTTGGCGGGCCAGGACCAGGGGCTAAGGGGGGCTTCCCTGAGTGCGTTGCCCAGTTGGGCACAAGTGTTGCACCTGCGAATACAAAGTTCCAGGTCTGCATCTATCCCTGGCCACCAAACGTGTGACCTGGCAATTGCCTTCATCACGACAATGCCCGGGTGCTCATTGTGAAGTTCTCTGATAAACACCTCTCTGCCCATCTGGGGCATGACTACTCGGTTTCCCTACAGTAGGCAATTGGCCTGAATCGAGAGTTCATCCTTGCGCCTATGAAATGGTTTAAATTCCTCAGGGCATGCCCCATACGTGGCTGCCCAGTCCCCATTCAGGACACATTTCTTAACTAAAGACAGTAGCGGGTCTTTATTTGTCCAGACTTTAATCTGACGGGCTGTCACAGGTGAGCCTTCGCTTTCGAAAGCTTCAACAGCCATGACTATCTCAGCATCATGCTCAGTTGCCCCCTCAGTGTTAGCTCGTGGGAGCCTGCTGAGTGCATCAGCGCAGTTTTCAGTGCCCGGTCTGTGCCGAATTGTGCAGCCATAGGCGGCTAATGTGAGTGCCCACCTCTGTATCCAGGCCAATGCATTCATATTTATGGCCTTGTTGTCGGCCAAAAGGGACGTTAGGGGTTTGTGATCTGTCTCCAGCTTAAATTTCCTCCCAAACAGGTACTGGTGCAATTTTTTTTTTACTGCATATACACATGCTAGCGCTTCCTTTTCTACCATCCCATAGCCCCTTTCTGCCTTGGACAGACTTCTGGAGGCATAAGCTACCGGCTGTAACTAACCATTGGCATTAACATGCTGCAACACACACCCGACCCCATAGGACGACGCATCGCACGTTAAAACAAGTTTCTTACACGGATCATATAACGTTGACAGTTTTTTTGAGCATAACAAATTGCGTGCTCTATCAAAAGCCATTCCATGGCTGTCCCCCCCAGACCCGATCACGACCTTTGCGTAGGAGCACCTGTAGCACCTCTAACAGCGTACGCAATTTGGGAAGAAAGTTACCAAAATAGTTAAGGAACCCCAGGAACGAACGCAGCTCCGTCGTGTTACGAGGTCTGGATGCTCTCTGGATCGCTTCCGTTTTGGACGCAGTGGGTCTGATCCTGCCTGCTGCTACCCTCCTCCCCAGGAATTCTACCTCTGGAGCTAAGAAGATGCACTTAACCTTTTTCAGTCGCAGTCCTACCCGGTCCAATCTGCGTAGCACCTCCTCCAGGTTGTGGAGTTGTTCTTCAGTATCGCGACCCATGATGAGGATGTCGTCTTGAAAAACCACCATCCTTGGAATCGACTTGAGGAGGCTTTCCATATTTCGCTGAAAGATCGCGGCGGCCGAGCATATCCCGAACAGACATCTGTTATACTCAAACAACCCCTTGTGTATTGTGATGGTGGTCAGCTTCTTCAACTCACTCGCCAGCTCCTGGGTCATGTAAGCTGAGGTCAGGTCCAATTTTGAAAAAGGTTTTCCACCGGATAGCATCGCAAAGAGGTCCTCCCCTCTCGGTAGCGGGTACTGGTCTTGGAGTGACACCTGATTGATGGTGGCCTTGTAATCGCCACATATCCTGACTGACCCATCCGCCTTGAGCACCGGCACGATCGGGCTCGCCCAGTCACTGAATTCGACTGGTGAGGTGATGCCTTCCCTCAGCAGACGGTCCAATTCGCATTCTATCTTTTCCCGCATCACGTCCGGAACCGCTCTGGCCTTGTGGTGTACTGGCCTGGTGTCCAGGTTTATGTGAATCACTACCTTGGCTCCCATGAAAGTGCCAATGCCGGGTTGAAATAATGAGTCAAATTTGTCCAGGACCTGTGAGCATAATACTCGCTCCACAGAAGAAATTGCATTGACATCGTCCCATTTCCAGTTCATGACAGCAAATCGACTCCTCCCCAGTAGTACGGGATCGTCCCCCGGGACAATTCAGAGTGGCAACATGTTCTCCGAATCTTTGTGGGTCACGTCTACCGTGGCGCTGCCTAGCACCGGAATGATCTCCTTTGTATATGTCCGTAGTTGTGCATCAATCGGCAATAATTTTGGCCTCCTGGCCTTGGACACCCACAACCTTTCAAACTGTTTGATACTCATCAGGGACTGGCTGGCCCCCATGTCTAGCTCCATTAATACTGGAATGCCATCGAGGAGCACTTTCATCATTATCGATGGCGTCCTGGTGCATGAACTGTATATGTGCTCCACATGAACTCGCTGAACTTCAGCTTCCAGCGATTTCCCCCAGTGTTCATTTGGCCTCGTAGGGCTTACATCGGGTCCGTCCCCTCATACATCAACCTAGCTGCAGTTTTCTTGCACATACGCGCCAAGTGACCGCTGACGTTGCAGTTTCTGCAGGTATATTGCTAATACCTGCAGGCTATGGCTGAGTGTTTGCCTCCACACCTCCAGCATGAGCTGGAGGTCCCATTGTTGGAATCGAAAGGTCCATTACCAGTCGATTGTCTCTGACTGTCTCTGTAACTGTCCTTAAGCGCACCATTTACAGGTGTTGATGGCCCCATTACTGGCCGCATTGTCTATTGCGATGGCATGAATTTCCGTTCAGCTAGCCATTTTCTCTGTTGACTTCCCCCTTTGGGTTCAACTACATGCTGGGGCATGTCCGATTGCCCTTGTCTGCCTAGAGAACTGTGTGCCGTGTTAACAATGTTGACTCCCTGGTCGTTTTCCGCATTTGAGCCAAAAGTTTTGTCATACGTCATTCTGGTCTCTTCCTCCCCTGAGATAAATGTCTGGGCTATCAGAGCTGCCACTTCCAAGGTCAAGTATTTGGTCTCAATCAGTTTCCTGAAAACCTCAGCGTGCCCGATGCCCTCAATAAAAAAGTCTCGCACCATCTCCGCTCTGCATGCATCTGGGGACTTATATAGGCTCGCCAGTCGCCGGAGATCTGCCAGGAAGTCTGGAACGCTTTGCCCTTCTCGCCGCTAGTGCGTGTAAAACCGGTGTCTCGCCATGTGCATGCTGCTCGCCGGTTTAAGGTGTTACCCGATCAACTTACTGAGCTCTTCAAACGTCTTGTCCGCTGGCTTCTCTGGCGCTAGAAGGTCCTTCATCAGGGAGTACATTCTGGATCCACAAACTGTCAGATGAGCCCTGCGTTTGTTGGCCGAATCCTGTCCCAACCATTCCTTAGTGACAAAACTTTGCTGTAGTCTCTCAATAAAGTCGTCCCAATCATCACCAACACTACCTCTCTTCTGTGCTGCTAGTGGCCATGCTCGCATGGTTTAAATCCCAGTTTCTCGTCGCCAATGGTAAGTCCTTACTATACAGTATAAATGCACACAAGGCCCATACTTGAGAGAAGGTCACTCTGTGACCAGTTACCTTTATTACCAAGACCTCAAGTGATGAAGGTGGATGGAGCTTCCCCTTTTATCCCTGCAAGTCCAGGTTAGGAGTGTCTCCCACAAGTTCACCCCCTTGTGGTCAATGTTCTCAAGGTGTACAACTTAGGTCAGCTTATACATGGGTTAAATGATAGTTGAATGAATGACAATTGGATTGTGCTGAAACAGCAGATTGTGTTCATACACCAGTGTGCCTTCAATTAGAAATTACTTTAGTCTTTGCAGTGACCAATTCCCTTCATTAAACTCTCAAATTGCATTTATTAAAGTTGATCTATAGGGATCAGTGCTAATATACCAAAGTAAGGCTGATACTTGCAGATAAAGCTAACAATCTTAAAAAGCAATGAATACAGCAAGCTTTTTTTTGAATTAGAGAACCTTTTACCTTGTTTTTTGTGGCAAACGGGAGAACCCAGAACAAATGAAACACCCTTTTTTCATGAGTTCTGTTGATAATTTTGTACAAGTATGATTCCCACTGGCAGACATGGTGATTATGGTGGCAACTAATGTGATAGCTACCAGCCTGCTTGGCCTCTACTTTCCTGAGTCCGTCAGGAATGTTCAATGAGATCTGCCTGAAATAAATTGTAAAGGCCAGCACATAACACTGTGGCACATGTGTAAATATATAAACACATTTCACCAGTTTCTTTTGCCCCTTTTTTGTACATTAAGAGAAGCCACGAGAAGGCAGTTCCAACAAAATGGCCCACAAAGCAGATGGTACAGAAACAGGAGGTTGGGTGGTAGCTGTCTGGGAGTGTTACAGTGATATAACATCACTACCGTGGCTTCCTCTTTTCTGTTGGTGGAACCATACCCAGTGTAAACAGAATTGTTTTATCTGCAGGAGGGAGACACTTTGATTGCATTTCTCAGCTGGCAGTCTGATGGGGATCCTCCAATGCATGTTAGTATAGTGGGGATGTATGTAGACCGTTGGCAGTGCTCTTTATTCCTTGTTATTCAATCCCGATAGCCAAGTGAATTGAGTAATATGCACTTATTGGCCTAGCAGTAAGAGAGGGAGAAACAACTTGCAGTTTATAAGTATATCCCCTCAGTACATCGATCGGCAGCCCATCCACCACTTTAAGCATCCACTCCCTCCACCATTGGTACACTGTATCTACAAGATGCACTGCAGCAACTCACCAAGGCTTCTTCAACAGCACTTCCCAAACCTTTGACTTCCACCACCTAGAAGGACAAGGGCAACAGGTGCATGGGAATACCACCACCTCCTAGTTCCCCTCCAAGTCACACATCCTGACTTGGACTTATATTCCAATTTCTTCATTGTCGCTAGGTCAAAACCCTGGAACCCTCTCCCTAACAGCACTGTGGGAGTATCTTCACAACATGGAGTGCAGCCATTCACGAAGAAGGTACATTACCTTCTCCAGGGCAACTAGGGATGGGCAATAAATGCCAGCCTTGCCTGTGATGCCCATATCTTGGGAATGAATATAAAAAAAAGTTTTGTGCTAATAATTTCTAAATGGCAATTTTAGCCAAGCTATTAGTTGAGGGGAGGGTGGAAGAAGGATCAGAGTTGAAGGTTAAGAAATTCCACACAGGAAGTCAAGTGAGACAGCCTAAATTATCAGGCTGCAGCTGCCAAGTGTAAGGAGCCCACTGACTGGTTCAGATTGAAAGAAAAGAAGGAACCTTTTTGTATACAAGAAAAAATAAAGAACTTGAAGTCATTTAGCATCTTTCAAGATGTCAGGATATAAGAACATAACAACATAAGAAATAGGAGCAGGAGTAGGCCATACGGCCCCTCGAGCCTGCTCTGCCATTTAATAAGATCATGGCTGATCTGATCATGGACTCAGGTCCACATCCCCGCCCGCTCCCCATAACCCCTTAATCCCTTATCGGTTAAGAAGCTGTCTATCTCTGCCTTAAATTTATTCAATGTCCCAGTTTCCACAGCTCTCTGAGGCAGCGAATTCCACAGATTTACAACCCTCTGAGAGAAGAAATTTCTCCTCATCTCAGTTTTAAATGGGTGGCCCCTTATTCTATGATTATGCCCCCTAGTCCTAGTCTCCCCTATCAGTGGAAACATCCTCTCTGCATCTACCTTGTCAAGCCCCCTCATAATCTTATATTGTTTCGAAAAGATCACCTCTCATTCTTCTGGATTCCAATGAGTAGAGGCCCAACCTACTCAATCTTTCCTCATACATCAACCCCCTCATCTCCGGAATCAACCTTGTGAACCTTTTCTGAACTGCCTCCTTTATGTAAATTCTTTCATAAAATGGAAACCAAACTGCACGCAGTATTCAAGATGTGGCCTCACTGATACCCTGTATAACTGTAGCAAGACTTCCCTGCTTTTATACTCCATCCCCTTTGCAATAAAGGCCAAGATACCATTGGCCTTCCTGATCACTTACTGTACCTACATACTATCCTTTTGTGTTTCATGCTCAAATACCCCCAGGTCCCGCTATATTGCAGCACTTTGCAATCTTTCTCCATTTAAATAATAACTTGCTCTTTGATTTTTTTCTGCCAAAGTGCATGACCTCACGCTTTCCAACATTATACTCCATCAGCCAAATTTTTGTCCACTTACTTAGCCTGTCTATGTCCTTTTGCAGATTTTTTGTGTCCTCCTCACACATTGCATTTCCTCCCATCTTTGTATCATCAGCAAACTTGGCTACGTTACACTCGGTCCTTTCTTCCAAGTCGTTAATATAGATTGTAAATAGTTGGGGTCCCAGCACTGATCCCTGCAGCAGTCCACTAGTTACCGTTTGCCAACCAGAGAATGAACCATTTATCCTGACTCTTTGTTTTCTGTTAGTTAACCAATTCTCTATCCATGCTAATATATTATTCCCAATCCCGTGAACTTTTATCTTGTGCAGTAACCTTTTATGTGGCACCTTGTAAAATGCCTTCTGGAAGTCCAAATACACCACATTCACTGGTTCCACTTTATCCACCTGGTTCACTACATCCTCAAAGAATTCCAGCAAATTTGTCAAACATGACTTCTCCTTCATAAATCCATGCTGACTCTGCCTGACTGAATTATGTTTTTCCAAATGTCCTGCTACTGCTTCTTTAATAATGGACTCCAATATTTTCCCACCCACAGATGTTAGGCTAACTGGTCTATAGGTTCCTGCTTTTTGTCTGCCTCCTTTTTTAAATAGGGGTGTAACATTTGCAATTTTCCAATCTGCTGGGACCTCCCCAGAATCCAGGGAATTTTGATAAATTACAACCAATGCATCCACAATCCCTGCCGCTACTTCTCTTAAGACCCTAGGGTGCAAGCCATCAGGTCCAGGGGATTTATCCACCATTAGTCCCATTATCTTGCAGAGTACCACCAATTAGTGATTGTGATTGTGTTAAATTCCTCCCCCCCCTATAGCCCCTTGACTATCCACTGTTGGGATATTGTTAGTGTCCTCTACCGTAAAGACTGATACAAAATATTTGTTCAGAGTTTCTGCAATCTCCATGTTCACCATAATTCCCCGGTCTCATCCTCTAAGGGACCAACATTTACTTTAGCCACTCTTTTCCTTTTTATATACCTGTAGAAACTCTTGCTATCTGTTTTTATATTTTGTGCTAGTTTACTTTCATAGTCTATCTTTCCTTTCTTAATCATTTTTTTAGTCATTCTTTGCTGGCTTTTAAAAGCTTCCCAATCTTCTGTCCTCCCACTAGTTTTAGCCACTTTGTATGCCCTTGTTTTTAATTGGATACCGTTCTTTATTTCTTTAGTTAGCCACGGATGTCTATCTTTTCTTTTACAGCCTTTCCTCCTCACTGGAATATATTTTTCTTGAGAGTTGTGAAATATCTCCTTAAATGTATGCCACTGTTCATCAACCGCCCTACACTTTAATCTATTTTCCCAGGCCACTTTACCCAACCCTGCTCTCATACCTTCATAGTCTCCTTTATTTAAGCTTAGTACGCTGGTTTGAGATCCAACTTTCTCACCCTCCATCTGAATTTGAAATTCAACCATGCTATGATCATTCATTCCGAGGGGATCCTTTACTAGGAGATTCTTTATTAATCCTGTCTCATTGCACAGGACCAGATCTAAGATAGCCTGCCCCCTGGTTGGTTCCGTTACATACTGCTCAAGGAACCTGTCCCTTATGCACTCTATGAACTCTTCCTCAAGGCTACCCTGACCAATTTGATTTGTCCAATCAATATGGAGGTTAAAATCACCCATGATTATTGCTGTTCCCTTTTTACAAGCCCCCACAATTTCCTGGTTTATACTCCGACCAACAGAGTTGCTTTTTTTAGGGGGCCTATAGACTATGCCCACCTTTTCCCCCTTATTATTCCTTATCTCCACCCAAACTGTTTCAACATCCTTATCATTTGAGCCAATATCGTTTCTCACTATTGCAGTGATTCCATCTTTTATCAATAGAGCTACCCCACCTCCATTTCCTTTCTGTCTGTCCTTCCAGATTGTCAAATACTCCTGAATATTTAATTCCCAGTCCTGGTCACCTTGCAACCACGGCTCTGTAATGACTATCAGATCATACCTATTTGTGCCATCAACTCATCTATTTTGTTACAAATGCTACGTGCATTTAGACAAAGTACCTTTAAATTTGTTTTTTTTACCCTTTTTTCCTGCTTGTTTTCTCTCTCCTTCAAACTCACTGTCTTTATTTTTGCTTTTAATTCCAGCTTTATTCCTCTCCCTACTGAATCTATTTTCAGGTTCCCATCCCCCTGCCATGTTCTCAAAGTTCATTAGAATCACTTAGTTTTTGAGGGACAAACACTGTTATTATGTAGGCAGCCGCCAATTTACGCACATAAAGTCAGAGACAGAGCAATAGGGGTCAAGGATAGGGGTTCAGGGAATGAGAGTGAGACTGTGGAATAGAGGTTGGGGGGAATGGGGGTTGGGAGCTTAGGAGTGGTTTACAAACGTTGGTGCTGAGCTGAGTTTAGGACGATGAACCCTGTGAGAAGCCCCCAACACTGAGTCCGCTACCCTTTGTGCGATCTCTTGGTTTGGTTCAGGTCGGTCTGTGACAATTTTGATGTATGAAGTCCAAATACAGATCAGCTCTGACTGGGCTTCCCAGTTCAAAGTTCTCACCTTCTTACGGAACCTGAGTCCAAACCGGAATTCTGGGCGATAGGGAGAGAGATGGGGCCGGTCAAACATGGCAACTGGGAGCCTGACCGCTCTTTGTGCAGTGCAGGGGATTTCTGGCTGTGGTTTCAGGGTGAATATCAGCCAGTTATAGGATTACTACTAGTTACAGGTAGGATATCCGGGCATTACATTTATTACTACTAGTTATATATAGACGATCAGTGAGTTATTGCATTACTGTTGGTTATGAAAGGAATCTGAGTGTTACCACTTTACTGTTCGTTATTGATGCAATTTCAAGAAGTTACCATTAGCTACTGGTGGAATCAAAGTTCCTTCCAACGGGGACCCAACTTTTTTAGGGTAAATGCAATAACATTTGTACATGTCCACGATCACGCATCATGTGATCAGACATCTCAAATTCTCGGCTGACACTCCCTTGCAGTACTGAGGGATTGCTGCACTGTCAGAGGAGCGGTCTTTCCAATGAGACATTAAACCGAGGCCCCGTCTGCCCTCTCAGGTAAATGTAAAGGATCCCACATCACTATTTCAAAGAAGAGCAGGGGATTTCACTCTCGCGTCCTGGCTAACATCAGTAAAACAGATTACCTTGCATTATCACACTTTTGTATGTGGGACCTTGCTGTGCGCAAGTTAGCTGTCACATTTCCGACATTACAACAGTGACTACACTTCAAAAGTACATCATTGACTGTTAAGCGTGTTGGGTTTTCCTCAGGTTATGAAAGGTGCTATATTTATGCCAATCTTTATTTGTGCTCAAGCCCTGGAGAATGCTTGAAACTATAACCTTCTGTCTCAGAGGTGAGGTGTTCCTTTCTTTAATGCTGACTCATTTCCTCCCACTCTCTTCCCCCCCCCCCCCCCGGCCAACCACTTTTACTGAAGTGCAGACTTGTGTCCTGTCCCCCCACCCCCCACCCCCCACCCCCCCCTCTGTATTCCGTGAGCTCACCACTGTGCTTCCCTGCTGGGTTAATCTCTCTATTTTACAGTGTAAAATTGCAACTCTGAATAAAGTAGAACATATAATTTAAAATTCTTGCTCACTGCCAACTGGAGACTCACTTGTCAAATACAGTAACACGATGCCTGGTACAGAACAGGCTAACTGAGGGTGGAATATTCACCATAATCCTATACCCTAGAATTATCACATGCTGGCAGATAGTTAAAGAAGCTGGGATTTCTTCACCCAATTCGTATGTCCCCTCGGATTTAGTTCCCTCGGATTTTATCACAGCAAGTAGTAGTCTGAAAGCATGTTAGTTAAAGCTCCAACAGTGGCTGGCTCTCAGTTACCTGCCCCTGCTGCTGTGTAATTGAACACTGCGGCACTGACTGTGGGATGCTTTGTGTAACTTTAATGACTCCTTTTTTAGATAGCCGAGGGACTGGAATTACTGGAGGTAGTGGGATTGTAGTGACAAAGGGGGGCGTGATTTGGTGTTGGAGAGGGTATGTGTACATCTCACCAATCTGCAGCAGGAATGCAAGGACCGTGTGCTGTTCCCGGCCAGCACTGTGCAGATGATGACAGCCTTTCTCCTCCCAGCAGCCTCTATCCCACCAAGCATTGACCACTTGGCCACAGCCGAGGCACATCTTGCTGGGCGAGCTTCTGATGCAGCCGGGGCTGGGCAAGGATGCCTGTCTCTGGTCCCAGAAGTTGAGAAATGTGGAGAGCGGAGCACCCGTGATACATAAGCAGGGTGTGGACTGCGCTGTGGCGGCGCTGCCTGCTGTGCTTGAAGCGTTTGCTGAGGGGCTGCTCGGGCGCAGGGGACAGGTAGGGAGGGAGAGGCGGTGAGTGGAGCAGTGTCTGAGTGCAAGCAGAGCGGGACCGGGCGAGCTCAGTGCTGAAGACAGCAGCTCCGCTCAGCACTGCGGTGTGGGATTGCGAGGATGCAGCGCCCAGCTATCCGCACCCATTGTTGAGCGAGCGTTACCTCCAGCGGCGGCTGGAGCTGTGCTGCAGAACAGTTCGCTCTCGGTTGGGGTGACGGATATTCTGGATTAACGGTCCACGGTGGGGGACTTGCAAAGTTCCTCATTCGCCAAACATTCTTTTCCGTTGTGAGCAGAAAGAAAGCAATGGACATGAACGTGAAGAAATTCACCGTGCGGCGCTTCTTCTCCGTCTACCTCCGCAAGAAATCTCGATCCAAGAGCTCTAGTTTAACCAAATACGAGGTTTGTGCCCAGATTTTTCCTGAATGAAAAGACAATGGCTTGGGTTGTTGTACAATTTATAACCGTGGTATCTGACCGTAATGGAGTTCTGTTGTTGGATGCTATTAAATTAAACAAAGGGACAATGCGGAGAGCAGAGATTGTTTGGGGCGGATGGAATACAATGACTAGGAATGACTTGGGAACACATATATATCGAATATATACTGGCGATTCATTAAAACAACTACATGCGGCTGTGGATCTAGCTAGATCTGGGAAGCTATTGAACAAAAGTTACAATTGCACAGAAAGTAGACGAAGTACCACCCATAGTGGTGCCAGAATTTCATCTTCACAGGGCTGAGGTTCCCAAAGGCACCTGCCAGCCTCTTATGATCAGCGTTCGGGATACTGGTGGTTCCGGATTATCTGTGCCATCCCCTTTTATAGCATTAACGCCTCATAATAAATTGCTGGAAATCTCAGCGGGTCAGGCAGCATCTGTGGAGAGAACAGAGTAACGAGTTAACAGCGAGAATCTCAAAGCCATCCCTAATTGATGTTTCAAAAAACGCCTAGAAGTTAGGTAATTGAAAATGTTTTATAACATAATAACAGAATAACTTTTTTGTCAAGGTTTTAAAAACAATCTCTCTCGGAGTCTCGCCCTAGATTCCCAAGAGAAAGAGAAAGTGGTGCCAGTACGGTGATTTAAACAAGTGCAGAAACTGCGGAGCTGCTGAGAAAGGCCAATTGTATTGCTGCAGTCGGAAGGGCCAATGCACAATTGATTCCATTTAGGTTCGGTGCAGTCAGCCTTGTGTAGCAGGTGAACATAGATTGCAGTGTTGGATGTGTGGTGACCAGATTGGGTTTGTTCAAAGTGACAATCCAACAAAGGCGAGGTATCCAGGCCAGGCCAATTCATTCCCCGAGCATCCTTTGTAGATTTGAAATCAAATCTCCAGCAGCCGTCCCTTCTCATGCTATATCTTCCTCTGCATGACAACAGCTCGCTCATGCTCAAAATCTAAACAAAAACCTTTGTGTGGAGACAGGAAATATCTTCACCCCTCTTAAGAATATGCCGGCAATGGCGTGAAATATGATATCTGACATGTACGCAAACCAAAATAATGCAAAATCAGGTCACTGGTGTCCGTTTCATCTGCTGCATCAAAGACGTTAAGTTATTTTATTTCCCTTCCAATCCCCCCCCCCCCCCCCACTCCTGAAAACACTGACTGTTGCTCGGATATAGTTCCCGGACATCAGCAGACCCTCCCAAGTGGCTCATTCTGTATTTGCGAGGTTAGCCAGTGATTGTCAGCAGGATATTCAACTGCAGAAAGCATGTCAACCAAGCCCGATCCTGGCCCCAACCGACTTCTGAATATCCACTCCTTTCAGCATGAGTCCCTTTGGGAATAACAACCTTTATTGCTGATCTTTTTTGTTGCCCCCTCCCCACAGCCCAGGAGTGCTAGGGCCCACTGCCGCACCCAAACCAGCACACCAGCTGAGATCAGTTAACTCAACACAAAATGCAACTGAATGTGGGACCTTCTTGTTCCCTATGACTCAGTTTCACACCGATTCTGGAAACCCCTCCCTAAACCTCTCTGCCCCTCTCTTCCTTTAGGACACTCCTTAAAATGTAGCTCTTTGACCAAGCTTTTGCTCACCTGTCCTAATATCTCTTTATGTAGCTCGCGGTCAAAATGTTGTCTGATTACGGTCCTATGAAGCGCCTTGGGATGTTTTACTATGTTAAAGGTGCTGTACAAATGAAAGTGGCTGTTGTTAGGGATGGTACTGTCCAAGCACGCCTCTTATAGCAATATCAATATTTGTCTGCAGACTAAGCAAGGAGAACAGTGTGTTTATGGGTATCATTATAGTGAGAAATGTAATAAGGAGCAGGCAGGGCGGATGGTGGCAATCTGATATTGTGAGTGGGCAGTACAAGTGGGTAGGTGATTCGCACAATGTGTGAACAGCATCAGAGCTGTAACATTACAATCCATTGTAGCCCACTTAAAACCTCGGAATGCACGTGTACAATGCATTTTCATTGCATTAATGAACAGAATAAATGTACAATACATAAAAAACATTTCAGTGTTAATAGGATCTGAATAAATTATAAAATCTAAGCATTATAAAGATTTGGCCCAGAAAATCCATGGGGGTGCGATCCCGGCAGTTACACTGGGACCGTGCCTTCTGCGGAAGTAGCTGCTGACCCCATTGAAGTTTGTGGAGTCAAGGGTAAGGATTGCTGGAGTGAACCTTCAGTGTTGTGGGGGTGCACCAGCTGCACACTCTGCCAAAGACCCCAGAAATGCCAGTAGAAATGGGCCAGACTGTGAGAGTGCCAGGCCACCCAGTAGATGAATCTGACTGCCTGCATGGCCCCTGTGTAAAGGGTGCTGCTTTACAAGGCAAAACAAAATTCAGTCTCCCCTCATCTTTGAGCATCCAGGCTCTCATCCTGGTGATGACCCCCAAGTGTACCTCACTCCCATCACTTTTGGTCAGGTACATATGGTGAGGCCAGGTGTACCTGCACTAATACCATGCCAGGTCCTGACTGAGGGCCGGCATGCTGGGAACTCCCCAGCTATGGAATTTGCTCCTCAGGCACTGCCCACCTTATGTTGATGACCTTGTAAAGTTGAGTGAAGATTCTGTATGCAGAAGGACATTTCTGAAACTCTCCCATAAGACCAGACATTGCATCTAGTTTGCAGCCGTTATGGAGCGAGCAAGCAACTTCAGGTCCTTTATATTTGTATAATTAGACACCTCCTCCGGTTATCTGCAAAATAACTGCCTCAGTAATGCAGGCATCCACCACAAGATGTAATGAAATACATGTCAAATGCTCAGCAGTAGGGAAAGCTGACGAACCCTTAATGGATAAATCTATGTCTGGTTAGTGCATTTTATAGTTATCATGGTTTTACATTGCTTTTCTAAAACATTCAAATTCTAGTCATTTACAAATTTCCACTGCAGATAATTATTTTGGTTGATGTTTTTTAATGCTCAGTCCCCGGGTGCAAAGGTGATGTGGACCTGTGATGACAGTTCTCCACCCCCTGTACATTGTCCTGCGATTTCCTGGGATCCCTGGCTTGGGGCATTAAGTGCATGCCTCTGAAGGAGATGCAAGCGGTGGAATAAAGTGTGAGGGATTCTTCTCTCTTTTTCCTCCAGTTACAGTGAGGGGTGCCAATTTGGAGGGATTGTTGAAGAAGTCAATGATAGGCCTTGCGCCTGGCTCTCCT
Organism: Pristiophorus japonicus; assembly: GCF_044704955.1. Lineage (NCBI taxonomy): Eukaryota > Metazoa > Chordata > Chondrichthyes > Pristiophoridae > Pristiophorus > Pristiophorus japonicus. Next base: position 105,280,324 of record NC_091985.1, on the reverse strand, counting down.
TCAAATTGGAGGACTTGAGAGGGAAGGCAGCAAGGCCTCAGAAGATAAGTGAACACGTTTTTTTAGTGGATCATTGGGGCTGAAGGCCTTCTGGCTGCTGTTTGTGGACATGTTATTTGTTTGCCATTCCTGATTATTTGGGAGCATTGCCAACTCTGTTTTAGCCCATATTGTGAGAGACAGAGGTGGATTCCAATATCCAGAATGGAGACGGAAGCATTTTAGCCTGTCAGGGTGCAGTCATGAATTGACTGATGCAGTGTAAGTAATCAATTGTTAGTTAGTGGAGCGGTAATGATCATTTACTGAAGCATACAGCTTTTAGTTTTGCAGATGTAAATGCAATCAATGTTTGGGGGAATGTGGGGCAAAGCTTGTGAGTTATAAGAGTAATGTTGCGAAGAGCATTGAATGAATAGCATTGATAAAAATAAAAACAAATGAAAGATTTTTGGATAATTTATTTTTTGTAAATTACAAATATTGCTCGATAATGTAATATTTGAGATCTAAGAGCATTATCCAACTTGGCATGTTCTCCATTGTGTTCATTATATAGTATTTTTTTTAACCATTTTGTATTTCTTTATGGAGGTATATATCCTTCAACAATGACATGCAGTTTCATCTGTTTTTGATAAGTTTTTGCCCCATACAGGCTATACCGTTGCAGTGCAAGCACCTCTGATGCTTGAGAGGGCAGGTGGGCGAGCTGATCCCAAGCCGTACCAGTGGTGTTCTTGGTCAGCTTCCTGGAGGGATATGAGAGACATTTGCCATCTGATTTTTCTTTCTCCTGTGAAGTGGTCCCTACCCTCTAGTTGGCACTCTCTCACAAAGCATGGCTGAGATTGAGTGCACTGTTGGATGGGGATCTAACCTGTACCCCTTCACTCTGGGGCAGCACATTATTGTGTCTCAATTCTCATATCCCTTCCCCCGCCCCACCCCCCCCCCCCCCCCCCCACCCACAATTTATCTCTGCCTGGAACATGCTCAAATTCATTAGCTGAGATGATGGGTGGTAGGTGTCTTCTCCAATTCTTTGGCTTCTCTTGAGCCAGCAGCTAGGATGTGGCTGATAGCTGCCTGTGTGATGTGTCCATTAGTTTCCCCCTTCCTTCTGTTCCTGCTCTGTCTCATTCTGGTTGTATGGTTGAAAGTTCCATTCTTACTCCCAACGTGTACAATTTCTCCTCTTGGGTACTATTAATTCTAAATAACTTTTTCTTTTAACCATGTTTATGGGAGGAGTATCAGAGCAAAAGTTCTCTTTTTCTCCCCGCTTAGAGCATTGTTCTCTAATTCTGATCATTGCACTTAGAGTAAATGAGCAGGGGCATGGAGGGACTGGTAGTAGGTTGGGAAGACCTTTGTTGGGCTAGGATGAGTATTCATGCTCTTCCTGACCCCACAAACATCAGTTCCCTTGTTTCCCGCTATCAGAGTGGCCTGGGACTGTTCCTTTAAGGACTGTTGGTTAGACTGCTGTATGTCCAGGATCAAGAACGGAGCATGCACAACAAGTACTCCACCCATTGGTATTTGAAAATTGCATCAGGGCCCCAATTTGCATATTCACATAGGCTCCCACCTATTTCCCGACCCACACCAAAATGATGGCTACAAGCTCCTTTGCTCCAAAGGATTTGGTCAATATCTTTAATTTCAGAGCATGAATGTTCCTTGGAAAAATGGCCACTACTACTACGTTCCAAGTTACCATTTTGATTCTGGCAGGATCACTTCAAATATGTTATCTTATCACTGCTGTAAAATATCAATCAAGGCCACAACTGTTCTTGGTTCACTCTGGTCAAGTAAAGTGGTCAAGTTTGCTTGGACTCTAACGTAAGATCTGGTTCCACATTTATTAACAATAGGACTGATTCGCGATTCTATCTCAATCCTTGATGTACAAAACAGACACAGTTCACTACAAATAGTTTCAGAGTATGGACATAAAATGACTCAAGTCTAAAGCCAAACCCAAAAGTGCTTTTATTTCATCACTGCTGTAAAAAGCTATGGCACCTTCTGACTTTACTTGCCAGACACTCATAAAATTAATTTAAATTATAATTGAAAATGGTAAGGAATGATTTCATATTGCAGATGGCATGATATTGTGATTTATTCTATAGATATAAATGATAATACTTCAGTCCAGTGATGTATTAATTATTGTGAACTAGTCTAAGCCCAGAGACTCCTTTTAGAGTATTTAAAATTTAAATTAATCCTCCACAAAATAAATTGGCTATTTCAACCATTGACAGTATTACCAAGGTTCTTCTAGTTGTGTGAAAAAGCATTAGAACTTTCTCCCATACAGGGTATATGAGTCAATGGCCTTTCTCACTTGTGGAAGATCTGCTATGATTCTCATTGTACAATGTGTCATATATCTTAATACATTTCAGTTAGAGTGTTCGAGTGTTTCCCGTGATTGCAAGAATTATAATCTAATCAAGAAGTTCACATGGACGCGATCTAAAGGACTGATGTCAGATTACAACAACGTTTCCCAGGTTTAATTCATGTAACCTTGTATTATTGATGTCACAAATGCAACCTTCATTTATGGTGTTTATATGCTTTATTAAAAAAGGTCTACATAGGAACAGGAGTAGGTCATTCAGCCCCTTCAGTCTGTTCTACCATTCAATTATATCTTCCCTGATCTGCACCGCATCTCATTTATCCGCCTTTGCTCCATATCCCTTGATAACCTTACCTAACAAAAATCTATCATTCAGTCTTGAAAATTTTAATTGACCCAGCATCCACAGCTTTTTGTGGGAGAGGTCCAGATTTCCGTTACCTTTTGTGTGAAGAAGTGCTTCCTGATTTCACTCCAGAATGACCTAGTTCTAATTTGAAGATTATGCCCCCTTGTTCTGCATTCTCCACCAGAGGAAATGGCTTATTTGTATTTATCCTTATCAAATTCTTTTATCAATTTGATCACCTCTCAACCTTTTTAACTCAAGGGAATACAACTCCAGTTTATGCAACCTACTCTTCATAATTTAACCCTCTAAACCTCAGTATCATTCTGGAGAATCTGTGCTTTATCGCCTCCAAGGCCAGTATATCCTTCCAGAGATTCAGTATCCAAAACTGAATGCAGTCCTTCAGATGAAATCTGACGAAGGCTCTGTGCAACTGAAGCATACGTTCCTCCTCTTTGTATTCCAACCCCCATGAGATAACAGTCAACATTTCATTAGGCTTTTTGATTACTTTTTGTACCTGTGCACTAGCTTTTCGTGTTTTTTGTATCTGGATATCCAAATCCCTTTGCTCCTCCACACTTCCAAATCTCTCGCCAATAAGAAAATATTCTGATTTGTCTTTCTTTGATCCAAAATGGATGACCTCACACTTCCTCACACTCTGTGCTTGAGTTCTCATGGCTCCATATATCATGTATCATGGACATTCCTGCAAGTCAATCTCGTATGACATTGCACATGGGAACTCAAGACCAAATGTAGCTCTCAGGTAAAGCATGGCTAGAGAGTGAGAGGGATAATTTGATTTGGATGCACAGATGTAATTCAGTCCCTATTTTCAAGTCATGACCTTAGAATAAGGAGCCGCCCATTTAAAACAGACCTGAGGAGAAATTTCTTCTCTCAGAGGGTTGTAAATCTGTGGTATTCGCTGTCACAGAGAGCTGTGGAAGCTGGGGCATTGAATAAATTTAAGACAGAAATAGACAGTTTCTTAAACGATAAGGGGTTATAGGGAGCGGGCGGGGAAGTGGAGCTGAATCCATGATCAGATCAGCCATGATCTTATTGAATGGCGGAGCAGGATCGAGGGGCCGTATGGCCTGCTCCTGTTCCTATTTCTTATGTTCTTATGTAAAGGTCTTGTACTAGGACAAAATAGTATGCCTCGTCTAATAATCAATTATTTTATGAATGCACCCCAACACTCTAATCGCTCTAGCTGGGTGCTTGCCAATCTGTATGGGTCAGCTGTTCACTGATTCTGCTAGCAGGAGAGCTAGATGATGCTGCATATGTCGTATTGGTAGTAGTGATAAAAACAAGAGTATATCGAAGCTAAAATATTTTTTTATGCCATTGCTTTGTTTTAGCTTATGCCACAAAAAATCTTACATTTTCTCTCTCTTCCATATATAATATATGGTGTCATTCCATGTTAATCATATTGTTAGTGATAGTATTACTGTGGGTTTCATCATAAATAACCTCCAGCTGATCAGAGAAGTATTGCATATGCAGTACATTTATAACAAGAGGGTACAGCCATAAACTTAGAAGAGGAAGTGTGAAAAGATAGTTTAGATTTAACTACTTCACACATAAGAATGCATTTATGGAATGGAATGCCAAATTTGGCAACGGGGGTTGAAGATATCAAAAAATTAAAGTGAGTTTTGGATATGTACGTGGAGTTAAAAATTGTTATATAAATATGTCTATATTTGGGATACAGTTTATTCGCACCAGTGTGAAGGATATCTGGTGAAGTCTGGAACATCTTATCAGAGACCCTTATCAGAGCCCCCTGCACTACATCTTTGATATTTTGATTGATCACATCATGCCAATTTAAAGAAAGTTTTACACGTTGGCTTCTGTTCTTTCGGAATTTCTTTAAACTGCCTCAACACTTTTCATTTAGGATGCTTGCAGCCACCAGAGAGAGGAAACCCCATCCCATCAGTCTGGGTTAGAAACAAACCCAGGTTCCAGAAGTGAAATGAGTATTCTCATTACACCATCCAGTTCCCCGAGCCAATAAACATTATAACATTAAAAATGAAATTGTGCACCACTTTTCCTTTACGTTTGAAAGACTTTTACTATATTACCTATATTGCATCTAACCACATTTCTGAGAACCTTCTCGAGAAATAATTTTGAAAGGCAATAGCCGTTGTTGAAGGAGGAATGTTGGCCAGAACACTTGGAATAATCCCCTGCTCTTCAAATAGAATAATGAACTTTTAGACCCTGCCTCAACCACACAGACTTAATTAATTCAATGTTTCACCTGAGGAGGGAGGGCACCTTTGACAACACAACACTCCCTCAAAACTGCTCGAGACTGCCTGCTGATTTGTATTCAAATCCCAGCCTGGGGATTGAATTCACTTTCTTGTGACCATGAGGCTGAACAAAGCAGATATAAGTATGATATTGTCTTGGATTAGGGGAAAATAAATCGATGCATTGCCATGTAAAAAGTTAAATTCCATGACATGCGGCACAGCAATTACTATTTGGTGGAATGATATTGGAAACTTTAAAAGGATTTATTAAACATCAATGTAATTTAATGTGACATTTCATTAATGTTAGCCATCTGAGGGTAATATCTTGTGTTAAAGCCCAGGGACAGAAACCTGTTCATGCCTCAGAAAACAATCATTAGTAATGTAGCAGTGCTCACACACTGGTAGAAAACCCGAGAGTCCACGGAAGATAAAGCTGGGATCTCCAATCAGCTGATTATATTTAAGGTGAAATAACTGTGACAAATGCCCCATTTTCAAGCTGTTTTATTAACACAGAGGAATAATATACATTTGAATGAAGATTGATGAGCAGCTTTTAATAATTTCTCCAGAATTGTGCTTTTTACTCTAACAGCTGAATTTTATTCATTTAGCATTGATTGGTCGTGAGGCTTGGAAGAAGTCAGGCCTATAATGCACATCCCTCTGGCTAAGTGTGTATTAGTGACTATAACAATAACTGCTAACAATTCTATTACCTCACTTACATAGGTGAAATTCAGTAGGTCTGTACAATGCAAGTTTGAATTTCTGAGAATTGAGACGATGGTAATGGTTCCTCCCACTGTTGTACCTCACAGCTAAAGAATTTGTCTGTTCGCTGTATGCAGTGACATCGGAACTGCATTTGGAGAGGTTTCCTTGATTTGTAAATGCATTCTTTTACATGTTTATGATTTTACTGGGATACTGAACAAAGAAAATTTCCATGAATGCATGTACAGCATCAGTACACATGACAACCAGGGGAATTGTTAACCCTCTAGACTGTCAGTGGACCTGTATCTTTAAGCTATCTGTGCCATTACTTGCACTTACCAAATACTGAGATTTATTTAGTTTGTTGTCCGCATATGCAAATTTTCATCACTTTATATTTAAAACAATGGTATTCGATATATTATAATTTGAACACCCTATAGGAGGATGTATGGCTGAGGATGTTAATGAGCAGCTCATGGCAGGTGATGACAGTAAGTATTTGCCAGAACAGTTACCCATATCTGAAGTGCTGTCCAGTAATGTGTTAGCATTGATGGTGCGCCTATTGTTCCTCATTCCCTGATTCACTATTTGTGAAGCATTCGATGTTCCATCTGCTCCTTTTGAATCCCTCAGTGATTTATTGTGAATCACCAGGCTTATTGAATCAATAAGGTAGATTTCCAGAACCATTTGCATAAACAATGGCTGCATATAGCGACCCCACTATTCCCAGCCAGAATGGAGATGGTTAATTTCCCCCATCAATCACACCCAAAGAGCACACTACTGTAAAATAAATACTTTGGGAAATTAAATTGTCATTCTGGCACAATGGGGATGTTGTGAAGTTCAAAGATCAACCCACATTGTTGTTGCAGGGAAGGATTACTGCACAAGATCAGTCTATACTATATCTGACTTGGAAACTTGTGCTGTTACTGCATTTCTCCTCACTGTAATCTTTTTGTTCAGAATATGGATATTCTAACTGACCACTTCCAGTTACCTGGAAAAGTTAAAATATACTTAAACACCACCAGGGTCCTATATATGTCATAGGACCTCAATTTGCTTAAATGTACAAAGTTCCCAGCCTCAGCCACCTGAAAAACCAGTGGCATTGAAATCGGCCTGGGGCATGAATGGAGCGGGAGATTGATCTGCTCTATTTTAACTCCCACTCCACTCAGGTTCCGCTAGGTGGAAGGACTTAAAATACCTCTTGTATGTATAGTGACATTGTCAAGATTTTTAGGAAAATTGTAATTGTGCTCATTTTGATTTTGCTAGAAATATCTACCATAGGAAGATTTTCTGAACATCTTTACAATGTCACTGTATGATAGTGCCCAGAGCAAGTGTTTTGTTTGTGTTATTTCCTTGACCATAACCGTATTTGATACGTCCTTACTACACAGTATAAATGCACACGAGGCCCATGCTTGAGAGAAGGTCAGTCTGTGACCTGTCCTTTATTCCTTAGCACTCAAGTGATGAAGGTGGGTGGAGCTTCCCCTTTTATACCTGAAGGTCCAGGTTAGGAGTGTCTCCCACCTAGTGGTCATTGTTCTCATGGTGTACAACTTAGGTCAGTTTATACATGGGTACAATGCTGGTTGAATACATGACATCACCCCCCCCCCCCCACCAAAGTCTTATTGGGATCACAGGTTGAGTCTCTCTGGTGGTTTCCGCTCCTTTGTAGAGCGCCTGAGTTGGGGCTCTGTCTCCAATGCAGGGAGACAGAGGGAAACAAAAAGGAGGCAAAAGCAAAAGACAGAAAGGAGATGAGGAAAAGTGGAGGGCAGAGAAACCCAAGGCAAAGAACAAAAAGGGCCACTGTACAGCAAAATTCTAAAAGGACAAAGGGTGTTAAAAAAACAAGCCTGAAGGCTTTGTGTCTTAATGCAAGGAGTATCCGCAATAAGGTGGATGAATTAACTGTGCAAATAGATGTTAACAAATATGATGTGATTGGGATTACGAAGACGTGGCTCCAGGATGATCAGGGCTGGGAACTCAACATCCAGGGGTATTCAACATTCAGGAAGGATAGAATAAAAGGAAAAGGAGATGGGGTAGCATTGCTGGTTAAAGAGGAGATTAATGCAATAGTTAGGAAAGACATTAGCTTGGATGATGTGGAATCTATATGGGTAGAGCTGCAGAACACCAAAGGGCAAAAAACGTTAGTGGGAGTTGTGTACAGACCTCCAAACAGTAGTAATGATGTTGGGGAGGGCATCAACCAGGAAATTAGGGGTGCATGCAATAAAGGTGCAGCAGTTATCATGGGTGACTTTAATATGCATATAGATTGGGCTAACCAAACTGGAAGCAATACGGTGGAGGAGGATTTCCTGGAGTGCATAAGGGATGGTTTTCTAGACCAATATGTCGAGGAACTAACTAGGGGGGAGGCCATCTTAGACTGGGTGTTGTGTAATGAGAGAGGATTAATTAGCAATCTCATTGTGCGAGGCCCCTTGGGGAAGAGTGACCATAATATGGTGGAATTCTGCATTAGGATGGAGAATGAAACAGTTAATTCAGAGACCATGGTCCAGAACTTAAAGAAGGGTAACTTTGAAGGTATGAGGCGTGAATTGGCTAGGATAGATTGGCGAATGATACTTAAGGGGTTGACTGTGGATGGGCAATGGCAGACATTTAGAGACCGCATGGATGAACTACAACAATTGTACATTCCTGTCTGGTGTAAAAATAAAAAAGAGAAGGTGGCTCAACTGTGGCTATCAAGGGAAATCAGGGATAGTATTAAAGCCAAGGAAGTGGCATACAAATTGGCCAGAAATAGCAGCGAACCCGGGGACTGGGAGAAATTTAGAACTCAGCAGAGGAGGACAATGGGTTTGATTAGGGCAGGGAAAATGGAGTACGAGAAGAAGCTTGCAGGGAACATTAAGGCGGATTGCAAAAGTTTCTATAGGTATGTAAAGAGAAAAAGGTTAGTAAAGACAAACGTAGGTCCCCTGCAGTCAGAATCAGGGGAAGTCATAACGGGGAACAAAGAAATGGCAGACCAATTGAACAATTTGTATTCACTAAGGAGGACACAAACAACCTTCCGGATATAAAAGGGGTCAGAGGGTCTCGTAAGGAGGAGGAACTGAGTGAAATCCTTATTAGTCGGGAAATGGTGTTGGGGAAATTGATGGGATTGAAGACCGATAAATCCCCAGGGTCTGATGGACTGCATCCCAGAGTACTTAAGGAGGTGGCCTTGGAAATAGCGGATACATTGACAGTCATTTTCCAACATTCCATTGACTCTGGATCAGTTCCTATCGAGTGGAGGGTAGCCAATGTAACCCCACTTTTTAAAAAAGGAGGGAGAGAGAAAACAGAGAATTATAGACCGGTCAGCCTGACCTCAGTAGTGGGTAAAATGATGGAATCAATTATTAGGGATGTCATAGCAGCGCATTTGGAAAAAGGTGACATGATAGGTCCAAGTCAGCATGGATTTGTGAAAGGGAAATCATGCTTGACAAATCTTCTGGAATTTTTTGAGGATGTTTCCAGTAAAGTGGACAAGGGAGAACCAGTTGATGTGGTATATTTGGACTTTCAGAAGGCTTTCGACAAGGTCCCACACAAGAGATTAATGTGCAAAGTTAAAGCACATGGGATTGGGGGTAGTGTGCTGATGTGGATTGAGAACTGGTTGTCAGACAGGAAGCAAAGAGTAGGAGTAAATGGGTACTTTTCAGAATGGCAGGCAGTGACTAGTGGGGTACCGCAAGGTTCTGTGCTGGGGCCCCAGCTGTTTACATTGTACATTAATGATTTAGATGAGGGGATTAAATGTCGTATCTCCAAATTTGCGGATGACACTAAGTTGGGTGGCAGTGTGAGCTGCGAGGAGGATGCTATGAGGCTGCAGAGTGACTTGGATAGGTTAGGTGAGTGGGCAAATGCATGGCAGATGAAGTATAATGTGGATAAATGTGAGGTTATCCACTTTGGTGGTAAAAACAGAGAGACAGACTATTATCTGAATGGTGACAGATTAGGAAAAGGGGAGATGCAACGAGACCTGGGTGTCATGGTGCATCAGTCATTGAAGGTTGGCATGCAGGTACAGCAGGCGGTTAAGAAAGCAAATAGCATGTTGGCCTTCATAGCGAAGGGATTTGAGTACAGGGGCAGGGAGGTGTTGCTACAGTTGTACAGGGCCTTGATGAGGCCACACCTGGAGTATTGTATACAGTTTTGGTCTCCTAACTTGAGGAAGGACATTCTTGCTATTGAGGGAGTGCAGCGAAGATTCACCAGACTGATTCCCGGGATGGTGGGACTGATCTATCAAGAAAGACTGGATCAACTGGGCTTGTATTCACTGGAGTTCAGAAGAATGAGAGGGGACCTCATAGAAACATTTAAAATTCTGATGGGTTTAGACAGGTTAGATGCAGGAAGAATGTTCCCAATGTTGGGGAAGTCCAGAACCAGGGGTCACAGTCTAAGGATAAGGGGTAAGCCATTTAGGACCGAGATGAGGAGAAACTTCTTCACCCAGAGAGTGGTGAACCTGTGGAATTCTCTACCACAGAAAGTAGTTGAGGCCAATTCACTAAGTATATTCAAAAGGGAGTTCGATGAAATCCTTACTACTAGGGGGATCAAGGGGTATGGCGAGAAAGCAGGAATGGGGTACTGAAGTTGCATGTTCAGCCATGAACTCATTGAATGGCGGTGCAGGCTAGAAGGGCTGAATGGCCTACTCTGCACCTATTTTCTATGTTTCTATGTTGGGCGCTGGCCTGAGTGTCTGCTGTTTGCAGTGCCTCAGGCCTGTCCGGACTGCCCACACTGACTGGGCTCTCCTCCCTTTGGTTCCAGTGTTCGGTCACCTGTGGTGGAGTGAACTCGATATCGTGTTATTGCTCTGCTTCTTCTATGGGGTTGCTGAACCTCCTTTTTGTTTGATCCACATGTTTGCGGCAGATTTGTCCATTGGTAAGTTTAACTACCACAATCCTATTTCCCTCTTTGGCAACCACAGTGCCTGCGAGCCATTTGGGCCCTGCAGCGTAGTTGAGGACAAAAACAGGATCATTTACATCAATACATCGCGCCCTCGCATTCCTGTCATGGTAGTGATATTGTGACTGGCGCCTGCTCTCGACAATTTCATTCATGGTGTGGTGTATAAGGGATAATCGGGTTTTGAGCGTCCTTTTCATAAGTAGCTCTGCGGGTGGAACCCCTGTGAGCGAGTGTGGTCGGGATCTATAGGCCAACAGTAGGCGTGATTAGCGGGTTTGTAGGGAACCCCCTTGGAATCTGAGCATCCCTTGTTTGATTATCTGCACTGCTCGTTCTGCCTGGCCGTTTGAGGCCGGCTTGAATGGTGCCGTTCTAACATGGTTAATTCCATTGCCTGCCATGAAGTCCTGGAATTCAGTGCTTGTGAAGCACGGGCCATTGTCGCTGACCAAGATGTCCGGTAGACCGTGGGTGGCGAACATTGCCCGTAGACTTTCTACCATGGCAGAGGATGTGCTTGAATTTAAAATGTCACACTCGATCCATTTGGAGTAGGCGTCTACTACAACCAAAAACATTTTCCCCATGAAAGGACCTGCGTAGTCCACATGGATGCGTGACCAAGGCTTGGCGGGCCATGGCCAGGGGCTAAGGGGGCTTCCCTGGGTGCATGGCCCAGCTGGGCATACGTGTTGCACCTGCGAACACAAAGTTCCAGATCTGCGTCTATCCCTGGCCACCAAACGTGTGACCTGGCAATTGCCTTCATCGTGACAATGCCCGGGTGCCCATTGTGGAGTTCTCTGATGAACACCTCTCTGCCCATCTGGGGCATGACTACGCGGTTTCCCCACAGTAGGCAATCGTCCTGAATCGAGAGTTCATCCTTGCGCCTGTGAAATGGTTTAAATTTCTCAGGGCATGCCCTGTACGTGGCTGCCCAGTCCCCATTCAGGACACATTTCTTGACTAGAGACAATAGCGGATCTCTATTTGTCCAGACTTTAATCTGACGGGCTGTCACGGGTGAGCCTTCGCTTCCGAAAGCTTCAACAGCCATGACCATCTCAGCACCATGCTCAGTAGCCCCCTCAGTGGTGGCTAGTCGGAGCCTGCTGAGTGCATCGGCACAGTTTTCGGTGCCCGGTCTGTGCCGAATTGTGTAGTCATAGGCAGCTAACGTGAGTGCCCACCGCTGTATGCGGGCCGATGCGTTTGCATTTATGGCCTTGTTGTCGGCCAAAAGGGACGTTGGGGGTTTGTGATCTGTCTCCAGCTCAAATTTCCTGCCAAACAGGTACTGGTGCATTTTCTTTACCACATATACACATGCGAGCGCCTCCTTTTCTACCATCCCGTAGCCCCTTTCTGCCTGGGACAGACTTCTGGAGGCATAAGCTACCGGCTGTAACTGACCCTTGGCATTGACATGCTGCAACACACACCCGACACCATAGGACGACGCATCGCACGTTAACACAAGTTTCTTACATGGGTCATATAGCGTTAACAGATTGTTGGAACATAACAAATTGCGTGCTCTATTAAAAGCCCTTTCCTGGCTGTCCCCCCAGACCGATTCGCGACCTTTTCATAGGAGCACGTGTAGCGGCTCTAGCAGCATGCTCAATTTGGGAAGAAAGTTACTAAAATAGTTCAGGAGCCCCAGGAACGAACGCAGCTCCGTCGTGTTACGGAGTCTGGGTGCTCTCTGGATCGCTTCCGTCTTGGATGCAGTAGGGCTGATCCCGTCTGCTGCTACCCTCATCCCCAGGAATTCTACCTCTGGAGCTAGGAAGACGCACTTCGCCTTTTTCAGTCGCAGACCTACCCGGTCCAGTCTGCGTTGCACCTCCTCCAGGTTGTGGAGGTGTTCTTCAGTATCGTAACCCGTAATGAGGATGTCGTCCTGAAAAACCACCGTCCCTGGAATCGACTTGAGGAGGCTTTCCATATTTCATTGGAAGATCGCGGCGGCCGAGCGAATCCCGAACGGACATCTGTTGTACTCAAACAACCCCTTGTGTGTCGTGATGGTGGTCAGCTTCTTCGACTCACTCGCCAGCTCCTGGGTCATGTAAGCTGAGGTGAGGTCCAATTTTGAAAAAAGTTTGCCACCGGATAGCGTCGCAAAGAGGTCCTCCGCTCTCGGTAGCGGATACTGATCTTGGAGTGACACCCGATTGATGGTGGCCTTGTAATCGCCACATATCCTGACCGACCCATCCGCCTTGAGCACCGGCACAATCGGGCTCGCCCAGTCACTGAATTCGACTGGCGAGATGATGCCTTCCCTCAACAGGCGGTCCAATTCGCCTTCTATCTTTTCCCGCATCACGTACGGCACCACTCTGGCCTTGTGGTGTACTGGTCTGGCGTCCAGGTTTATGTGAATCACTACCTTGGCCCCCATGAAAGTGCCAATGCCGGGTTGAAATAATGAGTCAAATTTGTCCAGGACCTGTGAGCATGATACTCGCTCCACAGAGGAAATTGCATTGACATCACCCCATTTCCAGTTCATGACAGCAAGCCAACTCCTCCCCAGTAGTGCGGGACCGTCCCCTGGGACAATCCAGAGTGGCAACCTCTTCTCCGAATCTTTGTGGGTCACGACTACCATGGCGCTGCCTAGCACCGGAATGATCTGCTTTGTGTAAGTCCGTAGCTGTGCGTCAATCGGCGATAATTTTGGCCTCCTGGCTTTGGATGCCCACAACTTTTCGAACCGTTTGATACCCATCAGGGACTGGCTGGCACCCGTGTCTAACTCCATTGATACTGGGATGCCATTGAGGAGCACTTTCATCATTATTGGTGGCGTCCTGGTGTATGAACTGTATACGTGCTCCACATGAACTCGCTGAACTTCACCTTCCAGCGATTTCCCCCAGTGTCCATTTCTGCAATTTCTGCAGGTATTTTGCTCATCTCTGCAAACTCCGGCTGAATGTATGCCTCCACGCCTCCAGCATGAGTTGCGGTTTGAAACAAAAGGTCCCTTGCCAGTCGATCGTCCCTGACTGCCCCTGTTATTGTCCTTGAGTGCACCATTAACAGGTGTTGATGGCCCCATTACTGGCCGCATTGTCCCTTGCAATGGCGTAAATCGCTGTTCAGCTTGCCATTGTCTCTGTCGAACTCCCCCTCTGGGTTCGACTACATGTTGGGGCATGCCTGATTGCCCTTATCTGCCTGGAGAACTGTGTGCTGCTTTAACAATGTTGAATCTCTGTCCCAACCATTCCTTAACACAGTACCTCTCGTCTGTTCTGCTAGTGGCCATGCTCGCGTGGTTTAAATTCCAGTTTCTTGTCACCATTGATACGTCCTTACTATACAGTATAAATGCACACGAGGCCCTTGCTTGAGAGAAGGTCAGTCTGTGACCTGTCCTTTATTCCTTAGCACTCAAGTGATGAAGGTGGGTAGAGCTTCCCCTTTTATACCTGAAGGTCCAGGTTAGGAGTGTCTCCCACCTAGTGGTCAGTGTTCTCACGGTGTACAACTTAGGTCAGTTTATACATGGGTTACAATGCTGGTTGAATACATGACAGTATTGAAAAGTTATTAACATCTACGTGAATCCTTATTGCTTTAGCTCACACAATCACAATTAGAAATCTGCCATAATCTGCACTGCATTCAGACTAACAGACAATGGCCCGGAATTTGCGGTCAAAGGCTTCTCAGGGGTGGATGCCACTGCCCTCAAAAATTTCTACGAAAGTACCTGTTCTTCCCAGAGTTTCAGAGACTTCTGGTCCTAGATTGGGCCTTCACGTACAGACCCATCAGAGTAGGGATATTCCCATTGATATTTATGGTGATTGGGAATACAGGATATGTCTAAAAACACACAAGCACTTCAGATATAGTTTAAAAAACATCATATATTTAAAATTAATCAAAATGGAATTTAATTAATTATTTCAAACAAAAATTAAATTTTTTGAAAAATAAATGTACATATTTTAAAGGATCTAAAATAAACTTGCCTTATTTCATAGATTGTTAAATATTTAAATTATTGAAAAAGGTGTATTATTCTGTGCTTTAAAAGTCTTACGCTGCTTTTATCAGTCCTGAGAATATGAAGGACATTCGCTGGGCAGGAGTTGGGCAAATAATCCAACTCTCCGCCCGTGAAGGCACTTTAGTTTCAGAGGCGTGCGATCTGTCAAGCAAATTCTTGACAGATCGCAAGTTCCAGGTTTAGGTGCATGCGCTTCGCATACCTAAACTCGGAACTTGCGGGGACCCTACGGGCGTGTGTGCACCTCATACACGCCCATGGGGAGTGCGAATTCAGGCCCAATGACAACTTTGGAATAATTGATTTATGTCAAATTTAGAGGACAGTTGCCGTTCAATATTTCTGTTAGTTGTGGATGTTTTGTGAATATAATTTTATAAGTAGGGCACAAAGTATTTGATCACGATAAGATTACACAACAGTACATTTCAATTCAGACACTGGAAGGGCATTGTAGTCTGGTTAATCATTTTGCAGACAAACTATCGGCTTAATAAACAAAGAGGAGTGCAAAGACATGATTTGTGCTACCACAGCATCAGCAACCAAACCTACTTTTCAGTTGTTAAATTTGTAAACCAAAATACTGAAAAGGATGAACTGCATTTTGAAAGAGAGCGATGGCTGTAGTGCGAGCATCTATCGTGGCTAACAGTCTAGCAGGCGTTTGGGGCATGCTATTCTGGCTTTGCTGGAAAATTTCTGATGAGTGGAAGGCTAGAGGTGCATGGCATTCAGACTCTCTCATGTCTTTCCTTAGTTCGTACTAAAGCAAGGAGTCTTATTTGTTGAGAAACTGGGTATAAGGTACCACATAATAGATTAATGAATAAGATCATAGGATACCGAGTCAGGGGACGTGGCAAAATGGATAGTTAACTGGCTTCAAGACAGAAAGCAGAGAGTAGGGGTAAAGGGTAGCTATTCAGAGTGGCAGAAGGTGGCAAGTGGGGTCCCACGAAGGTCAGTGCTGGAGCCATTGTTGTTCACAATTTATATTAGCGATTTAGACTTCGGAATCAAAAACACAATTTCTAAATTTGCGGACGACACCAATACTGAGGAGGACTGCAACAAATTACAAGAAGACATTAAAAAACTTGCAGAATGGGCGTATAATTGGCAAATGAATTTCAACATAGATAAGTGTGAGCTATTACATTTTGGTAAGAAAAATAAAGAGGTCACATATGACTTGGAAAATAAGAAACTAATTGGGAAAGAGAAGCAAAGGGTTCTGGGAGTGCAAATATAGCTATCACTAAAAGTTGCGACACAGGTTAGCAAGGCCGTAACAAAAGCAAACCAAGCACTAATATTTAGTTCCAGAAGGATAGCATTGAAAAGTAAGGAAGTTATGCTAAACCTGTATAGAACCATGGTTAGATCACACTTGAAATACTGCATACAGTTTTGGTAGGCTTATTATAAAAAGGATATAGAGGCACTGGAGAGGGTGCAGAGAAGATTTACAAGGTTGATACCAGAACTGAGAGGTTAAATTTATCAGGAAAGGATGAACAGGCTGGGGCGCTTTTCTTTTGAAAAGAGAAGGCTGAGGGGTGACCTAATACACGTCTTTAAAATTATGAAAAGTTTGATAGAGTAGACACAGAGGCCGGAATTTCCCCCTAAATAATTGGTGGGTTTAGAGCGTGGAGGCAGTTAAATTGTTAAAAATGGATTCCCAACCTGAACCCGCCTCCAACCCGTCCACTTCCGTTTTTGACGGAGGCGGATGACCAACCTGCTCCCAGGGGGCGGAAAATCAATTCAAATATTGTAATGAGGCCAAAAGTCTCTCTTTACCCCTCCATTTTGAATTTAATTGCATGTAGACAGATTTCACACAATTTGTGTAACCAGGCAGTTAAAGCAAGGCACGGATTGCTGCCATCAAGAGGCAAGTGCCTTTCGGCTCAATTTTCCCCAAAGCTTTTTTTTGGCGTATTTGAAGAGTTACGCCTGAATTTTTGGGGCCCAAATACACCAAAAAAAAGGTGTTGTAAGTCGTAAGGTTTGGCGTGGCCTAAACCAACCTTTAGTTTTGGGGGTGGAGCCTTGATCTGCGCCAAAAAGATCGGGCTGCCATGGTAACCAGGGACACAATGCGAGCTGAGGCTGCAAAGTGAAGCATACAGCCAGCTCCCAACACATTTAAAGAATTGGAAAACACATAGCACCACCTTACCTCCAACCCCGCCCGAAGGCTGTCCGGTTTTCTCGGTCACCATTCTCTCTCTCGCTCAGAGTTGAATGAGGAAGGATGGGAGGAGACTCAAGTGGAACATAAATACCGGCATGGACTGTTTGGGATGGATGGCCCGTTTTTGTGTTATATTTTATGTAATACGAGAAAGCTGATGGTATCTGGATCACCTGTCTGCGTCCTAGCAGCTGATCACAGAGCAGCATCAATGGTGGAAAAGGATACATCTGAGCATGTGCCAACCCACTCCCCCGGCTGTAAGAGGGTGAGTGATTGTAAGTAGCTCACAAAGGAAAAATATCCAAAACAAATTAATTTGACAGATTTAGATCTGTTTGCCAAGAGAGTCTTTTTATTGAAAGGGTACCAACTTCACCTTAGGCTATCTCTAAGCACATACTGTGACCCTGAAAATCACGTGAAAGGGTATCATGTTACTGACCTGTTATGTGATAAAAAGGGAACACAATAAGGTTTTCCAAAGACAATTTTTAAGCAATTGCTCAAGAACAATATAAATACAATCAGCTTAAATGCAATGTACAGCAAAAGGAACAGTAAAACATTCTATCAGAATGGAAGGTGCTTAATGGTGGAATCCTATATCTAAATGGAGTCATCATAACCAGAAACAATATCTGCATTCATCAACTGATCCATCTCATGACTACATAAATACGGTGAAAGCTAATTTGGGGGCCCTGAGGCATCGCGGGGATTGTGAGGTGGGGGGAGGGGGGAAGGGAGGGGAATAGGGGGGAAGGGGAGGGGGAAGGGGGGAAGGGGAGAAAGAGAGAAGGAGAGGGGGTGGAGGAAGGGGTGGGGAGGGGTGAGAGGAGTTGGGGGAATGGAAGGGGAGGGGAGTAAGAGGTAGGGGAGGGGAGTAAGGGGGAAGGGGAGGGAGAAGAGGGAAGGGGGAGAAGGGGGGATGAGGAGGGGGGAGGGGTAGGGAAGGGTGGGGGAAGGGGAGGGGAGGGGAAAGGGAAGGGGTGCCAAAATGCATTTCATGGTAGCACCATCCTTTAACTTTGAAATGTAGAACACTTATTTCTGTAATTAATCAACACAGAAAATGTTGGCATCAGGTCAGTCAGTATCTGAAAGAGAAAAGATTGGTAAATATTACATGTTGAGAAGAACAGTCTGATGAAGCGTCTCACTTAAAGTGCTAACCTATCTCTGTCAGATGCTGTCTGACCTGTTGTGTTGTGGCGACATTGTCTGTTTCAGATTTCTCGCATTTGATGTTTTAATTTCTATATTTCCCCAGTCTTGTGTTTGTAATATCACTGATAATATCTAATTTTTCTAGTATTATTTAACATAACAGTAATGGTGATCAGCTCATTATATATCGAGCAAAAAAATGGATTCATTCACTGCCTTTCCTACATCTGCCTCACAATTTGCAGACAAGTCTTTTGCCGACTTTCAAACTGTGGCGTAGCTATTTTTAGTTTATTAAAATGCATTATTTCACTATATCCCTGGTTTTTGTACAGTATGTGGGGGCAATAGTTATTAGAATTGATTTTTAAATGTTTTTTAGAATTTAATTACAGTTTTCCCCTACCAATGCTCCTCAGTTAAATTCACCACAGCACCAAGATATATCAGAATAATAATAATTTTTTTATCAAATGCTTAGTATTCTCAATGATACCATAAATATATTATTCATCTGATGCTTAGTAGTTAAAATTATGCTGTGTGATATTAGTAACAAACATCCTAACATGATCATGCAAAATTACATTGCCCAATATTTTAGGACAGAATCAGACCCGTTTACTTGAATATAAAAGCAAAATACTGAGGATGCTGGAATCTGGAATAAAAACAAAATGCTGGAAATCTCACAGGTCAGGCAGCATCTGTGGAGAGAAAACATTTCTGTTTTTATTCCATTTATTTGAATGTCTTTGTTAAAATGCAGATCAAAATACTTTCAAGCGATTGCATTAGTGCATTTGTTACTAATTTCACACAGCACAATTGTTTTTACTTGACATACGAATGATTAAGAGTAAGATAAATCTCAAGTGCTCAGCATGTTGCTGCATCACCCCATTATGCCATGAATTGGTTGGGCACAGGTTTACCACATTAGCTCCCCATGTGGCGAATTTGTGATCTCAGCTGTGGAAGAAGAAATCGGTAAAATTTGTATTTATTTAACATATTAGCATGTCCTCAAGATGTTCCAAAATGGACCAATGGACTACTTTTGAAGTGCAGTCATTGTTAAGCAACAGCTGATTTGCACACAGCAAAATCCCAGAAACAGCAAAAGGGAGTGCTACCAACTGAGCCTAGCACACCCTTGGACTGTAGTTGTGGGGAAGGTACAGAGCAGAGGTGAGTCTTGGGTATCTCCTAGGAGCTGGTTGGAAAAGCAGCATTGGTGGAGGCCCAGGAACAGGTTGCCTGCCTGCCCTCTCAGCTGAGGAATGCATTATATGGGGAGATTAAAGAGAACAGAGAAAATATGAGACAACTCCTCAGAAAATACTATTTTTTCTGATCTCCCCTCTTTATTCTCTTGTTCTCCCCTGAATGTGTAATAGTTTCATGGAGGACGTCACAACTAGTGTGTCAGTAGGGGCTCTACAACTGTCCTCCGCATCCCTGGGCTAGGATGGAGAAAAACATTACCTTCCTACTCCTGATTGCTACCCAGTGATTCCCTGCTGGAAAATGTAGGCATTAGCTGAGGGCAGGAATAGATTCAACCAAGGTCTAGACCCAAAAGTGAAATACAAGGCAGTGCTGGCATCTGTAGAAGCGTACTCTGTCCTGAGTCAGCATCTTCAGGCGAGACAGGGAGGAAATATGGGAGGAGGAGGACGGGGACGCGGGGAATAAAAGGAAGATTTCAGCTCGGGTCAGGAGGCAGCTGTTCAAGGTAAGAATGTTCATTTTATTTCAAAATATACAGTAATGTACATTGCATAGTAATATACTTTGATAAGAAATAGTCAATAATAAAGCTATGGTAGGGTTAATTCTGGATTATTCATTAAATGCTTCTGAAAATCTCAAGAAAATATGGTTGATGTTAAGTGACACAAGCAGTGACTAGACATTAAAACAAGAAATATGGAAGAAAATAAAATTCCTAACTGTTAATTTTAGCAAAAAAAAATCAAGTCGCGTACAAAGGTTTGATTGTTTTATTTAAAATTAGCAAAGATTAGCAGTTCTCTGAAGGTATAACTTCCAACTGCAAAATGAAATAGCTTCCCAGAGAGCAATAGTTCTGTGCATTAAAATGAGTGACTGGCATCATCCTTTGGGAAGAACTGAGATTCTTCAGCTTATTTGAGTTAAATACTATCAGGCAGCTGGAGATTATTCAGGGGTTGGGTCAAGAACATTGCTGCTTAAATATTAAATGATTATTTTAAAACCAATCTACTGTCCTTGATGAACAGACATTCAATTTAAAAAGCATCTCTCCAGCGATATTTGTTCTCAGCAGCTGCAGATAAACAGATGGAGCAGCAGCGTCAGTAAATCGCCACGACTCCTTTTGGACCTCTGTAGTCATTTGAACATATTAAAGAATCCAAGCTTTTCATTAACATCAGATGTTATTTCATTAACTGCAACTCTACTGTGAAGATGTAAAATTTCAAATCCAAAATGAAAAATATAATCAGTTTGAGTACAGCTACAACAAAAGCAGAAAATACTGGAAATCAGCAGCAGACCAGTCAGCATCAGATAGGTTCGTGCTCACCTCACTTATTGGTATGCATCTGTAAAGCATGCACTCCCATGTTCTGCCACCAGGGCCCTCATCCCCTGAAGACCTAAGAGATCCCAGCATCCCTTGGGAGCACTGTATATAAGCCGGCCCCAAAGGCCTGTTCCTCACTCTGGAGTGTCTTATTAAAGACTGAGGTCACTGTTACTTTAACCTCCCTGTGTGCAGCCTCATCTGTGTTACGAACAAAATAACTGGCGACGAGCATACGAATCCAATGCAAAGATGCAGAAAACTGTGGGCATCCTGGAGAAGTTCTCTGAGGGTGAGGACTGGGAAGGCTATGTCGAACGGCTAGACCAGTACTTTGTAGCCAGTGAGCTGGACGGAGAAGGAAGCGCTGCAAAAAAGAGAGTGGTCCTCCTCACAGTCTGCGGGGCACCGACCGACAGCCTCATGAAGAATCTTCTGGCTCCGGTGAAACCCACAGATAAGTCGTATGATGAGTTGTGTACACTGGTTCGGGAGCATCTTAACCCGAGGGAGAGCGTGCTGATGGCGAGGTATTGGTTCTACACGTGCCAGCGATCTGAAGGTCAGGAAGTGGCGAGCTACGTCGCCGAGCTAAGGCGACTTGCAGGACAATGTGAGTTTGATGCTCAGAAACTTTTTTGTACTGAGCATTGGCCACGAGACCTTCCTACGAAAACTTTTGACTGTAGAGACACCGACCCTCAGTAAGGCCATCGCGATAGCACAGGCGTTTATGTCCACCAGTGATAACACCAAACAAATCTCTCAGCACACAAGTGCTAGCAATGTTCATAAATTAACTGGAACTGTGTTTGCGAGCAGAAATGTAGAGAGCAGAACCCAGGAGTCTGCAACTGCCAGCAGGCCTCAGGTGACCCAGATGACGCAGCGTCCCCAACAAAGGATGAATGCAAGCCAATTCATACCTGGTTGGCGTTGTGGAGGCTTCCATTCAGCCTATTCATGCCGCTTCAAAGGGTATGTTTGCAAGAGCTGTGGAACAATGGGGCTCCTCCAACGAGCTTGCAAATGAGCTGCAAATTCTGCAAAACCTGCTAACCACCACGTGGCAGAGGAGGATCAGTCCATGGTGGATCAAAGCAATTTCGAGCCTCAGAGAGAGGAGGCAGATACTGAAGTACACGGGGTGCACATATTTCGACGAAATGTCCACCTATAATGCTAAACGTAAAATTGAATGGCTTACCCGTAGCCATGGAACTGGACACTGGCGCTAGCCAATCCATCATGAGTAAAAAGATGTTTGAGAGACTGTGGTGCAACAAGGCACTCAGACCAGCCCTGAGCCCCATCCACACGAAACTGAGAACGTACACCAAAGAGCTCATCACTGTCCTGGGCAGCGCCATGGTCAAGGTCACCTACGAGGGCACGGTGCATGAACTGCCACTCTGGATTGTCCCGGACGATGGCCCCACACTGCTTGGAAGGAGTTGGCTCGGCAAAATCCGCTGGAACTGGGATGACATCCGAGCACTATCACATGTCGATGAGGCCTCATGTACCCAGGTTCTTAACAAATTTCCTTTCCTTTTTGAGCCAAGCATTGGAAACTTTTCCAGAACGAAATTGCGGATCCACTTGGTACCAGAGGCACGCCCCATTCACCACAAGGAGCGAGCGGTACCTCACATGATGAGGGAGAGTGTGAAAATCGAGCTGAACAGGCTGCAACGCGAGGGCATCATCTCCCCAGTGGAATTCAGCGAGTGGACCAGCCCAATTGTTCCAGTACTCAAAAGTGATGGCACGGTCAGGATTTGCAGCAATTATAAAGTAACTATTAATCGTTTCTCGCTACAGGACCAATACCTGCTACCTAAGGCAGACGACTTATTTGCGAAGCTGGCAGGAGGCAAGACGTTCACCAAGCTCGACCTCACTTCGGCCTACATGATGCAGGAGCTGGAGAAGTCTTTGAAGGGCATCAACAACAGATGCCCGTTTGGAATTCGGTCGGCTGCAGCGATCTTCCAGAGAAACATGGAGTGCCTACTCAAGTCGGTACCACGCACGGTTTTTCAGGACGACATATTAGTCACGGGTCGGGACACCATCGAGCACCTGCAAAACCTGGAGGAGGTCCTCCAGCGACTGGATCATGTAGGGCTGCGGCTGAAGAGGTCGAAATGCGTCTTAATGGCAACAGAAGTGGAGTTTTTGGGGAGAAAGATCGCGGCAGACGGCATTCGACCCACAGACGCCAAGACAGAGACTATCAGGAATGCGCCCAGGCCGCAGAACGTCACGGAGCTGTGGTCGTTCCTGGGACTCCTCAACTATTTTGGTAACTTCCTGCCGGGGTTAAGCACCCTTTGAAAGCCCCTACATGTGTTATTGCGTAAAGGTGAGAACTGGGTATGGGGAAAAAAAACAAGTAATTGCTTTTGAGAAAGCCAGAAACATTTCATGCTCCAACAAGCTGCTTGTACTGTATAACCCATGTAAAAGACTTGCGCTAGCATGTGACGCGTCGCCGTACGGAGTCGGGTATGTATTACAACAAGCTAACGTTGCGGCGAAGTTGCAACCTGTCGCCTATGCTTCCAGGAGCTTGTCTAAGGCTGAGAGGGCCTACAGCATGATTGAGAAAAAGGCATTAGCGTGTGTGTTCGGGGTAAAGAAAATGCATCGGTACCTGTTTGGCCCCAAATTTGAGCTGGAAACCGATCACAAGCCCCTCACATCCCTGCTCGCTGAAAACAAAGGGATAAATACCAATGCCTCAGCCCGTATACAAAGGTGGGCACTCCGCTATCAGCGTATAACTATACCATCCGCCACAGGCCAGGCACCGAGAACTGTGCGGATGCTCTCAGTTGGCTACCATTGCCCACCACGGGGGTGGAAATGGCGCAGCCTGCAAACTTGTTGATGGTGGCGCAGCCCGCAGACTTGTTGATGGTCATGGAAGCGTTTGAAAATGATAAGTCACCTGTCACGGCCTGCCAGTTTAGAACTTGGACCAGCCAAGATCCTCTGCTGTCCCTAGTAAAAAACTGTGTACTGCGTGGGAGCTGGGCCAGCATCCCATTGAAATGCAAGAGCCAATCAAGCCTTTCCAGCAGCGAAAGGACGAACTGTCCATTCAGGCAGACTGCCTGTTGTGGAGTAACCGCGTAGTGCTACCCAAAAAGGGCAGTGAGACATTCATCTCAGATCTCCACAGCACACACCCGGGTATAATAATGATGAAAGCGATAGCCAGATCCCACGTGTGGTGGCCCGGTATCGACTCTGACTTAGAATCCTGTGTACGCCAATGCTGCATGCGTGCTCAGTTGAGCGACACGCTCAGAGAGGCACCACTAAGTTTGTGGTCCTGGCCCTCCAGACCATGGTCGAGGATCCATGTCGACTATGCGGGCCCGTTTCTCGGTAAAATGTTCCTGGTGGTGGTGGATGCTTTTTCAAAATGGATGAAATGTGAAATAATGTCGGGAAGCACCACCACCGCCACCATTGAAAGACTGAGGGCCATGTTTGCCACCCACGGCCTGCCTGACATACTGGTCAGTGACAACAGCCATGTTTCACCAGTGCCGAATTTAAAGAATTCATGACCTGCAATGGGATCAAACATGTCACCTCAGCCCCGTTTAAACCAGCCTCCAATGGGCAGGCAGAGCGGACAGTACAAACCATCAAACACAGCCTTAAACGAGTCACAGAAGGCTCACTCCAAGCCCGCCTGTCCCGACTACTGCTCAGCTACCGCACGAGACCCCACTCGCTCATAGGGGTGCTCCCGGCTGAGCTACTCATGAAAAGGACACTTAAAACCAGACTCTCCCCAACCTGTATGATCAGGTAGAGAGCAGGCGCCAGCAATAAAATGTAAACGATGGTCGCGCCACTGTGTCACGGGAAATTGATCTGAATGACCCTGTGTATGTGCTAAACTATGGACATGGTCCCAAGTGGATCGCTGGCACAGTGATAGCTAAAAAAGCGAATAGGGTGTTTGTAGTTAAACTAGACAATGGACAAATTTGCAGAAAGCACCTGAACCAAACGAGGCTGTGGTTCACAGACTGCCCTGAACAACACACAGCAGACACCACCTTTTTCGAGCCCACAACACACACCCAAAGGATCAACGACACCACGCCGGACCAGGAAATTGAACCCATCACGCCCAACAGCCCAGCAAGGCCAGGCTCACCTAGCAGCCCTGCAGGGCCAACAACACGCCAGCCCAGCGAGGGCACAGCCAAAACACCAGAACAGACATTTGTACCGAGGCGGTCCACTAGGGAAAGAAAGGCTCCCGACCGCCTCACCTTGTAAATAGTTTTCAGTTTGACTTCAGGGGGGAATGATGTGTATCTGTAAAGCATGCACTCCCATGTTCCGCCACCAGGGAGCTCATCCCCTGAAGTCCCAAGGGATCCCAGCATCCCTTGGGAGCACTTTATATAAGCCGGCCCCTAAGGCCTGTTCACTCTGGTGTGTCTTATTAAAGACTGAGGTCACTGTTACTTTAACCTCCCTGTGTGCAGCCTCATCTGTGTTAGGAACACAATACTTATCATAGAATCATAGAATGGTTACAGCATAGAAGGAGGCTATTTGACCCGTCGAATCAAACTTTATCTCCCAAGATTCCCTCTAATGCTTGTGGTCTCGGCTCACGCATGAATGTCCACATGGGCAAAATACTGGAGGGCTGCTGGGTACCTGTGGAATGATAGCTTGGGAAGCGTCAGCACCTTCAGTACAGGAGAAGAGGAAAGGGAAGAAAGTTTGGAAAATAAAATTGATTCAAAACGATCCAATTTTTCAAAAGGTGGAAAAATGCTCCAAATTCTACCAATTCAAAAATAAGATATTGTGGGGATGAATTCAAAATGAAGGATCTTTCAAATGAAGGGTCACAACCAAAAATTAACCTTCCAGATGTTAAGCGGATCAAATGCACATTTCCAGCATTTTTGTTATTTTATTTCAGATTACTAGCCTAAGTTTTTTTTGTTACTTCTGAATTTGAAGATATTCTTAACAAATCAGAGTGTCTCCTTGGTCCATTGGCAGCCCGCCTTCGCATCGTGGCACGCTGTTGGTTTGTACCCATGACCCTGGCATGCAAGTTCCTTGATTTAGACAAGTTATCAGAGAGACGCACTAAACTGATCTCAGCCCACCACTTCCCGGCCCCCATTTACTGGGCAAAATTGACAGAAGGAAGGGGACAGACCAAACAAAATGGGGGTAAGATTGGTTTTGGGCAGTAGCGCAAAACAGGTGATAGCAAATCGGCATCTCCTTTTACACCCTGCCCGATTTTGACTGCCCAAGACCAATGAAAGCTGCTTTGTGATGCAGGGGAGAACAGTAAACAGGCAGAATAAAGTGATGCAAAAGTCAGAAAAAATATAACTTACTTTTAATAAAAGGAAAGATATTGTCCCCTGGAAGTAGAGAGTTAAAAGGAATGAGTAATACATTCAGCGAGTGATACCTCTACACTCCTGAGGAATTAGCTGCAATTGCAATTGATTCTTTAGACAGAAAGAAGCACCTTGCATTTATATAGTACCTTATTACCTTTGTCATAAAATAAATTACTTTGAGGCGCAGCCATTGTTGTTTTTGTTGCAACAATGAATTGAATGCCCAGTTAGTTTTCTTGTGGTTCTGTTCATTGGGGACAAAATGTTGGTCAGGGCATGGGGTGTGCTTAATACCAAACCCAGATAGGAGGAAGGAACACAGAAATTACAAAGTGAGTTAGACAAAATATGTAAGTGGGCAGAAAAATGTAACTGTATATAAAAATACTACATATAGGAAGGGAAAATGGGCACACTTCAAATGGTAAACTCCATGAATGGTGTTGAAATACCTATGGATTATCGTTGTGGGGGTAGGGGGAGTGGGAGGGAGAGGCCTGGGTGGGTAATTGGAGATCTCGTGAGGGTGTCTGGGGGTGCTGGGTTAGGTAGGGACCCTGGATCCAGGAGGTAAGTATAAAGACACTTACCTCCTGGATGCATCAACCCCCATCTTGATTTAACTGCCGGGTTTCATTGTGTGAAACCTGTCCGCATGCAGTTAAAAACAAAATGGAGGTTAAAATAGAACTTGCTAGCCTCATAATAATATATAAATTGACGTTCCACCCCCTGGAAGCGAATTATTCATCAGCCCCCGTCTTGTCTCCGTTAAAACCGGAAGTGAGCGGGGTGGAGGCGGGATCAGGTTGAGAATCCCATTTTTAACAATTTAACTACCCTCACGCTCCAAACCCACCCGTAGGATTTTTTAGCCTTGAAAGGAAGCATCTAAGAGGTGATCATATTGAGGTAAACATCATCAGCATTGGCGGTCCCTCGAAATCGAGGAAGACTTGCTTCCACTCTAAAAGTGAGTTCACAGGTGACGGTACAGTCCAATATGGGAATTACAGTCTCTGTCACAGGTGGGGCAGACAATAGTTGAAGGAAAGGGTGGGTGGGGAGCCTGGTTTGCCGCATGCTCTTTCCGCTGCCTGCGCTTGATTTCTGCATGCTCTCGGTGATCAGACTCGAGGTGCTCAGCGTCTTCCCAGATGCTCTTCCTCCACTCTGGGCGTTCTTGGGCCAGGGACTCCCAGGTGTCGGTGGGGATGTTGCACTTTATCAAGGAGGCTTTGAGGGTGTCCTTGAAGCATTTCCTCTGCCCACCTGGGGCTCGCTTGCCGTTAGGAGTTCCAAGTAGAGCGCTTGCTTAGGGAGTCTCGTGTCGGGCATGCGGACAATGTGGCCTGCCCAATGGAGCTAGTCGAGTGAGGTCAGTACTTCAGTGCTGGGGATGTTGGCCTGATCTATAAAGCCCGTGGCCGCCTGAAAGCAGTGGCCACGGGTCAGTGCGGAATGGTCGCCGAGTCTCCGCGGAGGGGCCGCCATTTTATAAATTGCCCTTCCTCAGTTTTGAAGCAGTGTAGGAAACCGCTCCACCCGTTTTCCCACCGTGGCATGCACGTGCCGACCCCTTACCCGACTGGTGGTGACCCTTTCCTAAAATTGCCCCGCGGGGAATTACCCCTTTGAAAATTGCCCGCGGTACCCTTTACGTGGCTGGGTGGCTCGGCTGAAACCCTCCCTGGTGGCCCAGTGTTTGCCACTAAAGTGACTGCAGAGTTCGCAGAAGCCCTTCCCTTTAACTGAAGGGGAGAGACGTTGTGACGCACCAACGTGATGACATCATCAGTGCGGCGCTGATGACATGTAGCGTCGGCCACTCCGCCCCGCCCGCACTACCGCTCCGATGATGAGGCCACTTCCGCCCCACTCCAAAAACATGTATGAAATGCTGAATTCCTCCAGTTTGGCTGTCCCATGCCTTGGGGCGGCCGGAACACTTCGAGCGGTGGGCAATTTCGGCCCCTCAATTTTCTGTCTCAGAAGTTACAGTGCTATAAATGGAATCGAGCTGGCACTTAAATGATAAATATAAGTAATAAATGGTTAAAATAAAGTGACTCCGTAACTACATTTCAAAGTAATTCATTTTATGTGAAGTGCCTTGAGCTGTCTATCAGAGACCTGAAAAGGCACTTGAAATTGTGAGATTTTGCACTGCTATTCATCAGCTTTTCCCGAGGTTCTGCTCACGTGGCAAAGATTTCTTCCACTATTGACTTTTTAAAAATTCTTTCCATTCTTCTGAGAGTAAAATTACTTCACCATTATTTCTCTGGGCCTCTGGTTTGTGTGCACACTGCAATATTTTATCCTCTTCACAAAGTGATCACCCTTGAATGAGGATGACTTGCTTCCACGAGTTCACAGATGTTTCAATGAAGGTCCCGATGTTCCAGTCCTGAACTCCAATTGAGGGGGTGGAAGATGCCTATGTATGGACAGATTAGGACAACCATAAAAAGTGAACAACTCACTCAGGCAATAAGCAGCTGCTTCTGATCGGCATGAAATTGGGAGTGCGTGCACCCTGCTTGCCCAAACCCTTCAGTGGGAGACATTTCCGCTATTGTCCGTTTTACACTCTTGCCCAAAGTCAAAGTTACCCGCAAATGTTTTTCTTCTTCCTGGGTACTCTTCAGCTCTCCGGCCTGAATATAGGCTTCAACATCAGTCATCAGCTGGCTCCCTGATGTTCAAGCTGGACTCTCCAATAAATAGTCTACTGCATTTTCTTCCATTTTGGAGCCATGTCTGACAGGCTTTCCAATACCTTTCCAAATGTTTAACTGAGATGACTTTTGTATAATGTATAGCATTTAACAACTTTTTCTGGTATTTAAAAATCTGTTCGCAGACTATTAAACCCACTGGAAGTCTCTTTATGAAAGTAGCTAGCATCTTTGAACTCTTGTCCTTGATCTGTTGTTTCCCATTTCCTTTTTGTTTTGGCCAGCCCTCTTAAGAAGCTTCTCCAACCTTTTTGATTATGAAGAGAACTTGTGAAGTTAGGTCGTTTTTCACTGGAGCTAAGAATGTTGAGACGTAACCTGATTATGAAGGGTTATGACAGGATAAATAGATAGATTTGATTGATTAGTGGAACAATAATGAGAGGGCACAAATTTAAGGTAATCACAGTAAGAATTAAAGAGAAGGTTAGTAAATTTTTCTTTACATTGAGGGTGGTTAGAATGTGAAATTTTCTATCACAAATCTTTGTTGAAGCACACTCTATAAGTATTTCACCGGCAATTAGTTATTTGAAAAAGAGAAATATAAGAGAATATGGGAATCGAGGAGAGTGGAATTATGGTCTGTTTGACCTCTTTTGGAGTTGTAACATTCTTTGATTCTGTTATTGATGTTTCAGCTCAGTGCACACTTCATAAAATATCCACAGTAAAGATAAGCTTTAAAAAAATACAGTTAGTAACTTAACTGGAGTTTGCAATATTACTTTTTACAATAACTCCGGCAATTATCCCCAGATATTAGGTAAGTCATAGCTCACATTTTCCCAGGCTATATGTTCCAGAATATTTTAAAATCGAACCTCGAGTGAATGCCGTACAGCCCAGTGGAGAATGGGTACATCTTCTCAAGGCAGAATTAAGGTTTACAGTTAGAAGTGGGCTAATTCTTTTGTGCATTTGAGTTACCTCATGTGTTAAGTGTGCATTAAGATATAGTAATTTTGTGTATTTACAATATTTGGGCAGTTGCTAAGCTTTGCCCACATCCATAGAATTGCTCCTGGGAGTAAACCAACGTAATGCACATAAGTACAAAGACCTGGCGTTAAATCTTCCTTTGCTTCTGAAAGGATTCTTAAAGGTAGTTTAAGAGAATCCTCCAGAATTACTCAGGTTTGATTTTAGACAGAAATGGTACATGGGACACGTATAAGAAAATATGGGAATCGAGCGGGAGAGTGGAATTATGGTCTGTTTGACTTCTTTCAAAGTTGTAACATTCTTTGATTCTGTTATTAATGTTTTAGCTCAGTGCACACTCCATAAAATATCCGCAGTAAAGATAAGCTTTAAAAAATACAGTTAGTAACTCAGCTAGAGTTTGCAATATTACTTTTTGCAATAATTCAGGCCATTATCCCCAGATGTTCAGGGATGCTTGTTGTGTATGCGTAAATAACTGACAAACTGAACAGTGTGCTTTATACAACAACCCAAAATGGAGTCCCCAAACCAGCATGAGTACAGTAACTGTGAATAGCTCCCGCAGGGTCCTAATGCCTGTCCTGTGAGCTGTAACAAACAAGTAAGAGTATGAACACAACATATTCCCGCCGTTTTTACACCACAGTCTATGTACAGACAAAGACCTTGAGATAGCCAGGTTGTGTTCTCATATGCTGGCATGGAGCTTGCGGTGTTTGATCGAGGTTATCGGTTGGGAAACAGAACGGTGCCTCTGGTCCATCCTGTTGGTCTGGGAGCTTTCCATCGAGTTCCATCATTGAGCTCATGGGTGTGAGGGCTGAACTTTCGTCCGATCTGTTTTGGAGGCAAAAGTGAAGATGCGAGCTTATGACTCCAGTTTGGGCGCTTAACTCTGACCCAATCTCCGTTCTTCAGTTGGGGCTTTTGAGCGCATTGTTTTGTGTCAGTGCACAACTTTGCTTTTCGTTGGAGTTCCGAAATCTGGGATGTGAGTGTGGTTATCTTCACACTAGGTTTCGTCGAATGTTTGGCCTGCTGCGAGGTTGGCTTTCAAATGTTTGATGACACGGATAAATCGCTCAACACCTCTGTTGCTTTGAGGATTGTACCGAGCAGTAAGGCGATGCTCGATAGCATAACGAATGAGGAAATCCACAAACTGGTCGGACACAAACTGTGGTACATTGTCAGTGATTATTACTCCTGGGAGGCCCCACCTCATGAACATACGCTGCAGAATAGTGACGATTGTTGATGAGGTCGCTGAACTTGTTGTAACAATTTCTGGCCATTTGGAATGCAAATCATATACTACAATAAGGAACCATTGGTGCTGTGGAGCTGCTTCAACTGGACCGAAGATATCCAATTGAAGTTGTTGCCATGGTTTTTGTGGCCATGGAATGGGCTTCATTGGCGCTGGTCAGATGTTTGTGGCCTTTTCGCTCAGACTGCATGATACGTTTTGCAATAACTCAGGCCATTATCCCCAGATGTTCAGAGAAGCTTGTTGTGTATGCGTAAATAACTAACAAACTGAGCCAGGAGTAAAGCAACTTGAACCGTTTGCTTTATACAACAACCCAAAATGGAGTCCCCAAACCAGCATGAACCAGCATGTGAGACAAACTCCTCGATGCGAGTGTCCATTCCAGGCCACCATACTGAATCCCGACATCTCTGCTTCATGCGGACAATGCCAGGGTGTCCATCGTGTGCCAATAAGAGAACGCGCTGTTGAAGCGACTTGGGAATTATTGCTCTATCACCACGAGTTAGGCAGCCATCATTCCAAATGGAAAATTCATCACGAAGTCTGTGGAAGGTTTTCAGCTCTTCCGGAATTTGCTTTGGCCATTGGAGGAAGTGGCTCATGTGCTGGAGTGTAGCATCACTCAGTTTTGATTTCGTCGCAGGAGACAATGTTTCTGATGGACTGAGTGATGATCGACATGACATGTATCGTCGTCTGTGAACAAGTTGGCACCAGAATCCGAAGCAGGTGTCGAGCGGATTAGCATGTCAGCTACGTGGTTGCGACTGCCAGTGATGTACTGTACATCAAAGTTATACTGATGAAGGCAATTTGACCATCGGCTGATTTGTAGTGGTCTGTGCCAGATCCAGTTGTAGCAAGTAGCGTAGTTAGTGCTTGGTGATCCACATGGAGGGTAAATTTCCTGCCATAGAGGTAGATGTGCCAGCGTTCACATGCGTAGATGCACGCGAGTGCTTCGCATTCTCCTGTAGAGTATTTACGTTCTGCAGACGAGAGCGTGTGAGAGGTGAAGGCGACTGGGCGTTCCAGGCCGTCAATCCATTGCGAGAGCACAGCATCCATGGCGGTGCCTGATGCATCCGTGGTGACGTATGTTGTGGCATTCGCATCAAAGTGCGCGAGGATAACAGGGGATGTGATTTTTTCCTTAAGCACAGTGAATGCCTGAGCCCAGGAATCTGTCCATTCCCAAGGGATGTCCTTGTGCAGCAACTTGCGAAGTGGTTCGGCAACGTGTGCATAGTGCGGAACGAACTTCAGATAGAAGTTGCAAGTGCTGAGGAATGATGAAAGTTCTTTGACGTTGGTAGCCTCCTGCATTCGCTGGATCGCGTCAATGATACCTTGTGCTGTGACTGTAGCCGAGAAAGTTTATTTCTCCAGCAGCGAATGTACACTTATCGGCATTAAATGTAATGTTATGTGTAGCAAGTCTAGCCATAACTGCGTGAAGTCGTTGGTCATGTTCTTCCATTGTCCGTCCATGGACGACGATATCGTCAAGCATATTGAGGGCTTCCTCTATGCCTGCTAGCATAGTAGTGACAATCTTCTGAAATGCACTTGATGCAGAAGATAGTCCATAGGGCATGCGTCAATACTGATACAGACCATCATCCGTCGTGAATGCCGTGAGCGGTTTGCTGTCCTCTGCTCAGGATATTTGCAGGTAAATGGCGCATGTCGAGTTTCATAAAGACTATTGAGTCATGGAATTCTGAAAACAGTTCATCAATGGTCGGAAGATGGTACTTGTCGGGGATGATGGCCTTGTTGACCTCTTTCAGGTCGATGCACAAGAGGATCTCCCCATTTTTATGCCAAGCAATGACTAAGTTCGAGATCCAGGGTGAAGAGTCTTTGCTCTCAATGATTCCCTGAGATTCGAGTCGCGTTAATTCTGCGGATACTTGGTCGCGGACCGCGAATGGGAGACGGCGAAGTCGCTGCGTAACCGGTTTGTCGCGGGGACGATGGCAGAATTTTGTTGTCGCTCCAAATCCTGTGAAAATTGAGGGATACTGCTTGTCAAAATCCACCGTGTACACAGGTGTGCCGGTTGGGTCGTAAACTTTGAAAACAAGCTTGTCAAAAAGGTCAACACCCATGAGGCTTCGTCCCTTCGTGACATGAAAGGAAAAGTTCTCCAATGTTATGTCCTTGTAGTATATCGGGACAGATATGATCCCAAGTACCTCAATTTTGGAGTCTGAGTACACATGTAGAGTGGAAGTTGCGGGCTGCAGTTGACAGTGCGTGAAGTCGGTTTTGTACACAGCCTCGGTCAATATGGAGACTTTGGCTCCAAGGTCAATGAGGAGGCAGCAGGGTGTGCCGTCAATGTTTCCACCACAGTCCTTGAATTTACCTGAACCGATGTGCGGAATGTCACTAACGGTGTAAACCGTACTGGGTTCATCACTATCCGGGTTGTCCACATGTTGAATATGCTGCGATGAGCGACAGGCACTTGCAAAATGGTTCATTTTACCACATGCAGAGCATTTCTTCTCACGTGCAGGGCAGGTAGGACTCTTTACTGAATGTGATTTGTCCCCACAGTTAAAGCAGTGGAAGTTAAGCCCGCGATCTATAGTGAGTGGTTTATTACTAGCCCTGGGTCTCTGCTGTGATTTCCACTTTGGACGAACGCCTTGCACATGGGCTGTAGCTGCAGTCTGATGCACAGAGGGAGCAGGGAATCTGATCGCTTTTGAATCGGAAAGCGCGGATTTGATTTGAATTGCCAAATTAGTTGCTTTGTTCAATGACAATTTGTCATTCTCCATTAGCTAGCGTTCCTGAATGTGGAGATCGTTGTTTTCTCAATCATTTGATCCCTGATCATTTCCTCTGTGAGTGCCCAAAAGTTACACCTAGCCGCCAGTTCAGCTAATGAAATGATATACTGTTTGATTGGTTCACCGTTACCTTGCTTCCTTTTATGAAATTGGTATCTCTCAATCACAATATTTTTCCTTGGCCCAAAATAGTTCTCTAGGGTGCTTACCGTTTTGTCGTAGACTCAGTGTCTTTGATTTGGCCAAAGATGTGTTGGCCTTCACCGAAGGTAGAAAAACATTTTATCCATCTTGGCCACGGAATTGGAGAGTCCCCGGGTGTGGAGAGGAAAGGTGGGGGGGGGGGGGGGGCGGTAGGGAGATTCATTTGAGTCATCCTCGTCGCCAAATTATGTTGTGTATGCATAAATAACTGACAAACTGAGCCAGGAGTAAAGTAACTTAAACCGTGTGCTTAATACAACAACCCAAAATGGAGTCCCCAAACCAGCATGAACCAGCATGAGTACAGCAACTATCAATAGCTCCCACAGGGTCCTAATGCCCGTCTTGTGAGCTGTAACAAACAAATAGTGTATAAACATAACAATGCTGAGTTGAGTGACCAAAAGCAGATTAAACCGGCAAGGAGGACGGTGCGGATGCCAAAATGCATTTATTGCCAAGCAGCGTATAGAAATCCACAGGCTATTTTGATGGGTGAGTGACTAACATGCCACAAATATCCACTGTGTGTACTGAGGTCATACACTGCCATTATTGTTAAAAGAAGAAAAGAAAGAACTTACATTTATACAGCACTTACCATGACCTCTGAACGTCCCAAAACACTTTACATCCATAACATTCTTTTGAAGTGTAATCACTGTTGTAACGTAGGCAGTGCAGCAGCCAATCTGCGCGTAACAAACAGCATTGAGATATTGACCACATAATCAATTGGTTGAGGGAATAAATATTTGGCCAGAACACCAGGGAAATTCCACTGCTCTTCTTCGAAATAGTGCCACAAGGTCTTTAACATCCACCTGAGAGAGCAAATTGGGCTTTAATTTAACATCTCAGCTGAAAGATGACATCCAACAATGCAGTACTCCTTACTGCACTGAAGAGTCAGCTTAGTTTTTGTGCTCAAGTCGTTGGACCCACAACCTTCTGACTCCAAGTGCTACCACTGATCCAAGGTTGATAACTAAGGTTTCTGTGATATGCCATATCTGCATGTCAGAAAGCAGAGCTCAGAAGTAATATTGCACAATTCCATAAACATATTAACATTGCATCATGAATTATTATATACACAGATCAGCATGTTACGAAAAGATGTGCTGACATTTAACCTGCTATTACCATGCTGCGATTGTGTTTCACTTTTCATACAATACAGGCATTTAAATTATGAAACCAATAAAGATACCTGACTTTGAGAAGGTATTCAAGGGTGTGACGTGTCCAAAATACTCTTTCTGAATTGATCATAGGAGTTGACTGTTGTTAGTTCAAGTTTAAGAATACTTGAATGCTTAATTCGTTTCTGTTTGCAGCTCACAATAAGTTTAAAAATATCATAGAAACATAGAAAATTGGTGCAGGAGCAGGCCATTCAGCCCTTCTAGCCTGCACCGCCATTCAATGAGTTCATGGCTGAACATGAAATTTCAGTACCCCCTTCCTGCTTTCTCGCCATACCCCTTGATCCCCCGAGTAGTAAGGACTTCATCTAACTCCCTTTTGAATATATTTAGTGAATTGGCCTCAACTACTTTCTGTGGTAGAGAATTCCACAGGTTCACCACTCTCTGGGTGAAGAAGTTTCTCCTCATCTCGGTCCTAAATGGCTTACCCCTTATCCTCAGACTGTGACCCCTGGTTCTGGACTTCCCCAACATTGGGAACATTCTTCCTGCATCTAACCTGTCTAAACCGTCAGAATTTTAAACGTTTCTATGAGGTCCCCTCTCATTCTTCTGAACTCCAGTGAATACAAGCCCAGTTGATCAAGTCTTTCTTGATAGGTCAGTCCCACCATCCCGGGAATCAGTCTGGTGAATCTTCGCTGCACTCCCTCAATAGCAAGAATGTCCTTCCTCAAGTTAGGAGACCAAACTGTACACAATACTCCAGGTGTGGCCTCACCAAGGCCCTGTACAACTGTAGCATGATTATGGACCTGAAATTAAAAGACATCCCAATATGATGGTCATTTTGTTTTGCTGCTTTTGGCACTGAAAATCTTTACTCTTCGAATACACAACTGCAGTTTCATCTTCAGAATTTTGAAAAATTATTGTCATATTTCGGCGAACATTTTAAAAATCTACGTATTTGGGTGGGTTTTCGTCTCACTAACGCCACATTTATGCCAAAACCACTGCGGAAGATTGACCCACTGATTACCGCTAGTTTTACACCCATCCCGATTTTCAGAGGGAGCCCAGCCAGAACTCCTGCCGGAAGCAGGGGCAGCATTAATATATGGAAATTGGGGTCAGATGAAGCAGTTAAGATCTCAATGCCATTTTCATCTCTAGCTGCGTTACTATTGCCAGTTCTTCAACCCAACCCCAAACCATGGGGGCTATAAGTTGGGAGGTGGTAATTTCCAGTGGTCTTTAAAGGGATCCCGAGCTGCAGTAAAGGTGAGCTGGAAGGAGGTCTAGTATTCATTTTTACTGCAGTTGCTTGTATGTTTTGAGCTTCAAAGGTGTTGTGTATGTAATTATGTAAAACTTGCCACCAGAGGGCGTGACTGTTGGAGTCCTAATGGTCACCTGCACACTCGTGCAGGGTCACTATGAAAGGTTGGCTGCCATGTTATTTAGGCACTCTGGAGTTGTAATAAAGAAGACTAAGGTCACCATAAGTTTAGCTCACAGTACTCAGCCGCGTGGAGTTCTTCCATACACAACAACTGGCGACGAGTAACAGAATACGAACTTTCATGCAACCATGGCTGCTGTTGGAATATTAGAGAGATTCGTAGAGGGTGATGATTGGGAAGCCTTCGTCGAGCATCTCGACCAGTACTTCATGGCCAACAAGCTGGAAGGAGACACTAATGCGGCCAAGCGCAGGGCAGCTCTCCTTACCATCTGTGGGCCTAAAATATACAGCCTCATCAAGATTCTGCTTGCACCAACAAAACCAACGGAGAAGGAATATACAGAGTTGTGCACACTGGTTCGGGACCACCTCAAGCCGAAGAAGAGTATCCTAATGGCCAGATATCGTTTTTACATGCACTGTCGCTCCGGGGGCCAGGACGCGGCAGATTATATCACTGACCTGAGATGCCTCATGGGACCTGGCGATTTTGGAGCTGCATTGCGGCAAATGCTGCGGGACTTTTTTGTGCTGGGCATCAGTCACGAGGTTATTCTTCGAAAGCTGCTGGCTGCCGAAACCCTAGACCTGAGCAGGGCCATCGCGATCGCCCAGGCATGCATGGCCACGGACGATAACACCAAACAGATATCTTCTCAACATCGAAGCTCACCGGCAAGTACTGCGCATAAAATGACGTCGCTAGTAGGCCGAACTGCATATGGCAGGGCCTATACGTCTGCGGCTGCAAGACCTGTGATGACTCAGAGTCCGCCATCGGGGGTGAATGTGAATCTATTAGCACCGGGTTGGCGCTGCAGGGTTAATCATCGGGCCCATCAATGTTGAAACATGTGCAAAGACTGCGCAACGATGCGGCACCTCCAGGGAATGTGCAAACGTGCTGCGACATACCACATGGCAGAGGATGATCGATCCGGTGCGGATCACGCAGCACAGGCAACTCAACCAGAGGAAGAAATGTATGGGGTACATACCTTCACCACTAAGAGCCCTCCTATACTGCTGAAAGTTACATTAATTGGAGTTCCAGTATCCATGGAGTTGGACACGGGTGCGAGTCAGTTAATAATGAGCCAGAACGCTTTCGAGAAACTGTGGGGCAATAAAGAGCAAAGGCCCAAACTGAGCCCGATTAATGCAAAGCTGCGTACCTACACCAAAGAGCTCATTCCAGTCATTGGAAGTGCGGCAGTGAAGATATCATATGATGGAGCTGTGCATGACCTATCATTGTGGATTGTTCCAGGCAATGGCCCAATGCTGTTCGGCAGAAGCTGGCTAGAAAAGATTAGATGGAATTGGAACGACATCAAAGCACTATCTTCAATGGATGACGCCTCATGTGCTCAACTGCTGAGCAAGTTTCCCTCGCTATTCGAACCAGGCATCGACAACTTCACAGGCGCCAAAGTACAGATCCATCTGTGCCCCGACGCATGGCTCGTCCATCACAAGGCTTGGGCGGTTCCATACATGATGAGGGAGAAAGTCGAGATTGAACTGGACAGACTCCAACGTGAAAGAATCATATTGCCAGTCGAGTTCAACGAGTGGGCCAGTCCAATTGTTCCGATGGCACGGTCAGAATCTGCGGAGACTACAAGGTAATGATTAACCGAGTCTCACGACAGGATCAGTACCCACTATCCAAGGTGGATGACCTGTTCGCAATGTGAGGGGGGGGGGGGGGAAAGAGTCGTTCACCAAGTTGGACCTAACCTCTGTCTACGTGACATAGGAGCTGGCTGAATCTTCGAAAGGACTGACGTGCATCAACACACACAAAGGGCTGTTTATATACCACAGGTGCCCTTTCAGGGTTCGCTCGGCTGCAGCCATTTTCCAGAGAAACATGAGTTTGCTAAAATCTGTTCCGCGCACCGTTGTGCTTCAAGACGACATCCTGATCACTGGTCGTGACACCATCGAACATCTACACAACCTGAAAGAGGTTCTAAGTCGCCTAGACAGAGTGGGACTCAGGCTGAAATGCTCCAAGTGTGGTTTCCTGGCGCCAGAAGTCGAATTTTTGGGGAGAAAGATTGCAGCAGGCCCACGGACTCAAAGACCGAGGCCATCAAGAATGCACCCAGACCACAGAATGTGACGGAGCTGCGTTCGTTCCTGGGACTTCTCAACTATTTCGGTAATGTTCTACCTGGGTTGAGCAGGTTGTTAGAGCCTTTGCACATATTGCTACTTAAGGGTGATGACTGGGTTTGGGGCAAATCTCAAGACACAGCCTTTGAGAAGGCCAGAAACCTGCTTTGTTCAAATAAGTTACTTGTACATTATGACCAATGTAAACGTTTAGTGCTAGCTTGTGACACCTCATTGTACGGGGTTGGCTGTGTGTTACAGCAAGCCAATGTATCGGGCAACCTCCAACTGGTTGCATACGCATCTAGAAGTCTGTCTAAGGCTGAGAGAGTCTATAGTATGGTCAAGAAAGAGGCGTTAGCATGTGTATATGGGGTTAAGAAAATGCACCAATTTTACCTATTTAGACTTGAGCTTGAAACTGACCACAAGCCGCTCATTTCGCTGTTTTCAGAGAGCAAAGGTATAAATACCAATGCTTGGTCCCGCATCCAAAGATGGGCACTACCATTATTCACTTATGACTATGTTATCCGCCACAGACCAGGCACTGAAAACTGTGCCGATGCTCTCAGCCGGTTACCATAACCCACCACAGGGGTTGAAATGGCGCAGCCCGCAGACTTGCTACTGGTCATGGATGCTTTTGAGAGCGAGGGGTCAACCGTCACAGCTCGCCAGCTCAGGACCTGGACCAGCCAGGATCCTATGCTATCATTAGTAAGGAGTTGCATCCTAAATGGGAACTGGTCGGCCATTCCCAGGGAAATGCAAGGTGAAATTAAGCTGTTTCACCAACGCAAAGGTGAAATGTCCATCCAGTTGGATTGTCTCTTATGGGGTAATCACGTGATTCCAGAAAAAGGCAGAGAAACGTTTATACGCGACCTAAACCGTACCCATCCAGGCATTGTCATGATGAAGGCAATTGCCAGGTCATATGTTTGATAGCCCAGCATTAACTCGGACTTGGAGTCATGCGTGCATCAGTGCAATACTTGCTCGCAACTGAGCAATGCACCGAGGGAGGCTCCACGGCCCTCCAAACCATGGTCCAGGATCCACGTAGATTTTGCCGGCCCCTTTCTAGGAAAGATGTTTTTAGTAGTAGTGGACGCTTACTCCAAATGTATTGAATGCGTAATCATGTCATCCAGCACGTCCACAGCCACCATTGAAAGCCTCTGGCCATGTTCGCTACCCATGGCTTGCCCGACGTCCTTGTCAGCGACAATGGACTGGGTTTCACCAGCTCGGAATTCAACGAGTTTATGACCCGCAATGGCATCAAGTATGTCACTTCTGCTCCATTTAAGCCCGCGTCTAATGGTCAAGTGGAGCGGGCAGTCCAAATAATCAAGGAGAGCTGAAACGCGTGACGGACGGCTCCCTGCAGACCTGCTTGTCTCGCATTCTGCTCAGTTACCGAACACGACCCCACTCGCTCACCAGGGTTTCCCTGGCAGAATTGTTAATGAAGAGAACCCTCAAAACCAGGCTTTCCCTAGTCCACCCGGATCTTAATGATCACGTGGAAACCCAGCGACACCGGCAGAACATGTACCACGATCACATGGCTGTTTCACGTGACATTGATGTTAACGACCCTGTGTTTGTCCTGAATTACGGTCATGGTCCCAAGTGGGTTGCTGGCACTGTTTTGGCCAAGGAAGGGAATAGGGTGTTTATAATCAAACTGTTAAATGGCCAAACGTGCAGAAAGCATTTAAATCAGACTAAATTGCAATTTACTGACAACCAGGAACGACTTGAAGAGGACATCACCATCGACGATCCACCAACACACACCCAACCAGCAATCGACCTCGCTGTCAATCACGAGGATGAACCCATCGTTCCTGACAGTCCGGTCAGACCAGCCGCGGTGCAGTGTAACAATGGTCCGGCCAACTCACACATGCCAGGGTTGGACTCAGACAATCAACCAGGGAGCGAAGGGCTCCGGATCGCCTCAACTTGTAAATAACTTGTACTGAAGACTTTGGAGGGGAGTGATGTTATGTATGTAACTATGTAATGCCCCCAGAGGGCTCAGCTGTTGGAGTCCTAATGGTCACCTGCACACACGTGCAGGGCCAGTATAAAAGGTTGGCTGCCATGTTGTTTAGGCACTCTGGAGTTGTAATAAAGAAGACTAAGGTCACACTAAGTTTAGCTCACAGTACTCAGCCTCATGGAGTTCTTCCATACACAACAAAAGGCTTCCAATATTTGATCTTCATGCTGCTTCAGGTACTGTCCCCCTCTCCTTCAAAGCTGCCATTATCATCCCTCTCCTCAAAAAAAAACCCTTGACCCCGCCGTCCTTATAAACTATCGCCCCATCTCCAACCTCCCTTTCCTCTCCAAAGTCCTTGAATGTGTTGTTGACTCATTAATCCGAACCCATCTTTCCAAGAATTCCATATTTGAATCTCTCCAATCAAGTTTCCACACTTGCCACTGTACTGAAATGGCTCTCATCAAAATCACAAATGACATCCTTTGTGACTGTGATATAGGTAACCTATCCCTCCTCATCCATCTCGACCGGTCTGCATTTAACCTGACGCTGTGTTTTTGTATGAGGCAGGGGCAGTGACGATCGATGTTACGGAGGTGGAAATGGCCGATCTTAGTTATGGCGCGGTTATGTGGTTGGATATGTGCCTCAGCTCATCTGCTGTGTCAAATCCAATTTGACACTGTTGACCACTCTATCCTCCTCCAACCCCTCTCATTTGTTGTCCAGCTGGGTGGGACTGCACTTGCCTGCTTCCATTCTTATCTGTCTAATTGTAGCCAGAGAATCACCTGCAATGGCTTCTCTTCCCACTCCCGCATCGTTATGCCTGGTGTCCCTCAAGGATCTATCCTTGGCCCCGTCCTATTTCTCATCTGTATGCTGCCCCTTGGCGACATCTCCGAAAATACAGCGTCAGTTTCTTGTATGCTGCGACACCCAGCTCGACCTCACCACCACTTCTTTCAATCCCTCCACGGTCTCTTGTCAGATTGCTTGTCCGACATCCAGTACTGAATGAGCAAAAATTTTCATCAATTAAATATTAGGAAGACCAAAGCCATTGTCTCCAGTCCCGGCCACAAACTGCGTTCCCTAGCCACTAACTCCATCCCTCTTCCCAACTTCTGTCTGAGGCCGAACCAGACTTTTTGCAACCTTGCTGTCATATTTGACACTGAAATTAGTTTACGACCACATATCCGCAGCATAACTAAGACTGGCTATTTCCACCTCCGTAACATCGCCCATCACCACTCCTGCCTCAGCTCATCTGCTGCTGAAATGCCTTTATTACCTCTAGTCTTGATTATTCCAACACACTCCTGGCTGGCCTCCCATGTTCTACCCTCTGTAAACTTGAGGTCATCCAAATCTCAGCTGCCTGTGTCCTAACTCGCACCAAGTCCCATTGACCCATCATCCCTGTGCTTGCTGACCTACATTGGCTCCCGGTTAAGCAATGCTTAAAATTCTCATTGTTGTTTTCAAATCCCTCCATGGCCTCATCCTCCCTATCTCTGTAATTTCCTCCAGCCCCATAACCCCTCGAGATGTTTGCGCTTCTCTAATTCTGGCCTCTTGAATATTCCTGATTTTAATCGTTCAATCATTGCTGGCCGTGCCTTCAGCTGCCTAGGCCTTAAGCTCTAGAATTCCCTCCCTATACTTCTCCACCTCTCTACCTCTCTCTCCTCCTTAAAACCTACCTCTTTGACCAAGCTTTTGGTCATCAGCCCTAATTTCTCCTTGTGGCTCAGTGTCAAATTTTGTTTTGTAACACTCCTGTGAAGCGCCTTGGGACATTTTACTACATTAAATGCGCTATATAAATAAAGTTGTTGTTGTTGTAAGACTTTATCCTCCCCTATAAACCGCTGTTCTCTCTCACTCATGGTGTTTCTGCCCCTGCTCCTGCCCTTTAAAGTGCTGCTGTAGGCCATTAAAATTGGCTGCGCTGGCAGATTTCCCACCCTCCCAATCGGTGAACTTACCTATCACAGTCCAACTATTTTAAAATAATCGCAGGGCTTTTTTTACTCCATTACCCATTCCATGTGGTGATCATTCTTTGTGTGAAGAACTTTCTGATGCCAGTCCTAAAATTTATTTTCATGATTTTTTTTTTTATCATACTGCCATGTTTTTATTTAAGTTTGTTTTTCTAAATTCACCTTTTCTATACCATTTATTATCTTATGTACCTCTCAAAGCTCACCTCTCTGTTGCCTAGCTTCAATACCAAAAAGCCCAAGGGAACGAAATGGCCCCTTTTTAAGCCATGTTAGCGCCTCCGTGGGGTGCTAATGGGGCGGAGGAGACTTTTCACCCGGGGGGAGGGGGCGGTACTGCCTCCCGGGAAATTGCCGGGAGTTTGCGGAGGAGCTGCCATGGGAGTGCCATGCCCCACGTTTAGCACCCTGGACAGCCGTGCAACCGGCGATGGCCTCAATGGCATGCACAATGACCCCTCACTGCCCCGCGTTGACCCCTTAACGCCCCGTGCGGAGAATTGCCCCGTGGGCCGCAAAGGCTGGCACGAGCGGATGTCAGCGACAGCTTTGCGGGTCACAAAGCTGGCTGACATCCGTTCTCAGGGCGCTCTTTAAAGGGAAGGGCGCCAGCGCCTCAGGCCACCATCTTTTTTGATTGCTGACTCTCAGGTTGGCTCTATGATGGCAGCCCTAGCGTGGCCCCAGGCCGCCATTGTGCAGCCAGGCACTCTGTTTAGGGTGCCGGGCTGCAGGTCCGGTCCCTCGATGCCCTGGTAGCTCAGTGAAGGCCATCAGTGGCCTTGCAGAGTGCGCTGTGGCCCTCCACTTTAAGCGAAGAGGAAGGGTGTTGAAGTGTGTCAGTGCTACGCGGAACATCCAAGCCTACAGGATAGTTTTATGGCTCTTCTCTAAATCCCCTTCAGTGACTCGAACAGGCACAGTTTTCGAAGTATGATGTGACCAAACACTGTACAATTAAAAAGTGCCTTTCTCTACCCTTTTACTGATGTAGTTGAACATTTTATTTACTTTGATTGTTGCACTACAGTGATTGATAACCCAGATTTCTTCCAACTCGCCCTCAGCTATTTCAACACCATTCATGGAGTACTTTGTTTTCTTACTATGTCAGTACCTGAAGTATGTCTGCACTAAATTTAATTGACACGTTTCTATTCACTTAAATATTTGGTAAATCTCATTTTGCAGCTCCTAGGATGCAATGTTGGGTTTAACTGCCCTGCTAGTTTGGTATCATCCACAATTTAACCAGTTAGCATCGATCTTCTGAATGCAGTTGATAATGTATATTTGACA
The DNA here is from genome assembly GCF_044704955.1 of Pristiophorus japonicus. Classification (NCBI taxonomy): domain Eukaryota; kingdom Metazoa; phylum Chordata; class Chondrichthyes; family Pristiophoridae; genus Pristiophorus; species Pristiophorus japonicus. Next base: position 105,236,093 of record NC_091985.1, on the reverse strand, counting down.
CAATGGGATCATAACACTAATCTCTGAGGCACCCTACTCAGTACATTCCCTACCCCAACATCACTCACCAAATAAATACAATTGCTCCTTACCCTTCAGCTGATTTCTTATCCATTCCCATGTTTTAAATCCCTATTGCTTTAATCTTAAGTAGAAGCTTTTTATGGCTTTTTGGGGGAAAATCTAAGTATATTACATTGTAACACTGGGGTGCTACCTTCTTAAAAATCAAGGAGGTTGGATGCACAAGATAGCATTAATATTCAAATTGCGGCCTCTGCAGTGCTCTGTAGAAGATTAACTTGTTTGACTGATTATCAAGTAGCCTGAAGATGCATTCCTGTTTTGAATGCATGCTTTTAAAGTTGAAGAACAAGAAATATTAAACTGAAGAATAGATGAAACTAAGCTGCATCCATTACCAAATGTAACTGCAACAATACTCGTGTTTATGCTCTCCTCCAATGTCCATGTTGCATCACCTTTTTGAGAAGCTTTTCCCATCTCCCACTTTCCTGAATACCCTCAAACTTAAAAAGTGGGAGATAGATATTGAGTACATCCGTAAAAAAATGTGAGAGAGCCACACAGAGACATTGGAGAGGTACAAAATAGAGGAGACAGAGAGGAGGAGGAACTTCCAGAAAGAGTGTGACGGAATTAGTTGGAAAATAAAAACAAAGTGAGATTTTAAAAAAAGAAATAGAGTGGGAAAGAAATAAAGGAACCGTTACAAACAAAGATAATTTATTTTGTTCATGAGTAATGTGTTGTGCTATATGGTATCCTGTCATTATAAAATACCTCTCTCCAACTCACTGTGGGCAATGCCTCAGAAGATTCACTAATTTAGATTGTTTATCTTACCAAAAATAACTAATATTATCACCTTTTTGTACTGAATCAAGTATACCAATTAGTGAGATTTAATTTCCTCGTAATGGAGAATGGCAACAACAGCCATGAGGCTCAGCGTGATACTAACCAGTACAGAGCCCGCAGCACAGTGTAGTTTCACACAACTCTACCTCACCACCAGCTCTCTCGACCCCTCCACTATCTCTGATTGTTATCCTGCTTGTCCGACATCCAGTATTGGATGAGCAGAAATCTCCTCTCATTAAATATTGAGAAGATTGAGGCCATTGTTTTCAGTCCCTGCCACAAACTCTGTTCCCTAGCCACTGACTCCCTGCCTCTTCTTAGCCACAATCTGAAAATGAACCAGACTGTTCGCAACCTTGACGTCCTATTTGACCCTGAGCTGAGCTTCCGACCACATATCCTCTCCATCACCAAGTCAGTCTACATCCACCTCTGTAATAGTGTCTGCCTCCCCCCTTATCTTAGCCCATCTGCTGCTGATACCCTCATCCATGCCTTTGTTACCTCCAGACTTTACTATTCCAATGCTCTCCTGGCTGGCCTCCCATCTACCATCCTCCATAAACATGAGTTTATCCAAAACTTTGTTGCCAATATCCTAACTTACACCAAATCCCGTTCACCCATCATCCCTGTGCTCACTGGCCTACATTGGCTCTTGGTCTGGCAACTATTTTAAAATTATCATCGTTGTTTTCAAATTCCTCCATGGTTTTGCCTCACCCTAACTCTGTAACCTCCTCCAGCCCTATGGGGCTAGACTATCCATGTTTTTTGCATGCTTAAAGCCCACTTAACGTCCATTTTACCGCTGAAATTACGTATAACGCCCACGTAGCGCCCGTTTAGCCACAAAATGGAAACTGACGGGCATTTTTCGGAAACTTATCACCGAGCATTACTTTCCCCATGTGCTTAACGCCGAGAAAAAATAATACCGCCCGCCCACTTTTTTTGGGCGGAATCATCAGAATGGACAAAATCAACAGCCATAATATCGCCTAGCGTTACTTTCCGCACGGAATTAACGCCGAGATTCAATAATACCACCCGCCCATTTTTTTTTGTCGTAAAGACCACATTTGACGAAACTAACGCCCAGAAGATCGCCCACCGACACTTTCACCACCTCGCACACATACCGGCCACAATATCACTCGGCCAGAAAAAGTGAAACTGTTCTGAACTAAAGCCAGCGGTATGGCTGCCATTTTTTAAATCGCAGGTCGCTTGATTCAAAAGGCTGCTTCAACTTCAGGGGAGTTTGCATTGACTCTGGAGTTCTTCTCAGGTGAGATGACCATCTCAACTCTGGACTATTGGGGGTTTAATCTAGGTGTATTTTAGTGAGGGAATTATTGCTTCTGATCAATCGCTATTATACTTTCATTGCAATAAGGCCAGCCATTTCTCAACCCGCATTGATTAATACGCAGATGCTGCAGAGTGAAGATGGCTCAATGTGTGATGCACATCATTATGTCCCCAATTTAAGACATGCAAGAATGAAGAGGAGGGCCAGACCATACACACCCAGCATGTACAGGGAAAAGAGGTCTTACCTCGACGTCTCTGACCACACCTGCCTTCGGAGACTGCGCTTCCACAAGGTGGTGATAAAAGAAATATGTGAGCTCATCAGGCCACATATGCAGCCTGCCATCAGGACATCAGTGTCAGTCGAGGTCAAGGTCACTGTGGCACTGTCTTTCTACGCGTCTGGTTCCTTTCGGGCCTCCGTGGTCGAGATTTGCCCTCTCTCTCACCATGCAACCCATCGCTGCATTAGACAGGTCACGGAAGCCCTGTACGTGAGAAAGATGGACTTTATCAGCTTTCCTATGACCACAGAGGCTCAGACTGACAGGGCTGGAGCATTCTATCGCATTGCTAAGTTCCCCAGAGTGCAGGGAGCTGTACAGTGCACTCACATCGCCATGCAGCCACCTTCTCAGGACCCGGAGCTTTTTCGTAACAGAAAAGGATTTCACTCCCTGAAGGTCCAACTAGTTGTCGACCAAACCAGATCATCATGCCAATGAATGCTAAGTGTCTGGGCACCTTCGGTGAGATTCACATCCTGTGTGAGAGCGCTGTCTCTGACATCTTTTGAGAGTCAGCCACAAGGACAATGCTGGATGCTTGTTGATAACCGATATGGCCTAGCCACCTGGCTGATGACCCCCTGCGTGACACCCACACTGAAGCGATACAATCGGAGCCACAGAGACACACGCAATGTGGTCCAGAAAACAATAACTGTGCTTAAGCAGCGCTTCAGATGTCTGGACCACTCAGGAGGAGAGCTGCAATACAACCCTGAGCAAGTTGGTAAATTCGTGGTCTGTGCAGCATGGAGCACACATCAGGAGGGACCAACAATTGCCAGAAGGGACTGATGCTCTACCTCAGGAGAGAGAGGAAGAGGACGACAAGGGGCTGGACGCTGACCTAGGGCCAGACAATCAGGCTGACTATGCAACCATGCCCATGACCCCCTCCATACCGCAGGAAAGGACCCATGGTGGCTACATAGCTGCAAGACTCTTATGTGAGGAGCTGATATCTGAACTATTTGCCTGAAAGAACGTTACTGTGAGTGACAACATTGACACACTGCTGTGTGTGCAGCTCAGACATCAATGGTGCCCATCACCTTGGTGCCAGTTAAAGTTTACGTTGATTGATGTTAAGGAATCAACAGTGTGTAACGGTGCAGCTATCTGAGACAATGCGTAACAAGGTTATGTTCAATAACAAAAATTTTATACCAACATTGATCTGAAATCATAAGTATCACAGGCAATAACACCCAACCCCCGCCCACACCCCACTTTTTCCACCATTGACATCAATCAAATGTTCAACATGTCCAGCAACACAGAATACAAAGGCAAAGCAGGAGGGTGGTCCCCTCCCGCCATGCGTTACAACAAATTGCATTCACCTAACACAGCCATCTCCTGCGGACATGCATCTCACTTTCCTTCCCCCCTCCCCTTCTTCTCCCCACCTCTACCTCTTCCCCTCCTCGCTCCACGGTGCTTGGCCGAGGAGCTCCTCAGGCAGTGCCTCATTGAGGGGGATGAAGGCAGAGACAGTGGTTGCACGGGTACGGGAGCGGGGGGTGCCGAGGGGGCAACATTCTTTGATGCAGAAGCAGGATCTTGGTCCTTGCTCTCATCTGTCGTTCGCAGTGGTGGTGCGTAACCTAGGGGTGGAGTGCCACGCTCTGGGACCATTGGGAGGCCTGTGCCAGCAATGTTCCTGGCCATCTGTGGAATGTACTCAGTCATGGTGGCTAGCTGTTGAGATATGCCCTCCAATGCTTCAATGAGCTGGCCACCAATGTCTACAGTCCTCCTGGAAAACTGTACCATCTCCCTGCTCTCATGTGGCGTTCGTGAACCAGACCTGCCACATCCACGAGGCCTCCACGGGGTCGGCGCCAACCTGGGGATAAATGGGGTGCTCTGTGGCGAGGTGCTTGGGGCCGGTACCTCCAGAGTGGAGGCAGGAATGACCAGAGGACCACTAGATGGCCTTGTGGAATGGCTTCTGGAGCGTGGCTATGCAGGTTCCTCGAAGTCGGCACTCTCATCCATGGAGAACAGACCCAGTGGATTGACGGGCGAGAATCGGAGCTCCTCAGCACCAGATGTAGGATTGTCCGGAGAGTCGAGCCCCACGCCCCACCTTCTGGCCTCTGTGGTCTTGCCTGGGGCCGCGCTGCTGGCTGAGCTGCAAAACACAAATGAGGTTATTAGAGGAGAAGGGGGTGCTAGAGTCACAAGGTGAATCCAGCGCTACACACAGCATATGTATGACAAAAGCACCACCACTCTCAAAATTATCACAGACATCACATTTCATGACCATCAACACATTTGCATTACAGTGATTATCATTAGGCCAGCATTATTTCTTGAACAATTTTCGAAATCATCTAGCATATATGATTGTTCGGATATGAGTGGGTGTGGCATCTATAGACTTTACATCATACAATGGTGTAAGCTTTACTCACGTGGCAACATTTCAGGGTCTGCAGATGCTTCAGTGGCTGTCCGGGTGTGCTTCCCCACGAGTGCGAGCAGCCGCTCCTCCATGTTAGTGATGTCGCTGGGGACTAGTGGCCCCCCACCCGTTCACCTCTGCACGGACCTCATCATCGATAGCTTCTTCTGTGAAAGGTGGCAGGATGACATGGCAAGAGATCATTGCATAGGTACTGTTACAGAGACTGATTCAACACAACCGACAGATGTAATCATGCTTATTATGATAATTATAATTCTTTACTTAAGGTCGTGCAGCGTGAACGCAAGCTTTGAGTAAAACATTCCCGGTAAAAGTGGAAGACCTCACATCTGCTGATAGTCACTCATGAATGTTATAAATCAAATTATATAAATATATAACTACATGTCAATAAATGTAATAATTACTCTTGCGGATCCCACAAGGTCGTTCCATCATTTGTGGCATTGGTTGCCCACTCGCACCTCGTTGGTCGCCGACGAGACCACCTCTGCTATCACGGTCCATATCTTCTGGTAGGCCTTTGGGGTGGGCTTCCCACGCCCTCCCTGGGTCAAATCACCCCAGCGTAACTCGACCTCTTGCAGGAGGGAGGCATTTGCCTCGTCCGAGAAACTCCTGGCTCTTTTGCGCCCTCCAGTGTGCTCCTCTCCCACCTCACTGCTCTCTCCAGCGTCAGTCTCCACAGCGTGCTGTGATGCCTCCTCCTCTCTCTCCATTATAGGCCAAATTCAGATAAATATGTGGCTGGTAACAGCTAATTTTTGTTTCCCTATTTGCTGTGAAGCTCTAAAGTCTCCCTCATTCCTTCCAAAGCAGCCACACCACATCCACACACAAATTCAGTCCCTCTCAGCTCCCTCTCTCTTCTGCACACGTCCTGATGACCCTTGACCTCCTGAATCGCGGAAACCGAGCGTTGCCATGCCGTTGCTAAGGACGGCAACACTTTACGGCAGAAGGTCAGCGAGATTTAATGTTCCCGCCCATTTCATATCGCTTGCCGTAATGCCCAATTTAAAAAATGGAGACTAGGTGCTTTGAGAATGGGCAAGAAGCCGGCGATCTGAAAACCCATTTTTACTGCCCACGTCAGAAATAACGCCCATTTTTGGGCGATAAGCACAAAAGTGTAAAATCTAGTCCCAAAACCCTCCTAGATATGTACACTCCTCCAATTCTGGCCTCTTGCCCAGCCCCGATTTTCTTTGCTCCACTATTGGTGGCCGTGTCTTCACCTGCCTCGGCCTTAAGCTCTGAAATTCCCCCAATAAACCTCTTTGCCTCACTACCTCTCTCTCCTTTGAGCAAGCTTTTGGTCACCCATCCTAATATCTCCTTATGTGGCTTGGTGTCAAATTTTGTTTGATAATTGCTCCTATGAAGCGCCTTGTTTTATTTTAACTACATTAAAGGCACTATATAAATGCAAGTAGTAATTGTTGTTTTAGTTGTTGTCTACACAATCTTTCCCCCAGTGGGACTAAACTCCATTCTGCAGTGTGATTTTCCCATTTGTCACAGTGTACCATATTATGTAATAGCTATGGTTATTGTCCGCTACACAGTACATGATAATTGCCCATCATGCAAGTTATTTATGATAATTAAACATAATTGCAAAGTACTATTTTTTTCTTAATTATTATGTACATTTTTTGTTAGCATATTATTTATGACAGTTCAGTAGTATGACAGCAGTGATAAATCATAGATTCACAAAAAGATTAAAATACAAATTAGGACCCAAAATTGAAGAACTTACTGCCGACTGCCGCCGACATTCCTCTTGTCGAACTGCCTAGTGCCACTTTCGACGTGGACGGGAGGAGAGAGCCGCCGGGAAGCGCCCACCGACCTCAGTGGACATCCGAGCTGTGATATTCATGCGGGCGGGAGTCGGCGGCAGAACGGGGGTGGACTGCTGGCTGGAGGCAAGAAAATGTTAGTATGCTTTTTGTAATTTTTTTCTTTGCAGGGACTTACCTGGATGGGGCCCCCTGAAGGTCTCCATCCTCGGCAGCACTTGGGTGGCAAGCGTCTTTGACACCGAGAATGGGAGCTCCCGCCCGCTGCCGCCCAGATTGGCGGTGTAAGTCACTGATTTGCCACCCGCCGTGCTTTGAGGGACCTCACCAATGAAAATCCCGCCGAACGTACCATCAGTTACCTCGGCGGCCATCAGCCAGCCTTTGGGCGGCACTTGGGCAGGCGGAGGCCTTCATCAATTTCGGGCCCAGAGTCAAAAAGTGCTCCAAATCTTAAATAAAAACAGAAAATAATGGAAATGTAGGACAGATCGATCAATATCTTATACAAGATCTTGGTTAGGCCTCAGCTTGAATACTGTATTTAGTTTTGGTCTCCTCATATGATGGGAATATTGAGATTTTGTAAAGGGTGCAGAGGAAGGCCTTCAAATACATATACCCCCCAGGTCTCTCTGTTCCTGCACCCCTTTTAAAATGGTACTATTTAGTTTATATTGACTCTTCTCATTCTTCCTCCCAAAATGAAACACTTCACACTTCTCTGGGTTAAATTTCATCTGCCCATTTCACCAATCTCTATTTTTAAATCTCCATATTTACAGAATTTCCATTCTATTCATTTATTGCAGTGTAGTATTTCAGGTCCACAGCATAACACACTGCATCATTTAACAGCCCACACATGTCATAAACTAATTGCAATTAAAATCTTTGTAATTAAATGTAATTAGGTAAAGAGAATATGAAGACCCGTGAGATGTGTGTTATATTCGACTCACAGAAAATAAATCATATCCCCTGGGTCTACATAATGGCTAAACTAATTAGCTGTCAACTGAAGCCCAATTACTGCAGCCACAATCTTCCTTCTGATATTAAGAACACGTTATAGTTATTGATAACGGACTTGATTTGACTTAAAGTGAATGGTGTATGTAATAAACAGGTCACAGTATATTAAATCACATTTGGATCAAAGTGTAAAATTCATTGCAAACTGCACACCACACATAATAAATTAACTAAGATGCCTGTGACCTAATAAATTATAGAAAATGATCTTGCATTATAAATTACCTCTGTTACCAACTGTTTAATCAAGTAAAGTTTAGCATGTTGCAATAGGCTGAGTAGTGCTGTGGCTGCAGCGTGCAAACACATAGGGCTGGATTTTAGGCTTTTGTGTTTTCGGGGCAAAAACGGAGATGGGTCGGCAAAGTTACCGGCTGGGAATAGTTTGTGTCTTGATGTGTAAGTTTGGACATCTGGGCCCTGTGTCAGGGGGTGCAGTGCTAAGGGAGGCGTTGTACACTTCTCTTGACGTAAGGATGGGAAACTTGCAAACCAAAGTGCCGGGCCATGAGTGCTCCGAGAGAGGCCTGGGGGTGGGAGGGGGAGATTTAAAAAAAACCGCAAAAACATTCCCATTGCCCACGCCACCACAATACAAATCGGAAAAACAATTAAAAGATCAAACATTTGAACTTACCTTTGGAGTATTTACCTTCCTCTCCTCCGCCGGCATGGCTAGATCGCTCTGATTTCTCAGGTGGTCATTGTGTGCACACTTCTGGGCGGACGTGTTGGTGTCACAACCGGGGCGTTGCACACCGACATAACTCTTCCCGCCGGTGCTGCTGGGTCCCGCCACAAAACCCACCCAGAGGATCGCGGCGGGGCGCAGGAGGCCTCAACGCCGCCTTTCACACCTCTCCGGGGCGAAACACGGAGTTCAAAGGACAGAAAATCCAGCCCATAGGGAGTCACTTTGAGTGTGCAATTGTGTAAAATGGGTGATAGTGAATCGGCAGCCATTAAAATCAATTGAAATAAAAATTGGGAGAGAAGTAAAATGAACTGCCAACTCGTTATCACCCGTTTTACAATATCACACAAAGTAAAAATTACCCCCATAACTTTTATATTGACATATGGGACAGAGATCTGTTGATTAAAGAACTAAAGAACCTGTATTTGTAGAATGCTTTTCCAAAATGTTTCCCAACCAATGAAGTACTTTCTTGACGTGTAGTCACTCTTCTATAGGTAAATAGAGCAGCCAATTTGTGCACAGCTAGTCCGACAAATAGCAAATGAGCAAATGTTGGTGTTGGTTGAGAGGTGAATGTAGCTAAAACACGAGCAGAACTTCCTGCTCCTCTTCAAACAGTGGTTGGTATCTTTTACCTCCACCCGAACAGCAGGCAGGACTTTGACTTAAGATTTAATCTGAAAGTCAATATTGCACTGGTCAAGTGATATTATGCATTCGTGTCCTGGAGTGGGGCTTGTACCAGAGGCAAGAGCGCTACTAGATGAACTAAACTAACACTTAATAGAAACGTCTTAAAGGAATAATCCAGAATAAAGCCTGGCAGGGACCTTATCTGCGAATATTCCTTATGAAAGTCAGGGATTTTTTGTTTTACTTTGTATATTTTTAATAAAATATTCTTATCTTGGAATGGCTGACTCCATTTCTGTACTGACGTTGTCTTTAAAAAAAAATGTTCCCACCAATGTCTCTTCCCTTCCCCAAAGGTTTTGACTCATGCTGAGGTACGTTGCCAGCCATCTTCTGGTACCTCACCGAGGTGACCACACTTTGTGGCTGATCCGAGATTGTGAGTGTCAGCAGGCTATTCCATGGCTGTCATCACATGAGGCTGATCCTGTCCTCAACTGACACCCACACACATGCATTTTACACCACAGGTCACTGGTTAGTGATCGGGTGCAGCAGACCACGTCCATTTTTGCTTCCCCAGTGCTTGGGCACTGAGGCTTGTAGGCTCACATTCTCCAGTCATAGTTGCAAACTAAGTCACTCCTGCCCAATAGTTACTGTGCTGTGAGATCTATATAGAACCAGCATTTTCCTTCTTCTGGGCATATTTAAATCAGTCAGCTTTTTCAATTTTATATTTTTCTTCCCTTTCCTTCATCTGCCTGCCTTGACACAGGCAACCATGAGGATGGATATGTGGCCTGCTCTCAGCTCCCAGCAATGTTTCATGTCACTAGCTGACAGATGCCAGTAATTGCTCAGGCGTGACCCTTCCCTTGCATTTCCCCTCCCTGTTGGGAGTTGTTGCAAGCTCCACTTTGTGCCCCTCTACTTGATGTGGCTCAGATTGGGCACTGTTGGGAATGGGCTTCCTTCTCCTTTACTTGGCACTGAACATTACTCATTACTGTGCCACTAGAACTGGCACTTTTCAAAATGAGTAGGAACAATACCTTCCATTACTCAACACCCTAGGGGTGGGGGGAGGAGAAATTGTACAACTGTGTATTTTTTATGACAACTACTGACGTATAATCAGCTAAGAGAGTGTTGGGGTTAAAGTGGAAGAAAAATTTGCAATGATTTACAATAAATTGATTACGCTGACTAGAGAACGATCTGCTTCTACTATGACTGCTGTAATCTCTGGCGCAGGGAAAGAATGAAAATGACAGAGACGGAAACCTCTGATTGTAGCCTCCGAGTACAACTTTCATACAGTGCTACGTAAGCAGGCACCTGGCCTCACATAGGAGGGAGTCTTTCATCTCTCTCCCTCTCATGTCTTCAGGCAACAGGGGATGGCAGCAACTCAAGTTGCATTGGCAGCCATGATCCCCATGTGCAGAATAGAATGTGTAAGGTCCCAAGGTAACACAGGCCTAATTAAAACATTGCAGATTCGTACCAGAAGAAAGCCAGTATAAATCAAGTAGAAATGCAGTGGTAGTCAGGTCAGGCAGGGGTTAAATGATGACATAATGGTGGTTGCAATGGCAGAAACCATGGTCTGTGAAACACAGTTGTTTTTAATGGTTATACAGCTAACTGATAACTTACAATTTATAAGTGTAATTATAATTAGCTCCAGTCTTCTGATGTTGTGCACTTTGCTGCTGATTGTCTGACCTGTAATTTACTTTCAAAATCAAGGAACACTAGTGTTGCTCACAAGTAGTCCAGGATCTGAAGCCTGGAGCTGAATATTCAGCTTTCTGTCCCATGGAAACATTGTGGTAATGCCCCGTAAATGTCGTCACTATGGCCACAGCAATGTTCATTGGTGTCTACTGAGGTTGCCATCTCTGATTGGAGGCAATCCTGGAGGTTTCATCACGTCATGTTCTAATCACATGACATCTGACCACGTGATGCCTGACCTTGTGATGTCTTATGACATGATATCTCATCACATGACTTCTAAAAATGTTTTTGCATTTACCTTATAAAAGTCGGGTCCCTTGTAGTTACATAAGAACATAAGAAATAGGAGCAAGAGAATAAGATCATGGCTGATCTGATCATGGACACAGCTCCACTTCCCTGCCTGCTCTCCATAACCCTTTATTCTCTTATCGCTCAAAAATATGTCTATCTCCGCCTTAAATATATTCAATGACCCAGCCTCCACAGCTCACTGGGGCAGAGAATTCCATCGAAGAAATTCCTCCTCAGCTCTGTTTTAAATGGGCGGCCCTTTATTCTGAGACTATGTCCCCTAGTTTTAGTTTCCCCCTATGAGTGGAAATATCCTCTCTGCATCCACCTTGTCGAGCCCCCTCATTATTTTATATGTTTCAATAAGATCACCTCTTATTCTTCTGAACTCCAATGAGTATAGGCCCAACCTACTCAACCTATCTTCATAAGTCAACCCCTTCATCTCTGGAATCAAGCTGGTGAACCTTCTCCGAACAGCCTCCAATACAAATATATCCTTCCTTAAATACTGAGACCAAGACTGTTGTGTATGCATGCCTGTTTACTGTGTGATGTCTGTAACACTGTTATGCAACACTGAATGTACCCTTACACCATACACACCTTGCCTGTACACCAGAGGGTGCTGCTGCTGGAGACCTAAGGGTTGCCTGCACACTGTGGGTAACCCAGTATAAAAAGGAACACACAGCTTGTTGTCGTCACTCAGGAGCTGCAAATAAAGGACTACAGGTTTACACAGTTTAAGTATTATACCCTGCCTCATGGAGTCATGACTAAAGGTGCCTACATACACTACAACTGGCGACGGGAATGCGAGGTCACGAACAACACGCTCAACATGTCGCATCTCAGCAACTTTCACCAATTTACCGATGGGGAAGATTGGGACGCTTTTATAGAAAGATTGGAACACTTAAGGAGACTGGCTGCACCGTGTGACTTTGGCGACTACCTAAATGAAGCACTAAGGGACTCTAAAACGATGAGAGCAGTGCACCACATTGATACTTCTAAGGGCAGAAACCCTGCCCCGGGTCTCGCAACCCTGAGTCCGCCACATGGGGCAAACCGGCTAGCCCCGTGCTGGCGCTGTGGAGGAAACCACAGGGCCCACCAGTGCCGCTACAAAGACTATACATGCAAAGAGAAAAGGCACCTTCAAAGGATGAACAGAGAAAGCTTTACTCACCGGGTCTCTGATAATTTAGCTGATCACCGGGGCTCCGACATAGAGAAAAGTGAAGTTGTTCAAGCCCTGGAAGAAGAGTATGGAACTCAGACCTGCTCCACCGAAAGTTCTCCGTGGGCGATGAAAGTAGACGTCAACGGGGTCCCAGTTTCTATGGAGAGCGACACAGGGGCGAGCCAGTCTGTGATGAGCCAAAAGTTGAAGAACTTTGGATGAATCCTGCCAATCGAACACAATGGCAGCCTGTCCACGTGAAGCTGCTCCCAGGCCTCCAAGCTCCGGCAATCGACCTCGAACATGGATCCATCTCTGTATCCCAAGGTTCCACTGTCCAGCTCAACTGCCCACAGCACCCCGGCAAAATCTCCGGGACCAAGGATCCAAACTCCACTTTCTGATCCGGGGCAGCACTCCAAGAGGTGAACATCGATGAAAGAAATGGATTCCCGACATCCAGGGTCGAACCTGTGGAAGAAAACAGCACCATAGCCTACCTGCAGCAAGACCAGAAAATGGCTGCAGCACCACAAGCAGCAGAACCTGTAATCAAAATGGCTGCGGCCATACCAGGAGTGAACATGGAGGAGCATCACGTGACACCGAGCGGCCAATCGGATTTGAAGGCTCCCTCAAAGGAGACCGGTAACCAAAAAAATTTAAAGGGGAAATTTCAACTATTTGAGTACACAGACTTTAAAGCTAAAGATGCAATTAAAGGGTGCAAGTATGCAATGTAACAATGAATTGTGATGCTGGTTTAACTAATGTGACTGATGAGATGAATGCAGGTGTCAGTAAGGTTAAGAACAAGTTTATTATGCTGCTCCCACTCACCGTGTTGCTGCTCCCGGCTCTGCAGGAAATGGTGTCACCTCAAACCTAGTCTGGTCCACTGCTGCTCAGGCATGCTCCCCTCTGCAGATCAGGCCCCCCTCCCCCAAGAAACCTACCTTCCTTAGTCCCGGAGTCCAGCCAGAGCACCTGATATCGGGGCAGTCTGCCTACCGGGCTGCAGCCCGTCGATTCAAAGCAAATCAGTCATAATCCTCAAAATGGGCGGGGCCTCATGGCAGGATTTCTGGCCGGCCAGCAGCCCAGATATCGCTCTGGGGGAATCTATTCCATGGTTTTACATGTTTATTGTGGGTCAGTTGCAGCCTAACCCAGACAATGATTTGCTCATTGCTTAACACAGCAAATTCATGGGATATCTCTTCCTCGCCACAAGTCGCTGGCCGATTTGCGCATTAATAACAGCAGTCGGTGTTCTGACACCATTATTTTTTTAGGAATGGCTTTACAGTTTCCTTACTCATAGTGTACAGTGGAAATCTCGCCATTCCACGATTTCGCCCTTTTAAGTACGTGTTGTCAAGGAAGTGTATACCGAATTTCCCCAGTTATGGCATTGGCTGAGTCATGGCTGCACTTTACCCAAATTAATGGGGAATTCTGCCCCTGGTACAATGATCAAGAGTGACAGGCTGTCCATTATGTCCATCCATGAACCTAACTAAATAGCTTCCGAAGACGAACCAGAGCCGTGACAGATGGAAACTGATAACACACTGATGTCCTCAGTACAACTAAATACAACAGGCTTTTTAAATTGAGTTTGTTTTCTAAATTCAACTCAGAAATCACATCGATCACACACACAAGCATGCACATGAATACATGCACACACAAACTCACCACACACACCACATACACCACATTAAATGCACCACACACACCACATAAATGTGGCTGTCCTTTTAAAATTGGTATCTCTAGTGCCTGAAATAAATGTCGTATTTCTAATGAGATTTGAGTTCCTATTCCCTACTCATAAACACGTGCCTGCTTAATTATGAAAAATATTAAATGTAAAACAAAACCTTCAAAAGTGAGGTGCCAATGGATTTATAAAAGGTACAGCAAGCAAATAGGAAAGCAAATAGTATGTTAGCCTTTATTACAAAAACATTGGAGTATAAGAGTAACAAAATCTTTCTGCAATTATATAGGGCCTTAGTAAAACCACACCTGGAGTACTGTGGGCAACATCTATGCTTGGTGTACTGTGTATGGTCTTCAGGGGCGAAATTGCTCTTTTATATAGCCCCATTAGCGCCTCCGCGGGGTGCTAAAGAGGCACAATGAGGTTATCGCCCGGGAGAAGAGGTCGATAGTGAGTCCAGGGAAATTGCCCTGGAGGTTTGGGGGGCATTGTGTCGTTAGCGCCGCGCCCCGTGATCTGCGCCCCAGGCTGGTGCACGCACACCATGATGTCATCGCCGTGCGCACCAACCACTTTGCGCTCCGCGGGGGTATTGCCCTGCAAGTGACGAGGATGGCGCTGGCCAATATCACCGTCAGCCTTGCGGGTCGTGAAGCTGGCAGACATCTGCCATTGGGGAGCTTCTTAAAGGGGAGGCCATTTGCGCCGCGGGCCGGCATATTTTTCTGTTGGCCGACTCTTCCGTCGGCCCGACAATGGTGGCCCTTGCCTTGACCAGGCCGCCATCCTGCAGCCCAGCACTCCGTTATGGGTGCCGGGCTGTTGGCCCGGTCAAGGGCATCCCTGGTGGTCTAGTGGCAGCCGCCAAAAAGGCTGCAGAGTGCGCAGTGGCCCTCCTCTTTAATTGAAGGGGAGGAGCGTTCTGCCGCATTTGCGCTACGCGAAGCGTGGTCATTGTCGGTGGGGAGCTGTCCTCCCAGTGTGCCGTTGGACTCAGCGCCGCTCTGCCGCCCTGGAAGCGCTCCTCCATGGACGTGGAGCACTTCCGATAGCGCTCCGCCTCCATTGAGGGACAGAAGGGCCGAATTCCGTGTGAGGGGCGGAACTTCTGGGCCGGGCGATAAATGTCCTGGCCCCGGAAGATTACCGCCTCCAAACGGGGTGTGAGACAATTTCGCCCCCTTGGTCTCCTTACCTAAGGAAGGATATACTTGCCTTAGAGAGAGTGCAATGAAGATTCACTAGACTAATTCCTGGGATGGGGGGGATTGTCCTATGAGGAGACTAGGCCTATAGGGCTCCATTTTGGCCCACCCCTTTTTTCGGTGCACTTACTGGAGATGCGTCACTTTTCTCCATTGATAAGTGCACCGAAAAAAATCGCTCCCCACTTTGGCCGCTGTCCGCCTTCTCCTCATTTGTCGCGCTGCGTGGCCAGTCGAGTTGGGGGCGGAGCCAGCGTCCTGCACTGAAAACAGTGCCGGGACGTCTGCATATACGCAGTGGAGTGTCCGCGCATGCGCAGTAGCTTCTTGCCCCCAGCCTCTCTTTGTGCGTGCTGCAGCCGCTGTGTGTGTGGGACCCGATGCCCACCCTTAGCCCTGGCCGAGTGGCCTCCCGGTGCGATCGACCTCAGGTTTGAAATTTTATGCACTGTAGCTATGTTTGAACTTTCTTAATGGCTTGTCATTTTCCTGGACTTTTGGATATTTTGAAAAAATTATGTAAGTATGTTTTGTCTCTTGTGAATTGTGGTGACCATTTGTCAAGCCTATTCACCTGGTGCTATTGTGAAAGAAGAACATAAGTGACGGAGGAACACTGACAGAATATCTTATTTATTGTAGTAGACTGTATTTAGATAATATGGGCTCAATTTTGGCCCAGTATAATCATTGCAAATAAATAGTTGTTTAAATTAGTTGTGAGATTAGGGCAATTTAGTTCAACTATCTTTTACTTCTTTTATTTTTGTAGTTTGAGCTTCCATGAATTCTTCTGTTGTTTAGTAAATTAACTTTGCGAAGTTTGTCATATGATGTCCTGTATAGCTGTTTGATTCTATTCACATTCTTTAGTCAAGTCATTAAGTTCTGCTGGCCTCTGATGTACCTACCTGCGCTGATTTCTTAACTCTCCGCAAGGGTTTTCTGAAGTGGCCACATACGCTGGCCTAAGTAGATTTGGAGTTATTAGCTGGCCAAAGTGGCCTAAATGGCCAAAACTGGCGTAGGTGACTGGTAATGCCCCCTTTTGAGAAAAAAAACCGAAACTTAAAAAAATCCTAACTCACTTACACTGGCGCAAATTGAATGTGCAAAATGGGGATTTTTAAGATACTCCAGAAAAATCAAGTTGCCCCAAAAAAACCAGAGCAACTCCTAGCCAAAATTGAGCCCATATTCCCTTGAATTTAGAAGAATGAGAGGTGATCTCATTGAAACATATAAAATTCTTATCGGGCTGACAGGGTAGATGCTGGGAGGGTGTGTCCCCTGGCTGGGCAGGCCAGAACCAGGGACCACAGTTTCAGAATAAAGGGTCTGTCATTTATAACTGAGATAAGAATAAATTTCTTCATTTAAAAGGGTGTGAATCTTTGGAATTCTCTACCACAGAGGGCTGTGGAGGCTCAGTCATTAAGTATATTCCAAACAGAGACTGATAGATTTTTGGATATTAAGGGAATCGAGGTATATGGGATGAGTCATGAACTTATTGATTGGTAGAGCAGGCTCGAAAGGCCGAATGGCCTACTCCTGCTCTTACTTCTTATGTGCTTATGTTCATAGAATATAGTGATTCCCAGGTACCTGTATGAAAAACATTGCTCCGGTGTCCCAATGGACCAATGTGAGTTACAAAAACAGAATGTATGGTTTATTGATGTTTCGTGGGGTTTCGATCTAATGTAATCTTCTGTGTAACTATTTCCCTGCAGGATGAAGGTATTGTGAAAGAAATAGACATTAGTAACCACGTGAAGGAAGGTTTTGAAAAAGCAGACCCCTCTCAGTTTGAATTGCTCAAAGTGCTGGGCCAGGGATCCTATGGAAAAGTAAGTAAATTACGAGAATTGCTGTATTTCTTTCTATTAAAGAATCCATTTAGAAAATTAAATGGTTTAAGATATTCCCCCATAAATGCCACATTTAAAAATGAACCTTTATGGCATCAGATTCAAGTTTTATCTAATTGGAATGTTACCAAATCTTCCCCACATTGAGTATCCACCTAGACAATATTTCTTAAATTCGACAATGTGGGGGGGAATTGGTCCTGGGCACGGTGTAAAATGGTCAATCGATTTACAATCGCCCATTCCTCGCTCCCGCCTGAGACAAATTTCAACCCTAAACACTTTGCGGGATGATTTCCTGTGTGTGCGGTGTATAGCAAAATTGTAAATCTCTCAGTACTGCACTGAAGTGTTAGCCTAGATTATGTACTCAAGTTTCTGCAATGTGGTTTGAGCCTTCTGACTCCGAGGCAAGAGTACTGACACTGAGCCAAGGATCAGTGTGCACACTTCATCAGTGCTGTTGAGGAGAATGAAAATTGACTACCTGTTTAGTCTCTGCCTGCCATTTGTTCAAACAGCTTTTTGAAAAGACATTCAATGATCAGTTCATAATTCACATGGCATCCCCTAACATCAATGGAACCCATAAGAAAGAAAGATTTGCATTTATATAGCGCTTTTCATGACCACCGGACGTCCCAAAATGATTTACAGCCGATGAAGTGCTTATTTTTGAAGTGTCGTCACTGTTGTAATGTAGGAAACGCGATAGCCAATTTGTGCACATCAAGCTCCCACTAACAGCAATATGACAATTACCAGATAATCTGTTTTTGTTATGTTGATTGAGGAATAAATATTTGCCAGGACACCGGGGATAACTCCCCTGGTCTTCTTCGAAATAGTGCCATGGGATCATTTACGTCCACCTGAGAGAGCAAACGGGCCTCGGATTAATGGGCCCAAGTTTGCCCCCACGCTTAGAATGGCACACCTCCGTGAGCTGCGCCGACTTTTTAGAACAAAAACCGCGCCTAAAAGTTACCGTGCTATTCTCCCCACAGCTGGAACAATGAAGACCCTCGGCGTAGCGCAGCACAAGGGGTGGAGCCAGGACCCAGCACTGAAAACAGTGCCGGGACCTCTGCACATGCGCGCGAGAGTGTGCGCGCATGTGCAGTAGCTCCTCGCCCCTAAATCTGTGCAGGTTGTGTGGGAGGAGCCCGAAGTACACTGTCCCTAGCCCTGGCCGAATGGGCTCCCCGTCGCAACCTGCAGGAACAGTGCCTGCCGCGTTCAGCCGGGAGTACTATAAAGAACATAAAGTCTGGAATGAGAAAGGGCCATTTGAATCATCAAGCCTGCACCATCCAGAATCCATGCCTTAGTATTGTATCATGGAACAAGGAGGGAAGTCAGTGAGCATTTATTTATACAAAGAGTAATGACGTTGTGGAAGAAGTTGCTCGAGAGAGAGAGAGCAATGAATTTAAGGTAAGTTTCTGGAGCGAAAATGATTGAAGGGTGTGGGGAAAAGCTGGGTTTCTGAGGTTGAGATTATTTAAAAAGGGATGGGCTTGTTCCTAAACATGTGTCTGTTCACCCCCACCCCATGGAGTTGTGTGGTTTTGAATTCATTTCTGAAGAAGTAATTACAATGAGCTTTCTCACAGTGGCTCAGCCATTTGGGGGTTTACAATGACAAAGCAAACTAAATGCCGAGAATTGCAATTTCTAAGATGTTCCGTTCTAAACTAGTTGCTCCAAAAAAATAGGACAACTCAGGCCGAAACTTGAGCCCAATGTCTTATCCAAAAGACAGCACTTCCAACAGTGGAGCTCTCCTTCAGCACTGCACTGGAGTGTCAGCCTAGAGTTTTGTGTTCAAGTCTCTGGAGTGGGACTTGAACCCATAACCTTCTGACCCAGAACTTGAGCACATAATCTAGACAGGTATCCCAAAGCAGTACTGAAGAAGTGCTGCAATATTGGTGGTGCCACCTTTCAGATGAATTGTTAAAGCAAAGCCCCATCTGCTTTCTTGGGTGGAGTAAATGATCCCATGGTACTATTTGAAGAACAGGGAAGTCCTCCAAGCATCCTAACCCACATTCCTTTCTCAAGTAACACCTCCAAAAACAGATTAACTGGTCAGTTACCTCATTTGCTGTTTGTAGGATCTTGCCGTGTGCAAATTAGCTTTGTATAGTAACATTAGGAATAGGAGTAGGTCAACAGCCCCTCGAGCTTGTTCCCCCTTTCAATTAGATTGCAGCTGAACTGTACCTTAACTCCATCTACCTACCTTGGGGAAAGTATTAATGTAGATTCTTTAAATGGACGTGAATAGCAAAAAATTATTCCTTAAGTGTAGAATGTCTTTCATAAACCAGCCTGTTCGACTTACAAGGATGCTGCAAAGGAACAAGAATTGACCATTCACCCCCTCAAGACTATCCTTCCATTCAATTCGATGATGGCTGATCTGCATTTCAACTCCATGTTTGAGCCTTTGCTCTATATCCCTTGATGCTCTTACCTGTCGATTTCAGTCTTGAAAAGTCTATATTGACCCAGCATTCACAGCCTTTTAGGGGAGAGTTCCAGATTTCTGCTGCTCTTCACATGAAAAAGTGTTTCCTTATTTCGCTCCTGAATAGCCTAGTTCCAATTTTAAGATTATGTTCCCTTGTTCTTGATTCCCCCACCAGAGGAAATAGTTTCTCTGTGTCTACTGTATCAAATCCTTTTAACCTTTTAAACATCTCCATTAGATCACCCCACAATCTTCTAAACACAAAGGAATACAAACCAAGTTTATGTCTTCTTAATTTAACCCTCTAAGCCATCGTATAAATAGTGACTACACTTCAAAAATTGGCTGTGAAGCACTCTAAGAACATGTAAATGTAAAGTCTCCTTTCTTCATGTGCTCACCTCCTGCAGACAGTCTCTGCAATGCTGATCTCAGTGGAACAGCTTCATTTAAAATCTACAGGGGCTGGTTGGTGAAATGTGGTTCTGATCTGCTAAACAGCATGTTTAAACAGTCACAGCATGGTGCTGAAAACTGGGAGGGATGGCCACTGCCACCCCGCACGGAACACCGCTCCGCTGGTAAAAACATTTCTAAGACCTGAATTTTTGTCTGATCTCTGCCCCATGGAACGGGGTGGAGAAAAACTTCAGAAAACAGTGAGTGCGCCTCATTTGGGGCGGGGCTCAATTACGCCCCCCTCCTCATGTTACATCCTTACGGAAATAACCTGTTCCACCCTGGATAAAATGTACTGGAGGCTTCAAGAGGCAGTCAAAAAAAGCTGCCCATTCAGGCCTATTGAGTGAAGATTTCATGGGTATTTGGTGCATTCAGTTTCACTGGATCAATTAGGTGCATCGTATAGTGAAAAATCAACTTGGCGAGCACGTTTATAAAGGATTCCTGGTGGGACTTCTGCCTTCACTGAGGAGCCTGCCTTGTGGCGGGAGATAAATTGCTGTGTAGGCCTTGAGTGTAGAGTGCCTATGGGGCAGCTGAAAGGAAGACCGAGCTTCTTGTGAAACTTTAAAACTCCAAGAGGGTGGAAATTCGGTTGCGCCTCTGTTGCGGCGTTAATCCGGGCAGAGCGGTAAATTTTGCGCTGGCAAATGGATTGTGTCTGCCGCCACAAAATACATCAGCTGGACCTGGAGTTTGAAGCAGACACTAAGGTAGGTGTTGCACACCTTTTTTAGGGCGCTAGGTCAGCTGAGCAAGTTAAAATCCCAAGCTAAACAGCTGGCCTCGGAGCACCCTCGGGGGGGGAAAAACAAACACATAGAAACAGAGAAACATAGAAATTTACAGTGCAGAAGGAAGCCATTTCGGCCCAGCGTATCCACGCCGGCCAAGAAAGAGCCGCACGGCCCTTGGTCAGCAGCCCTAAAGGTTACATATAAACCTATGAACAATGACGGAAAGGCAAAGAGCAACCGTTCCGCCTCACACAACTGCGACACCCCTTATAGTGAAGCATTCTACACTCCACCCCAACTGGAGCCATGTGATCTCCTGGGAGAGGCAAAAACCAGATTAAAAACCAATGCCAATTTAGGAAGAAAAAAATCTGGGAAAATTCCTCTCCGACCCATCCAGGCAATCAAAACTAGTCCAGGAGATCACCCGGCCCGTATTCTATTCCATGCAGTACTTACCATTATATCTGCGATGTCCAACAAAAGATCATCCAGTTCAAGCCCAATTACCAGCTCCAGGTACGTGACCCTGCAGGTTACTGCACTTTAAGTGCCCATCCAGCCATCTCTTAAAAGTGGTGAGAGTTTCTGCATCCACCACTCTTCGAGGCAGCGAGTTCCAGATCCCCACAACCCTCTGTGTAAAGAAGCCCCCCGCCCCCTCAAATCCCCTCTAAACCTTCCACCAACCACCTTAAAACTATGCCCCCTCATAATAGACACCTCCACCAATGGAAATAGACCCTTACTATCCACTATGTCCGGGCCCGTCAATATTTTGTACACCTCAATGAGGTCTCCTTTCAACCTCCTCTGTTCCAATGAGAACAAACCCAGCCTATCCAATCTGTCCTCATAACTAAGATTCTTCATTCCAGGCAGCATCCTAGTAAATCTCCTCTGCACCCTCTCTAGTGCAATCATGTCCTTCCTATAATACAGTGACCAGAACTGCATCGAAACATAGAAAATAGGTGCAGGAGTAGGCCATTCGGCCCTTCGAGCCTGCACCGCCATTCAATGAGTTCATGGCTGAACATGCAACTTCAGTACCCCATTCCTGCTTTCTCGCCATACCCCTTGATCCCCCAAGTAGTAAGGACTACATCTAACTCCTTTTTGAATATATTTAGTGAATTGGCCTCAACAACTTTCTGTGGTAGAGAATTCCACAGGTTCACCACTCTCTGGGTGAAGAAGTTTCTCCTCATCTCGGTCCTAAATGGCTTACCCATTACCCTTAGACTGTGACCCCTGGTTCTGGACTTCCCCAACATTGGGAACATTCTTCCTGCATCTAACCTGTCTAAACCCGTCAGAATTTTAAAAGTTTCTATGAGATAACCCCTTATTCTTCTGAACTCCAGTGAATACAAGCCCAGTTGATCCAGTCTTTCTTGATATGTCAGTCCCGCCATCCCGGGAATCAGTCTGGTGAACCTTCGCTGCACTCCCTCAATAGCAAGAATGTCCTTCCTCAAGTTAGGAGACCAAAACTGTACACAATACTCCAGGTGTGGCCTCACCAAGGCCCTGTACAACTGTAGTAACACCTCCCTGCCCCTGTACTCAAATCCCCTCGCTATGAAGGCCAACATGCCATTTGCTTTCTTAACCGCCTGCTGTACCTGCATGCCAACCTTCAGTGACTGATGTACCATGACACCCAGGTCCCGTTGCACCTCCCCTTTTCCTAATCTGTCACCATTCAGATAATAGTCTGTCTCTCTGTTTTTACCACCAAAGTGGATAACCTCACATTTATCCACATTATACTTCATCTGCCATGCATTTGCCCATTCACCTAACCTATCCAAGTCACTCTGCAGTCTCATAGCATCCTCCTCGCAGCTCACACTGCCACTCAACTTAGTGTCATCCGCAAATTGGGAGATACTACATTTAATCCCCTCGTCTAAATCATTAATGTACAATGTAAACAGCTGGGGCCCCAGCACAGAACCTTGCGGTACCCCACTAGTCACTGCCTGCCATTCTGAAAAGTACCTATTTACTCCTACTCTTTGCTTCCTGTCTGCCAACCAGTTCTCAATCCTTGTCAGCACACTACCCCCAATCCCATGTGCTTTAGCTTTGCACATTAATCTCTTGTGTGGGACCTTGTCGAAAGCCTTCTGAAAGTCCAAATACCCCACATCAACTGGTTCTCCCTTGTCCACTCTACTGGAAACATCCTCAAAAATATCCAGAAGATTTGTCAAGCATGATTTCCCTTTCACAAATCCATGCTGACTTGGACCTGTCACCTCTTTCCAAATGCACTGCTATGACATCCTTAATAATTGATTCCATCATTTTACCCACTACCGATGTCAGGCTGACCGGTCTATAATTCCCTGTTTTCTCTCTCTCTCTCCTTTTTAAAAAAGTGGGGTTACATTGGCTACCCTCCACTCGATAGGAACTGATCCAGAGTCTATGGAATGTTGGAAAATGACTGTCAGTGCATCTGCTATTTCCAAGGTCACCTCCTTAAGTACTCTGGAATGCAGACCATCAGGCCCTGGGGATTTATCGGCCTTCAATCCCATCAATTTCCCCAACATAATTTCCCGACTAATGAGGATTTCCCTCAGTTCCTCCTTCTTACTAGACTCTCTGAGCCCTTTTATATCCAGAAGGTTGTTTGTGTCCTCCTTAGTGAATACCAAACCAAAGTACTTGTTCAATTGGTGTGCCATTTCTTTGTTCCCCGTTATGACTTCCCCTGATTCTGACTGCAGGGGACCTACGTTTGTCTTTACTAATCTTTTTCTCTTTACATATCTATAGAAGCTTTTGCAGTCCATTTTAATGTTTCCTGCAAGCTTCCTCTCGTACTCTATTTTCTCTGCCCTAATCAAACCCTTTGTCCTCCTCTGTTGAGTTCTAAATTTCTCCCAATTCCTGGGTTCGCTGCTATTTCTGGCCAATTTGTATGCCACTTCCTTGGCTTTAATACTATCCCTGATTTCCCTTGATAGCCACGGTTGAGCCACCTTCCCTTTTTTATTTTTACACCAGACAGGGATGTACAATTGTTATTGTTCATCCATGCGGTCTCTAAATGTCTGCCATTGCGCATCCACTGTCAACCCCTGAAGTATCATTCGCCAATCTATCCCAGCCAATTCTCGCCTCATACCTTCAAAGTTACCCTTCTTTAAGTTCTGGACCATGGTCTCTGAATTGACTGTTTCATTCTCCATCCTAATGTAGAATTCCACCATATTATGGTCACTCTTCCCCAAGGGGCCTCGCACAACGAGATTGCTAATTAATCCTCTCTCATTACACAACACCCAGTCTAAGATGGCCTACATAAGAATAGGAACAGGAGTAGGCCATCTAGCCCCTTGAGCCTGCTCCGCCATTCAAAAAGATCATGGCTGATCTTCGACATATTGGTCTAGAAAACAATCCCTTATGCACTCCAGGAAATCCTCCTCCACCATATTGCTTCCAGTTTGGTTAGCCCAATCTATATGCATATTAAAGTCACCCATGATAACTGTTGCACCTTTATTGCATGCACCCCTAATTTCCTTTTTGATGCCCTCCCCAACATCACTACTACTGTTTGGAGGTCTGTACACAACTCCCACTAATGTTTTTTGCCCTTTGGTGTCCTGCAGTTCTACCCATATAGATTCCACATCATCCAAGCTAATGTCTTTCCTAACTATTGCATTAATCTCCTCTTTATTCAGCAATGCTACCCCACCTCCTTTTCTTTTTATTCTATCCTTCCTAAATGTTGAATACCCTTGGATGTTGAGTTCCCTGCCCTGATCATCCTGGGACCACATCTCTGTAATCCCAATCACATCATATCTGTTTACATCTATTTGCACAGTTAATTCATCCACCTTATTACGGATACTCCTTGCTTTAAGACTCAAAGCCTTCAGGTTTGTTTTTTTAACACCCTTTGTCCTTTTAGAATTATAATGTAGTGTGGCCCTTTTTGTTTGTTGCCTTTGTTTACTCAGCCTTCCACTATTGCTTTTTACCTTTCTACCATCTGTTTCTGACTCCATATTACTTTGCCCTGTCTCGCTGCATAGGTTCCCATCCCCCTGCCATATTAGTTTAAACCCCCCCGAACTGCATTAGCAAATGTTGCCCCAAGGACATCAGTTCCAGTCCTGCCCAAGTGCAGACTGTCCCTTTTGTACAGGTCCCACTTCCCCCAGAACTGGTTCCAATGTCCCAGGAATTTGAATCCCTCCCTCTTGCACCACTGCTCAAGCCACATATTTATTCTAACTATCCTGCTCCCTCTATTCTGATTAGCACGTGGCACTGGTAGCAATCCTGAGATTACTACCTTTGAGGTCCTACTTTTTAATTTAACTCCTAGCTCCCTAAATTCAGCTTGTAGGACCTCTTCCCACTTCTTACCTATATCGTTGGTACCTACATGTGCCACGACAACTGGCTGTTCACCCTCCCTCTCCAGAATGCTCTGCAGCCGCTCCTTGACCCTTGCACCAGGGAGGCAGCATACCATCCTGGATTCTGTGGCTGCAGAAACTCCTATCTATTCCCCTTACAATCGAGTCCCCTATCACTATAGCTCTCCCACTCTTTTTCCCGCCCTTCTGTGCAGCAGAGCCACCCATGGTGCCATGAACCTGGCTGCTGGTGCCTTCCCCTGGTAAGTCATCTTCCCCAACAGTATCCAAAACAGTATATCTGTTTTGGAGGGAGATGACCGCAGGGGACTCCTGCACTACCTTCCTGCTCTTGCCTTGTCTCTTGGTCACCCATTCACTATCTGTCCTAACCCTTACCTGCAGTGTGACCAACTCACTAAATGTGTTATCCACAACATTCTCAGCATCGCGCATGCTCCAGAGTGAGTCCATCCGCAGCTCCAGTGCCGTCATGCGGGATGTCAGGAGCTGCAGCTGGACACACTTCCCGCATACATAGTAGCCAGGGACACTGGAAATGTCCCTGACTTCCCACATAGCACAGGAGGAGCATGACATGGGTCCGAGCTCTCTCCTGCCATGATTTAACCCTTAAATTAATTTACTTCCTAAAATTTACTTAAACACCAAACAGCTACTTAGTAGTTCGCTGCCAATTAAACCAATCTAAAAGTCAATCTAAAAGATTTATACTTACCAGTCGAACAGCCAACCATTTACCAGCTTGGCTGTGATGTCACCTCTCCATTTCGCACCCCTCTATCTTTGTCTGCAGCTGGTTGGGCTGGTGTCTGGGCCTCCGTCTCCTACTCTCGCACTCCTTATGAGCTGCTCTAGTGTCAGCATTGGTAGGAAAAAGAAGACAAAACAGCATGCAGTACTCCAGCTGTGACCTAACCAAAGTATTATACAATTTAAGCATAACTTCATTGCTCTTATATTCTATGCCTCGGCCAATAAAGGCAAGCATTCCATATGCCTTCTTAACCACCTTATCCACCTGGCCTGCTACTTTCAAGGATCTGTGGACAAGTACGCCAAGGTCCCTTTGTTCATCTACACTATTAAGTGGCCTACCGCTTAATGTGTGCACCCTTTTCTTATTAGCCCTCCCAAAGTGCATCACCGCACAATTCTCTGAATTAAATTCCATTTGCTATTGCTCTGCCCACCTGAACAGTAGATTGATATCCTTCTGCAGCCTATGACTTTTCTCTTCATTATCAACCACACAGCCAATTTTAGTGTCGTCTGCAAACTTCTTAATCATACTCCCTATATTCAAATCTAAATTGTTGATATATGCCACAAAAAGCAATAGACCCAGTACTGAGCCCTGCGGAACCCCACTGGAAACATCCTTCCAGTCATAAAAACATCCATCAATCATTACCCTTTGCTTCCTACCTCCAAGCCAATTTTGGATCCAAGTTGCCACTTTGCCCTGTATCCCATGAAGGGTTGCAAAATTCGTGGGAGAACCCCCCCCCCCCCCCCCCCCCCCACCACCCAGTGTCTGGACTGATTGGAAAGGAAATTTAATTTGGGACTATCTACCAGAAAGTTTGAGATCCTAAAGTGCACATGAAAGAAACTACGAACTTTAATCAAATTTAGGATTTTACAAGGCAGATTGGGTGGGTCTGTGTGGGCAGGGCTAAGAACTAAAGGAACTATCCTTCAAAGAAGCCAGTTTTGAAAATTGAAGCTGTCTGGGGTATTGAAACTAAAACAAATTGTCTGGAGAATTGTGGATACTCGAAAACCCTTCCCCCCAACAATTAACCCAGAGATAGCTAACCATCATCCTGATCTGGAAAACCATTGCAGTCCATACATAACAATGGCACATCCAGCCCGCATGAAAACCCCAAGCACAGACAGACACTGCAAATACCAAAGCCAATATTTCCATCAAGAAAACAGATTTAAAAGATCGACACATCCGAGACAGGTTAACATTTAATGAGCCTGCCAAAATATGACAAAGAAATATCAAGCCCGCCAAAATTAAACAAAGACTCAGGGCTAATTTGGCGCAAAGATTAGAACAACTCCAAAGGTATAACTGGGCCCTGCTTTAACAACGGGTATGCAATGCTTATGCTTTTGCTTCAGAAGTCACTGCTAGGGACACTTAGCAGAAAGTATGCACACAGCAGCATAACATCATAGAGCATCAAGAAGGGAGAGAGACCACCGCAGCAGTTTTAACTAGCTTCTCCAGCCTCGACATCCTGCAATCGGAAAGGAAGGAAGAACATCACCATCGCGGCAGCAACCGAGCACAGCCAATGTGGTACCACCAAAAATACCGCAATCGATCAACTTCGAAACAAAACTCCGCAAGGAAGAAACCGAAGAATTGAAAGTTTCCATTCTACAACCTAGGCCTGACTACCAACAGGTGAAAACATTATCTAAAAAGACTTTGAAACCTATTTCTAACGAAAAAAAGTGGGTGCTTACCCCATAAGCCCAAAACGCGCCCTACCACATCGGCGGACACCACTCAACTGAAGATTGCGCAGTAAGAAGTCTTCTACGACGTTCGGGGTACGGCAAGCAGAACCTACAGAATCCAGCGAACCCCGAAATCGCGAACCACCGCCAACTACCAGTAAAGGATCAGTGAGCATAGCCCCTGTTTGCCCTGGAGTTTAATCTAGTCAGTGTTAGGCATTGGGAGGTGGGAGGTGTATTATTCTCTGTAATCCCTTTGAATGTGTGATATAGTGTTCTTTATTCAAGTGATTATAAGTTTGACATTATATTTTCTTGTTCTTAATAAAATCAAAGTTCTTTTGCACCAAACCAGTTGTCTCTTGCACTTTATCACATCCCCCAAATAAATCCAGAGTCTAGAACCCAGGGAGTGGGAGCGATTCGAACCGCTCAGAAGGTCAGAGGTGAACCTGACCCCACACACCACCCCTATACCCATGGGCTTTAACCTTTATGACCAGTCTACCATGTGGGACATCATCAAAAGCCTTGCTAAAGTCCATATATACTGTTATGTATGCAAACCTCACCAATGGTAAGACTTGCCACCAGGGGGCACACCTGTGGGAGACCTAAGGGTCACCTGTGCACCCTGGGCAAGCAGGTATAAAAGGCAATCCACCATGCTGCTTCCTCACTTTGGAGTTACATTAAAGAGACCAAGGTCACAATGCTTTGAGCTTACAACACAGTCTTGTGAAGTTATTCTGAACATAACAAGTGGCGACGAGTTACAGATCACAAACTTTCACGCGGTAATGGCTGCCATTGATATTCTTGAGAGAAGATTTGTTGAGGGTGATGATTGGGAAGCCTTCATTGAGCATCTCGACCAGTACTTCGTGGCCAACGAGCTGGACATGGTTGAGACGACGGTCTTCGATATATGGGCTCATCAAAAATCTGCTGGCACCGGTCAAACCAATGGACAAGACTTACACAGAGCTGTGCATGCTGGTTCGGGAACACCTCAAGCCAAAGTAGAGCATCCTAATGGCCAGGTATCGCTTTTACACACACCATCGCTCTGAGGGCCAAAACGTGGCGAGCTTTGTCGCCGACCTAAGACGACTTGCGGGACAGTGCAAATTTGCCGGATCTTTGGGGGAAATGTTGCGAGATTTTTTTCGTGCTTGGAATCGGCCACGAGGTCATTCTTCGCAAACTGCTGTCTACCGAATCCCTAGATCTGAGCAAGGCCATCACGCTAGCCCAGGCTTTCATAACCACGAGCGACAACACGAAACAGATATCTTCACAGCATCGAAGCTCACCGGCAAGTACTGTGCATAAAATAATGCCTTCAGCAGGCAAATCTGTACATGGCAGGGCCTACATGACCGCAGAGGCCAGGCCTAGGATGACTCGGAGGCCACTGTGGGATGTGAATGCGTATCCAGTAACACCATGTTGGCGCTGCGGGGGCAGTCATAGAGCCCGTCAATGTTGATCCATTTACTGTGTGCAAGAGTTGTGGAACAATGGGGCACCTCCAGCGAATGTGCAAACGACCGTGACTCACCACGTGGCAGAGTCAGCAGAGGATGACCGATCCAGCGTGGATCATGCTGAACGAGCAGGAGAGGCTACTCAACCTGAGGATGAAGAGGAAGTGTATGGGGTACACACCTTTACCACCAAAAGCCCTCTTAAAATGTTAAAAGTTAAACTTAATGGCATTCCAGTCTCCATGGAATTGGACACGGGGGGCAAGTCAATCAATCATGAGCCAGAAGGCTTTTGAGAAACTGTGGGACAACAAGGCACAGAGGCCAAAACTGAGCCCTATTCACACAATGTTGCGCACTTACACCATGCCTGTTATCGGGCAGTGCAGCAGTGAAAGTATCGTACGACGGAATTGTGCATGATTTACCACTGTGGATTGTAACAGGCGATGGCCCAATGCAGTTCGGCAGAAGCTGGCTAGGAAAGATCCGATAGAACTGGGACGACATCAAAGCACTGTCTTCGGTGGATGATGCCTCGTGCGCCCAGGTGCTAAACAAATTCCCGGCGTTATTTGAGCCAGGCATCGGCAACTTCACAGGCGCCAAGGTGCAGATCCATCTTGTTCCGGGGGCACGGTCTGTTCATGACAAGGCCTGAGCAGTCCCATATATGATGCGAGAGAAAGTCGAGATCGAGCTGGACAAACTTCAATGAGAGGGAATCGTATCGCCAGTTGAGTAAAATGAGTGGGCCAGTCCAATCGTGCCGGTGCTAAAGAGCAATGGGACAGTCAGAATCTGTGGGGACTACAAAGGTAACAATCAGTTGAGTCTCGTTACAGGACCAGTACCCACTACCTAAAGCAGAGGACCTATTCGCAACGCTAGCAGGGGGAAAGTTGTTCACCAAGCTAGATCTGACCTCTGCTTACATGACACACGAGCTGGCTGAATCATCAAAGAAGTTGATATGCATCAACACACACAAAGGATTTTTCGTATGCCCTTTTGAGATTCGCTCGGCTGCCGCCATCTTCCAGAGGAACACGGAGAGTCTGCTGAAATCTGTTCCATGCACCGTGGTGTTCCAAGATGATATCCTGATCACTGGTCGCAACACCAGCTAACACTTGCACAACCTGGAAGAGGTTCTAAAGCGACTGGACAGAGTGGGACTCAGGCTGAAACGCTCCTAGTGTGTTTTCCTGGCACCAGAGGTCGAATTTCTGGTGGGAAAGATTGTGGCAGACGGCATCAGATCCACGGATTCCAAGACGGAGGCCATCAAAACTGCACCCAGACCACAGAATGTGACGGAGCTGTATTCGTTCCTGGGACTCCTCAACTATTTTGGTAACTTTCTACCAGAGTTGAGCACTTTGCTGGAACCCTTGCATTTATTGCTACACAAGGGTGACAACTGGGTTTGGGGCAAATTTCAAGAGATACCCTTTAATAAGGCCAGAAACCTGCTATGTTCTAACAAGTTAGTTGTATTATATGACCCAGGTAAACATTTAGTACTAGCTTGTGATGCATCGTTGTACGGGGTCGTTGTGTTTCAGCAAGTAAATGTGTCGGGCAAACTGCAACCGGTTGCATATGCATCCAG
This sequence comes from Pristiophorus japonicus, assembly GCF_044704955.1. Classification (NCBI taxonomy): domain Eukaryota; kingdom Metazoa; phylum Chordata; class Chondrichthyes; family Pristiophoridae; genus Pristiophorus; species Pristiophorus japonicus. Next base: position 105,205,269 of record NC_091985.1, on the reverse strand, counting down.
AAGTTTGTCCAAGGCTGAAAGAGCTTACAGTATGGTTGAGAAATAAGCGTTAGCATATGTATATGAGGTTAAGAAAATGCACCAATACCTATTTGGTCTCCGGTTCGAGCTCAAAACCGACCGGAAACCGCTTACTTCACTGCTCTCAGAAAGCAAAGGTATTAACACCAATGCTTCGTCCCGCATCCAAAGATGGGCACTAACATTGTCTGCGTACGACTATGTAATCCGCCACAGACCAGGCACAGAGAACTGCGCTGATGCCCTCTGTTGGCTACCATTGCCCACCACCGGGGTGGAAATGGCGCAACCCACAGACTTGCTTCTGGTAATGGATGTTTTTGAGAGCGAGGGGTCCCCCGTCATGGCTCGCCAGATCAGGACCTGGACTAGTCAGGACCCTGTGCTATCACTAGTAAAAAGCTGCATCCTTAATGGGAGCTGGTCGGCGGTTCACGGGGAAATACAAGATGAAATTAAGCCGTTCCACCGACGTAAGGATGAATTGTCCATCCAATCGGATTGTCTTCTATGGAGGAATCGTGTGGTTTTACCAAAAAAAGGCAGGGAAATGTTTATACGCGACCTACACAGTACCCACCCAGGCATAGTCATGATGAAGGCTATCGCCAGGTCGCACATTTGGTGGCCCAGCATTGACTCTGAATTGGAGTCATGTGTACACCAATGTAACACTTGCTCACAGTTGAGCAACGCACCCAGGGAGGCCCCATTGAGTCTGTGGTCATGGTCCTCCAAACAGTGGTTCAGGATCCACGTAGATTTTGCTGGCCCTTTTGTAGGAAAGATGTTTCTAGTAGCAGTAGACGCTTACTCTAAATGGATTGAATGTGTAATAATGTCATCATGTACATCCACTGCCACCATTGAAAGCCTCAGGGCCATGTTCGCCACCCATGGTTTGCCCGACATCCTTGTTAGTGACAATGTTTCACCAGCTCGGAATTAGCGAGTTCATGACCCACAATGGCATTAAGCATGTCAGGTCTGCCCCATTTAAGCCCACATCCAATGGTCAAGTGGAACGGACAGTCCAAACCATCAAGCAGAGCTTGAAATGCGTAACGGATGGCTCCTTGCAGACCCGGTTATCTCGGGTCCTGCTCAGCTACCGGACGCATCCCCACTCGCTCACCGGGGTTCCCCCGGCAGAATTATTAATGAAGAGAGCACTCAAAACCAGGCTCTCCTTAGTCCACCCGGATCTCAATGATCACGTAGAAACCTGGTGGCACCAGCATAACACGTACCACGATTGCGCGGCTGTATCGCGTGACATTGAGGTTAATGATCCTGTGTTTGTTCTCAATTACGGTCATGGTCCCAAATGGATTGCTGGCACTATTTTAGCCAAGGAGGGGGAATAGATTGTTTGTTGTTAAACTGTTGAATGGGCAAACGTGCAGAAAGCATTTGGATCAGACCAAACTGCGATTCACTGACAACCAAGAACAGTTTGAAGAAGACTTTACCATTTATGATCCACCAACACACACCCAACCAGCAATCAACCTCACTGTTAACCATGGGGATGAACCCACCATGCCCGACAGTCCGATCAGACCAGCCGTGCTGCTGTGCAGCAATGATCTGACCAACTCAGCCATGCCAGGACTTCAACTCAGGCGATCGACCTGGGAACGCAGAGCGCCAGATCGCCTCAACCTGTAAATAATTTGTACATAATACTTTGGGGGGGAGTGATGTGATGTATGCAAACCTCACCAATGGTAAGACTTGCCACCAGGGGCACACCTGTGGGAGACCTAAGAGTCACTTGTGCACCCTGTGCAAGCAGGTATAAAAGGCAGTCCACCATGCTGCTTCCTCACTTTGGAGTTACATTAAAGAGAACAAGGTCACAATGGTTTGAGCTGACAGCACAGTCTTGTGAAGTTATTCTGAACATAACATATACTACATCGTATGCACCACCCTCATCGACCCTCTTGGTTACCTCCTCAAAAAATTCAATCAGGTTAGTCAAACACGATCTTCCCTTAACAAATCCATACTGACTGTCCCAATTAATCCTTGCCTTGTCTTTCAGGATTTTTTCCAATAATTATCCCACCACTGAGGTTAGGCTGACAGGCCTGTAATTACTCGGCTTATCCCTTTCTCCCTTCTTAAACAAGGGTACCACATTAGCAGTCATCCAATCCTCCGGCACCATACCCAGATCCAAAGAGGACTGGAAACTGATGGTCAAGGCCTCTGCTATTTCCTGTTTTACTTCGCGCAATAGCCTGGGATGCATTTCATCCGGGCCTGGGGACTTATCTACTTTCAAAGCTGCTAAACCCCTTAATACTTCCTCTCTCACTATATTTATTTCATTCAGAATATCACACTCCTCCTCGATAACAGAATCTACATTACCCCTTTCCTTTGTGAAAACAGATGCGAAGTATTCGTTAAGAACCCTACCAATATCTTCCGGCTCCACACAAAGATTACCCTCATGGTCTCTAATAGGCCCTACCCTTTCTTTAGTTACCCTCTTTCTCTTAATATATTTATAGAACAACTTAGGGTTTTCCTTAATTTTACTGGCCAAGAATTTCTTGTGCTCTCTCTTAGCATTCCTAATATCCTTTTTTAAATTTTGCCTCTTAACTTCCTGTATTCCTCTAAAGATTCTAAAGTATTTAGCTGTTGGTATATGACGTAAGCGTCCCTTTTTTTCTTAATCCTCCCCTGTAAGTCCCTAAACATCCAGGGGGCTCTAGAATTATTTTTCCCAGCCTTTTTCTTTAAGGGGACATGTTTGGCCTGAGCCTTCCGGATCTCCTCCTTGAATGCCTCCCACTGCTCCGACACTGATTTACCCACAAGTAGCTGTTTCCAGTCCACTATGGCCAAATCACTCCTTAACTTAGCAAAGTTAGCTTTTCCCCAATTCAGAACTTTTATTCCAGGCCTATTCTCGTCCTTATCTATATCCAACTTGAATCTGACTGAATTATGGTCACTAGCACCCAAGTGCTCTCCCACTAATACCCTTTTAACCTGCCCAGCTTCATTCCCCAAAACTAAATCCATATGGCCTCATTTGATGATCCCTCTAACATATCATCCCTCCTCACCGCGGTAATAGTTTCTTTAATAGGACCACAAACTCTCCCCCTTTTTACCCCCCTCTCTATCTTGTCTAAAATCCTGTAGCCAGGAATATTGATCTGCCAAACCTGCTCTTCTTTCAGCCATGTTTCTGTAGTGGCTATAATGTCATATCCCAAGTGTCTACCTGTGCTCTTAGCTCATCCGCCTTATTTGCTATACTCCTTGCATTAAAGTATTACACCATTCAGCACAGCACCTGATAAAAAAGACACCAAAAACATTCCCAATACATCTCAAACCTGTTCCGCCGTTCAGTGAAATCATGGCTGATCTGAGACCTAACTCCATATAGTCGCATTTAGCCCATATCAACCTTCTTCTCAATCTTCCTCGCTGCCATGCTCCACCTCACAGTTGTTGTGTATGCATGCCTGTTTACTGTGTGATGTCTGTAATACTGTTATGCGACACTGAATGCACCCTTACCTGTACACCAGAGAGTGCTGCTGCTGGAGACCTAAGGGTTACCTGCACACTGCAGGTAACCCGGTATAAAAAGGAGCTCACAGCTTGTTGTCCTCACTCGAGGAGCTGCAACTAAAGGACTATAGGTCTATACAGTTTAAGTATCACACCCTGACTCATGGAGTCATTACTAAAGGTGCTTATATACACTACAACTGGCGACGAGAATATGAGGTCATGAACTACACGCTCAGCATGTCGAATCTCAGCATCTTTCAGCAATTTACCGATGGGGAAGATTGGGACGCTTTTGTAGAAAGATTGGAACACTTAAGGAGACTGGCTGCACCGTGCGACATTGACGACCAGCTAAATGAAGCACTAAGGGACACTAAACCGACGAGAGCAGTGCACCACATTGATACTTCTAAGGGCAGAAATGCAGCCTCGAGTCTTGCAACCCTGAGTCCGCCACATGGGGCAAACCGGATGGCCCCGTGCTGGCGCTGTGGAGGAAACCACAGGGCCCACCAATGCCGCTACAAGGACTATGCATGTAAAGAGGAAGGGCACCTTCAAAGGATGTGCAGAAAAAGCTGTACTCATCGCGTCACCGAAGAGTTGGCTGATCACCGGGGCTCTGACACAGATGAAGGTGAAGTTGCTGAACACCTGGAAGAAGAGTATGGAACTCATACCTGTTCCACCGAAAGTTCTCCTTGCGCGATGAAAGTAGATGTCGACGGAGTCCCAGTTTCTATGGAGAGCAACACAGGGGCGAGCCAGTCTGCGATGAGCCGAACGACCTTTGAAGAACTTTGAATGAATCCTGCCAATCGAGCATAACAGCACCCTGTCCAAGCAAAGCTGCTCCCAGGTCTCCGGGCTCCAGCAATTGACATTGAACATGGATCCATCGCTGCATCCCGAGGTTCCACTGTCCAGCTCGACTGCGAGGTGAAGACTCCACAGCACCCCGGCAAAATCTCCAAGATCGAGGATCCAAACTCCACTTCCCGGGCCGAGGCAGCACTCCAAAAGAGGAACATCAACGAAAGAAAGGGATTCCCGATGTCCAGGGTCGAACCTGTGGAAGAAAAGAGCTCCACAGCCTACCTGCAGCAGAGCCAGAAGACGGCTGCAGCACCACGAGGAGCAGGACCTAAAATCAAAATGGCTGTGGCCATACCACGAGGGCAGCATTGGAGGAGCATCATGTGACACCGAGCGGCCAGTCGGATTTGAAGCCTCCCTTAAAGGAGACCGGTAACCAAAGAAATTTAAAGGAGGCGTTTCAACTATTTGAGTACAAGGACTTTAAACTAAAGGTGCAATTAAAGGGTGAAAGTATGAAAATATATGCAATGTAACCATGAATTGTGATGCTGGTTTAACCAATGCGACTGATGAGATGAATACAAGTGTCAGTAAGATTAAGAACAAGTTTATTATGCTTAACAATAATGATAGAGATTGTGAAATGACTAATGTAACCATTTCTGTTGAAACCAGGACACCTAAAAGTGATGCAAATGATAGAATGTACAATGCCGGCTCGACTATGTGTCATCAGAGCCAAGGTGTCATGTATACCAGTGGGACACTGCCAAAGGACATTGGGTCCTACAGGGACCGTGCTGATGTCAATGGAATCCCCCTGTGGAAGAACCCCAGGTCCAGCAGGCTACCTGACCATGTAGCCTGGACCTTTGGAATGAATGTGATGCCCCTTGCAGGACACACACACAGTCAGTGGGAGCACACCCACTACAGGGACAGTGGTCAATGGGCAGCCCAGCTACCACCAATGGCAACCTGCACCAGACCCAGCCCTACAACCCCTGGCCACCAGGGCCAACATCAGGAGCATGAGGCCAATACCTTCCAGCTTCCCTGGCAAACCCTGAGATGACCTGACCCTCATCCCAATTGGTGGACAAGGAGCCCTGCCCACCACCCCACAACTACCCACATCACAGTGTATACACACCACCCACTGCTGCCGTGGCTACCCCCCCTGAGGGATCCCACAACAGTGACACCCACTTGGTTTGTGGGTGAGGGAGGGGAAATGTACGAGCCAGCCTCAAGCACAGTGGTCACACCTGGCAATCACACAACCCTCACCACAACCTCCCATAGCCCACCACTGACCACCTCCCCTGGTCATGACAATAAGGATATGAAAAATGCTTTGGGGGAGTGTTGTTGTGTATGCATTCCTATTTACTGTGTGATGTCTATAACAGTGTTATGCGACACTGAATGCAACCTTACACTGTACACACCTTACCTGTACACCAGAGGGTGCTGCTGCTGGAGACCTAGGGGTTGCCTGCACACTGCAGGTAACCCGGTATAAAAAGGAGCTCACAGCTTCTTGTCCTCACTCGAGGAGCTGCAAATAAAGGACTACAGGTCTACACAGTTTAAGTATCACACCCTTCCTCATGGAGTCATTACTAAAGGTGGCTACATACACTACAACAGTCACAGTCAACAAGCTCCCTGCTGGAGTGGAACTAAACTACAGAACCAGTGGGAACCTGTTCAACCTTCGTCGACTCCAGGCCAGGTCCAAGACCACACCAACGTCTGTTGTCGAGCTACAATAGGCGGACGATGCCTGTATCTGCGCACATACAGAGGCTGAACGCCAAGTCATAGTCAATGTATTTACTGAGGCGTACGAAATCATGAGCCTTACACTAAATATCTGTGAGACAAAGGTCCTCCACCAGCCTGTCCTTGCAGCACAGAACTCCCGCCGCCCCCCCCCCCCCCCCCCAGTCATCAAACCCACGGCGTGGTCCTGGACAACATGGACCAATTCCCATATCTTGGGAGCCTCTTATCAACAAGAGCAGACATTGACGATGAGGTTCAATACCGCCTCCAGTGTGCCAGCGTAGCCTTCGGCCGCCTGAAAAAAAGTGTTTGAAGACCAGACCCTCAAATCCACCACCAAGCTCATGGTCTACAGGGCTGTAGTAATACCCGCCCTTCTGTATGGCTCAGAGACATGGACCATGTGCAGTAGACACTTCAAGTCGCTGGAGAAATACCACCAACAATGTCTCCGTAAGATCCTACAAATCCCCTGGGAGGGTAGATGCACCAACGTTAGCGTCCTCGACCAAGCCAACATCCCCAGCATTGAAGCACTGACCACACTTGATCAGCTCCGCTGGGCAGGCTACATTGTTTGCATGCCAGATCCGAGGCTCCCAAAGCAAACGCTCTACTCGGAACTCCTTCATGGCAAGAGAGCCAAAGGTGGGCAGACAATTAACATTACAAGGACACCCTCAAAGCCTCCCTGATAAAGTGCAACATCCCCACCGACACCTGGGAGTCCCTTGCCAAAGACCGCCCTAAGTGGAGGAATTGCATCTGGGAGGGTGCTGAGCACCTCGAGTCTCCTCGCCGAGAGCATGCAGAAATCAAGCGCAGGCAGCAGAAAGAGCGTGCGACAAACCAGTTCCACCCGTCCTTTCCCTCAACGACTATCTGTCCCACCTGTGACAGGGACTGCAGTTCTCATATTGGACTGTTCAGCAACCTAAGGACTCATTTTTAGAGTGGAAGCAAGTCTTCCTCGATTCCAAGGCACTGCCCATGATGATGATGATGATGCTATCCCTTAATACCTTTGGTTAACAAAAATCTAACAATCTCAGATTTAAAATTAACAATTGATCGAGCATCAATTGCTGCTTGCGGAAGAGAGTTCCAAACTTCTAACACCCTGAAAGGACTGGCTCTAATTTTAAGGCTCTGATCCCTAGTTCTAGAATCCCCAACCATTGGGAATAGTATCTCTCTATCTACCCTATATGTTCCCATTAATATCTCAAAAACTTCAATCAAATCACCCCTTAACCTTGTAAATTCTAGGGAATACAACCTTCATGTGTAATCTCTCCTGTAATTTAACCCTTGGAGTCTGGTAAACCTTTGCTGCACTCCCTCCAGGGCCAATATATCCTTCCTCAGGTGTGGTGCGCAGATCTGCTCACAGTACTCCAGGAGTGGTCCAGCCAGGGTTTTGTGCAGCTGCAGCATAACTTCTACCCCCTTGTACTCTAGTCCTCTAGATATAAAGGCCAGCATTCCATTGGCCTTTTTGATTATTTTCTGTACCTGTTCATGACGTTTAATGATCTATGTACCTGGAGCCCCAAGTCTATTTGGACCTCAACTGTTTTTAGCTTTTCACCATTTAGAAAGTTAGCAGAGCAGGTCTCCAGCCGTCTTGGTTAATCCTTGCTACTGGACCATGGTCTTACTTTGTCAAGCCCGTGTGGTGGCTGGTGTGCAACGGCCACTCCACGTTAAAAGAATTCACGCACAGGCATCTTCCACCCTTCAAGATGTAGCTCGGGACCTGGAATGTCAGGTCCCTCATTGAAACACCTGTGAACTCATCTTTTTTTTGGTGTGGAAGCGGGTGATTCTCGACACAAGGGACTGCCTAATATTACTATACATAACTCAGGCCACCAAAACTTAAATCGCAAAAAAAAAAACAATCACACTTACCTGAGGTCGACATTACCTACCTCAATGCAGCTGCTACAGCTTGGAACAGCAGCTTCCACAGACGTTCCCAGCAGGGCACGCTACAGAGCACTACGGGTCAGGCGGCAGCCAAAAACTGAGCCGGTGTCGCAACCAAGGGCGTTGCCCACTGGCTCGCCTCTTCCCCGCAGTACTGCTCTGCGCCTCCTCGAAACCGGCACCGAATGTCTCAGCGGGGCCTGGAAGTTGGCTGTCCGCCTGGAAGTGCTTATCGCTGCCACTGCCGCCCCTCCAGGGCGCTAAGAGGGGCGGTAAAAGACCGAAAATACGGCCCCTAGGTTTTAGAGTGTAATTGATTTCTTTATTTGCCAGAGCAATGCGGAAGGTCAGTATCATTCCCGGCATCCGTGTGCTCAGCATTCCAATGGCTATAATGATGGCATCACTCATCATAAATGCATCTTTTGAATACGCCTACCATATTTGGTTCACCTTACGCACGCTGATCTACATTGGTTCCCAGTTCAGCAATGTCTCAATTTTAAAATTCTCATCCTTGTGTTCAAATCACTCCATGGCCTTGCTCCTCCCTATCTCTTTAACCTCCTCTAGCCCTACAACCCTCCGAAATCACTGCGCTCCCCCAATTCTGGCCTCATCAGCAGCCCCAATTGGCGGCCGTGCCTTCAGCTAGCTCTGGAATGCCCTCTCTAAACCTCTCTGTCTCTCCATTACTCTCTCCTCCTTCAAGTTGCTCCTTAAAACCTAACTCTTTGACCAAGCTTTTAGTCTCCTGTCCTAATAGCGTTTTATGTGACTCTGTGTCACATTTTGTCTGATAATGCTCCTGTAAAATGCTTTCTATAAATGCAAGTCATTGCTGTTGGATGCACTCCAGAGCCACCGCTACTTTCTGCAGAAAATCCTCAAAGTTTTAAAAATTCGTTCCTGGGATGTGGGCGTCGCTGGCAGGACCAGCATTTATTGCCCATTCATAATTGCCCTTGAGAAGGTGGTGGGGAGCCGCTGTGAGTTGGGCTGATTGCAACCTGGTAATGCAGTTCACGGGGGGAGATCTTCACCAGGACCGTTCTCTGTTTCACAAAAGTGTAATGTTTTGGGTTGTGCTATCAATAATAGCTACATTAGGTGAAATAAAATTCCTTATGGCCCTTATGGCTAAAAGGATCAAGAGGTATGGAGAGAAAACAGGAAAGGGGTACTGAGGTGAATGATCAGCCATGATCTTATTGAATGGTGGTGCAGGCTCGAAGGGCCGAATGGCCTACTCCTGCACCTATTTTCTATGGTTTTTCTTGAACCGTTGCAGTCCGTGTGGTGAAGGTACTCCCACAGCATTATTAGATAGGGAGCTCCCAGGATTTTGACTCAGCGCGATGAAGGAATGGCGATATATTTCCAAGTCAGGATGGTGTGTAACTTGGAGGGGAACTTGCAGGTGATGGTGTTCCCATGCGCCTGCTGCCCTTGTCCTTCTAGGTGGTAGAGGTCATGGGTTTGGGAGGTGCTGCCGAAGTTTCAGCAACTGGTGGGGTAATGGCTAATTTCCCACCCCCATCCGCCAGTGTAATTCAAGAGAAAAATCCACCAGCCTGTATTAACCGATGTCCTGTTATATATTATGGACTGCCTTCAGCTAAGTTTTGGAAACAGCGATGTAATATGAATAGGGGGCACTACTGCTTCAAGAGGAGCAGAGAGCCACCTTAGAAGGTGCAGGTTACCTACTGTTCTGGAGATAGCAGCACTGCTGGTGGCATATTTAAGAAGATGAGTAAAGCAGCAATGGCTGTTGGTTTTCTGTGCCGATGTTTGCATTTTGGTGAGCTGCATGGTTCAAAACTGAAAGTTTTTGTAAATCCCACAATGCTATATTGTTGCACTGTAAACCATCAAGTAAGTGGCCTAGATTATTGTGAATCATGAGCTCCTGTTACACAAATAAAAACAAAGTTTAAAAAAAACCAAACGTGTTTTCATATTCATTACTGCCTAATTCGTCTCAGGAAACATTACCATGAGAATAGGTCTGCGTTTAGAGATAATTCCATGACACTCTTTTTCACCCTCCCACATCACCCCCACACACACCCCCACCACAAAGTTGGTAATAGATCCATCTCTTCTCAGCCTTCTGATTAATTTATCTTTCTGTAATCTTCTATCTGCATCTAATTGCATCTTAAGATGTCTACCAAACTGACAACTCCTCTGCAGCATCAGTGATTTTCATTCAGCCAGTCAGTGTCCGCTCTGCTATCTAACCCTCAGTTGCTTTGAAATTAAATCACATTGGGGCTGAATTCACAGCCCCTACAGGCGCGTACCAGGTGTGCAAGTGCATATATGGGCCCCGCAAGTTCCAGGTTTAGGCATGCACTGCGCCTGTGCCTAAACCCGGAACTTGCATCGGACAAGAATCCTCTTGACAGATCGTATGAATCTAATAGAAATGGGCAATTTGCTGGCGGAGAGTTGGGCTATTTGCCCAACATCAGCCCAGCGAATGCCCGTGAAATTCTAACGCCTGAGAAAAGCAGTAAGGCCTGCTTTTATCAGCATAAGACTTTTAAAGGACAGAAAAATATTTTTTTCAATCATTTAAACATTTAAAAACCTATGAAATAAGGCAAGTTTAACTTTAGACTCTTAAAAATATGTATGTAAATTTATTTTTCAAAAAATAAAATTTTTGTTTTAAATAATTAAATTCCATTTTGATTAATTTTAAATATGTGATTTTAATTTATTTTAATTTTAAGTGTGTGTGTATTTTTCGGGGTATTCCCATTCATACTTATGATGATTCCGTATATACAGAACTCATCATAAGTATGAATGGGAATACCCATACTTTGATTGGTTGGGCTACCCACATGATCTCAGGGGCGCTTGCGAAACGCCTGCATCCCTGAGATACATGGGCCTCTACACAGGCCTACGCATAGAGGCTCAGGACCACAAGTTTCTGAACCTCCTGGACCACCAGGTCAGTTCGCAATTTCTGCACCATTACTTTTAGAAACAAACGTGATTATCTAAAGCTTTCAAAGCACTTTTTGTTCTGATATGACCATCAAATATAAGAAAGATTCTCCAATGTGTTGAATATAGAATTTCTCAGAGCAAGGTTCACACACAACACCCGGGGTTCAGGAGGTTTAGAAACATGAGAATGAAGTTCAGGCAATTTGTAAAGTTATTCAAAGTCTGTGATAGTCCATGGGATTCACCCGTTTGTCTGCTGAAGAGCCTTGGAAAAAGTGTAAAGCGGGTTTATGTTGTTTTCCAGGGTTTCCATCGCTCTTCCACCAAAGATATGGTGTACTAGCGGGAGAATCCCCGTGGAATTTACCACAATAAAGTTTACGGTTCTCTTTACCTTTAGGAAGTTTTCCTGCTGCACTTGAACCATTGGAGTTTGTATCTCCTGTTACCAACTTAATGCGGATGGGATTATGGGACATGTTTTCCCAAGTGGTTACACATTCATAATAACAGCAGTCGTGACAACACAAACTTATGTTTCCCAAATGTCTTGAACTAAAAAGCATCTCAAGCTGCTTCATAAAATGGAAATAAATGAGGAAACTGATACAAAGGAGGAGGAATTAGGAGCGGTAAGGAAAAGTTCGGAAAGAAGATTTTTCTTCCCAGTACTTTAATGTAATTAGAGGTAACAAGAAGGTCAGGTGTTAGGAAGTGAGTGCTTTATTGAGAAATAAGACTATTTTACAGATATGTTATTCTACCTGTCCAATTATAATAAGGTGCCCTGTTGCTGACCCTGCTAACGGCTGGGAGATCAGTGCTGGGTGGGACCTTGGTGTGTGTGACCCTGGCAGGTATGACCGGTGGGACTGTGACATGCAGGCTTACATTCTCTCTAACTTTCAATCTTTCAGCTTATTATCCGACCTTTGTAATTAGTAAACACTGATTTATTTTACCAGTTTGTGCTCTTTTGTATTGAAGTTCACCTATACTCGGTTTCGCCAAAGAATACATCAGTAAGTGTTAAAGTATATCGAGATCTAGCAAACAAATTGCAGGCATGATTTGAAGAAAAGAAAAATGGCTGATCTGAGTTAGTTACTTAAAGTGGTCCCATGACCGAATGACCATCTAAGTACTAGATAACTAAAATAAATCCGCAGTAATAGGTAATATCCTTGTTAGTGTAGTAGTGAGTACCCCTGTCTGTCAGGTGGGAGACAAAGGTTCAATTTCCCAATAGGGAGGTGATGCATTTTCACAGGGCTGACATAATAAGGTGGGCAGCCACTGCCTTCAATTAGAGCTGGGTTTTTTTCTGCAAGGTGAAGCTTTCATCCAGCAATTCTGTCACAGAAGACAACTGAATGAGTTCATCACCATATATATCAATGATTTTGAAGATGGAAGAAAGAGTTGTACATCGAAGATTGCAGATGACACTAAATTAGGAGGCACAGTAAATAGTGCAGATGCGAACAAGAATTTATAAAGTGACATAGATAGACTAAGTGAGTGGGCAAATCTGTGGCAAATGGAGTTCAATGTGGGGAAGTGTGAGATCATCCACCTTGGATCCAAGAAAGACAAATCGGAATATTTTCTTAATAGGGAGAGACTAGTGGGCCAAAATTGCCCCTTATTTGCGCCTCCTTAGAGGCGCAATTGACTTAACGCCCGGGGGCAAGTGGCGGTTGTGCCTGAGTTGAAATTGCCTCTGAGATTTTGGGAGCGATTTGCACTCCGATCCCCTCACCGCCCAGCACCGATCCCCTTGCACGCTGCGGGGGAAATTGACCCGCGGCATGTGAGGCTGGTGCGAGCCGATGTCTGCGTCCACTTCGTGGGGCGCTGACATCCGCCTGGGGCGTCCTTAAAGGGGAGGCCGTGTGCGACCGAGGCTGCCATTTTTTTTTGGCAGCCGACATTTCTGTTGGCCCGTCAATGGTGGCCTTCATCGCAACCGGGCCGCCAACCTGCAGTCCGGCATTTTTCTTTGGGTGCCAGGCCGCTGGCCCGGTCGAGATAGAAACATAGAAACATAGAAAATAGGTGCAGGAGTAGGCCATTCAGCCCTTCGAGCCTGCACCACCATCAATAAGATCATGGCTGATCATTCACCTCAGTATCACTTTCCTGCTTTCTCTCCATACCCCTTGATCCCTTGAGCCGTAAGGGCCACATCGAACTCCCTCTTGAATATATCCAATGAACTGGCATCAACAACTCTCTGCGGTAGGGAATGCCACAGGTTAGCAACTCTCTGAGTGAAGAAGTTTCTCCCCATCTCAGTCCTAAATGGCTTACCCCTTATCCTTAGACAATGTCCCCTGGTTCTGGACTTCCCCAATATCGGGAACATTCTTCCTGCATCTAACCTGTCCAATTCCGTCAGAATTTTATATGTTTCTAATAGATTCCCTCTGGTGGCCACCGGAGATCCTGCAGAGTCTGCAGCAGACCTCCCCTTTACCTGAAGAGGAGGGGCGTTATAACGTGTCAGCGCTTTGCGGAGCTTCCACTTTGCGCTGACTTGAGCATCGCACTGACACCTCGGAGTGCCCCTGAAACGTCACAAAGTGCCTGAGACAGTTTGAGGGGCGCAAAGGGCAATTCCACGCCAGGGGCGGGATTCCCGCCTGAGCGATAACTGGCTCGGGCCTGAACTGCCCCCAGGCAGGGCGCGGAGCAATTTCGGCCCCTCGGAGTTGTGGAGGTGCAAAGGGATTTAGGTGTCCATGTACACAAATCACTAAAAGCTAGCGCACAGGTACAAACATTATTAAAAAGGTTAATGGGATGTTGGACTTTATCACAAGGGGGCTGGAATACAAAGGGGAGGAAGTTATGCTTCAGTTGTATAGGGCCTTGGTCAGACCCAATCTGAAGTACTGCATTCAGTTTTGGGCTCCGCACCTCAGGAAGGATATTTTCACCTTGGAGTGGGTATAGCACAGATTCAACAGAATGATACCATGACATAAAGGATTACATTATGAGGATAGATTGCATAAACTTGGTTTGTACTCCCCTGAATTTAGAAGGCTGAGGAGTGCTATAATCAAGGGGTTAAAATGATATATTGATTCAATAGGGTAAATACAGTGAAGCTGGTTCCTCTGATGAAGGAATCCAGAATAATGGGGCACAATCTTAAAATTAGAGCAAGACCATTTGGAGTGAAATCAGGAAGTTGTTTTCCACACAAAGGGTAGTAGAATCTGGAACTCTCCCAAGAGGCCATGGACGCTGGGTCTGTAGGATTATTATTATTATTATTAATAATTTCAATTCCCAGTTTTAATCTTGAGCAGAGACAACAACCACATGAACTGATACTAAGATTACACAGCATTTTATTCGATTGCTAAACAACAATAAGCAACAGCTCTAGGCAATACTCACAACTTGTGGAATATGGTACAGAAGGTGGATTAACCAGACTGTTAATCTGGGGTGGGCCAGGAGTGTCTACCGAAGTGATTCTTCCTTGTCTTCATCATGTTGTCCATCCTGAGGATAGCACAGTTCAGTTTCCTTTTTATACAGTTTTGAGGCTAAGTCTTATGGCTTCTTACTGTCATAAAAGGGGTCTCTTCAGTCATTTTCTTTAGTTGCAGTGTGCAATGTTGTGACCTTTTTCTGCTTTACACCTGTTTTCCGTTGTTTTTCTTAGCAGTAGTCATAGTTCTATGGTTTATGCTTAACTGTCAAATGTCTGTTGATAAAGTTACTGGCTGCGTTCATTTCATTAGCTAAAGAGTCAAAAGTTCAATCGAAAACAATAACTTGTATTTATATAATGTCTTTAACTTAGTGAAACGTCCCACGGCGCTTCACAGGAGAACTATGAGACAATCCTGATCCTTACAGGTCAGTTGAAATTTTCAATAGAGATAACTGAGATCAATAGATTTTTGTTAAGTAAAGGTATCAAGATATAGAGCAAAGCGGGACAAAGAAGTTGAGATACAGATCAGCCATAATCCAATTGAATGGAAGGACAGGCTCATGGTTGTAAATGGCCTACTCCTGTTCCTATGTAACTTCCTTGTAAGTGAAAAAGGCCGATTTATGAAAGGCATTCTATGCTTAAGGATTAATCTTTCATTATTTACCTCCATGAAAAGAATCTACATTAACACTTTCCTGTATTTTCTTCCTCTAAGGTATTTCTTGTTAAGAAAATAAAAGGCTCCGATGCTGGGCAGCTCTATGCTATGAAGGTACTAAAGAAGGCCACATTGAAAGGTGAGTGCTGCAAGATTAAGACTCTACAATATGTTGTGTTATTACATAAGCAAGGCATATATCACATTGTATAGAAGTTCGTATCATTGCTCCATGAGTCACATGCAGTTCCATTGAGTTTGACTCTTATTTCCCCATTTAAGAATTCACTGCTAAACCCTGTTACCTCCAGTTTACTTTCAAATATAATTTATATATTATAACAAATGCAAATATAGACAGGAAGACAATAAATTAGGGAGTAAAAGGAAACCAACTTGCTCCTTTTAGCAGCAATTTGAACTGTCAGGGACTCTACCCAATGTATCTAAACCCCTGATGAAGGTGAGTAACCTTAGTAAAAATCTCCAGGCAGATAAAATTCTGTGAATTACATTCGAACCTCTTCTTCACCATGTTAATTGAGGAAAAGCACCAATAGTGTTCAATGCTCCCAACAGCACAAAAATTGTTATGCTTTATAAGAATCATTGCAGTCCATAGAGTTATTATCATCTTTGTCTATAATTTCCCCTCAAACTGTCAATCTTGGGTGCCTTTGCACCTCCTGTTAGCATCACCATGGGGCATTAACGGGGCTCAAATGGCTTTGCGACAGGGTGCAACGATGACATTGACTCCCGCCATATTTGGCGGGGGTTTTGTGGTAGTGCTATGGCGTTGCGACCTGATCTCCTTAGCCTGGAGATCGTGATGACAACTGCGTGCGCATTGCCCCGGTAGCGTTCTTGACCCGAAATTGCATTCCGCCCCCGCAGCAGTACTGGGCGAAAACACTGACAGCTGCAGGAAGCGTGCATCGGGTGGTCGGCTGCTTTGGCGGTGATGCTTAAATGCGAGGTGGCCAAGGTAAGTAAAAAATTTAACAACTTTCTTCCAACTTTTTTCGCGAGTTCGTGCCCGCGATCGATCAGCCCGATGCTCTATTTGAGGGTTGGGCTGATTGCATGGGATCGTGGCTGCCGTCGTGGTCCAGGTAAGTTGTTTTTAATTTGCAGAGCCTGCAGTGATGGCTCTTCCCTTTAAGGGAGGGAAAGAGCCTTTCACTGTGGCAGCGCTGCATGGCCCAGTGTGTAGTACTGCTGAACTCACTCCCCTGCCTGTTGTCGATTGCGCTCCTGGAAGGTAGTCGAGCATTTGATTTAGTGCTCCTCTTCCTTCTTGGAGCACAAATGGTGATTTTTTAAAAAAGTTTGAAATCGTTAACTCCTGGCATTAACTTTTCAAATTTTTAAAAGTTAGCGCCCCAGGTAGTGAATTTCTCCCCCGATATCTTTTAACTTTTTAATTTATGTCCCTTTTATCGCTTTCTCCATCTCTTAATCCTATCATTATTACCCTCTCTTTATTTTGCTTTCTGTACATAATTTTACAATGAATGAAATTATTTATACTTCCTGGTCATACTTCCTGGTTTCGACTCTGCGTGGCTCAGTGAGAATTCTTCAAACTGATTGGTTGAAGAGCCACAATGTTGCTTTCCTTGCTCACACATGACACAGATCTCCAGTAGAGGGCACTGGGATAGAGAGTATCTCTAAATATGGTAAGTTGCTGCACAAAAGTCCCACAAAATGTTTGTGGGCAGCTGTCAGTGTGATGAACGGCGAGTGTCGTTCCTTCACAAAATCCAGGTCGGTTGGTCAAAGACTTAGGTTTTAAGCAGCCACTTAAAGGAGAGAAAGCTAGTGAGCTTAGAGAAGACAGCTAGGCAGCTGACGGCGTGGCCACCAATGGTGTGGCGAAGGAAGTCAAGGATGCGCAATAGGCCAGAATTGGAGAAGCGCCGAGATCTTGGAGGGTTGTAATCAATGTTTCCTGTAAACTGCGTGGCTGCGCAGCTGCGTAGTGCTCCAGCGGTCCCACGCAGCCTGCTTACAGGCTTTTGAGAGCAAAAACCGTGCATGCACAGTATTTTGAATGGCTCACACAGCCCATTAAAGGGCCCGTGTGGCGCCAAAAACTATTACAGGCAACATTGGTTGTAGGGCTGGAGTAGGTTGCAGAGATTGGGACAGATGAAGCCGTGGAGGTATTTGACACGAGGATGAAAATCGAGACATTGTAGGTCAGCGAGCACTGGGGTGGTGGATGAATGGGACTTGGTGTGACTTAGGATGAGCTCTAATTTATGGAGGGTGGAAGATGGGAGACCAGCCAGGAGGGTGCTGGAATAGTCAAGTCTGGAAGTAGCAGAGGTATGGATGTGGGTTTCAGCAGCAGGTGAGCTGAGGCAGGGCAGAGATGGCTGATATTATGGAGGTGGAAGCAGACGGCCTTAATGGTGGTGAGGATATGGGGTCGGAAGTTCAGTTCAGGGTCAAATAGGATGCCTGAACATCTGGTTCAACCTCAGACAGTGATCAGAGAGGGGGATGGAATCAATGACTAATGGAGTTACAACAGAGTTTGTTGAGGGGACCAAAGACAGAGGCTTTGGTCTATCCGAATATTTAATTGGCAGAAATCTCATTCAATACTGGATGTTAGCCAAGCAGTGTGACAAATCAGAGGCAGTGGCGGGGTCGAGAGAGGTGGTGATGAGTTAGAGCCAATAAATATTTGTCCAGCTGTGTTGTAAGACTTTGACAAATCTATGTAATATATTAAAAGTCTTGTGTGTAGCATGCACTTCCTGTAAGTCTAACACTTCTTTCTGCCACACTTTTCAGTCACTCTTTTTAACAATTCTCATTTGTTATAATCATCCTGAAATGTATTCTAGTATACCCAAATTTATTCTGACATCTGACTGGCTGATTCTGATGAATGATTGGCTCCTAGCTCTAACTTCCACTGCCTCAGTGGCTACAATAGACCACAGACAAGTAAGTTAAAGCAAAAGAGTAAATTCAACGTTTCCACTCCAGGTGTGTGCGATCGGTGGATTTAACCTAAACTAAAAACAGTTGAACAGCTCCAAACTAGGTGTAATAGTTAGGAGAATTTAAATGTTTTAAGCAGATCTTATAATTAGGAATTATAGTTTATATTTACTGGCTCCTACAGTGAACGTTGGTCTGCCTGAAATTTCTGCGTGGTTTCTTCCGATCTCCCACAATAACTTCAGCAGAAATCCTGGAGAAAAGGCTTATATAATCATATGCAGTTTCTTTGGCCAAAGTGTCGAAAAACACACTGGGGCTGAAATTCAGTGCAGCCAGATAGCTGGTGGTATTAAGGCCTTCTTTCCTCGATTAGCGCCGCAAAGTTTGCGCCGGCCATTGGATCCAAATTCAGCAATTTGACCACAAAAAAGTGTTCCAGTTTTATTAGCCCTTCAAACCTGAAAGTTCGCAGTCTTAATTGGGACGTTATTCCCATGGACAATTCACCCTTAGGGTGATGTGGCAACTGTCATTGCAGCACAGGCGCGAGGGAACGAGCGTAGCGGTGCAGCTTTGGAGAGGATGGCCGTGGCTCTGCAAGAGTCGACGGAGCGTCTAAGTGCTGTCATATCTGGTGGCTTTCAAACTGTGGTTGCTCACATGCAGTCTCAGCTGGTTGCCCCCTGAGACCACAGTGTTGCTTTCACAGCTGGGTCCACCATGGGGGACCTTCCGGTGTGGCGCCACAACACCGACCTGAGCTCCCTCAGATTGGTGGTGGTGGTATTGTGCTGCCCCTGGTGATCTATTCAAGCTCCTCGGGCCAGGATATGTATGATGCGCTCCCTCTGGTTAGCAGCATTCCTGGCCCCAGGCCTGTCACTCCACCAGTGCCTCCACGCATGGCCTCGCCCGAGCAAAGCCAGACTGAACCGTCACAGGAGCGTGTTAACTGTGATGTATGTAGCACTCAAATCACTGACTCCACACAGTCTGGTATTAACTGCTGTGACCTTGGTCCTTTATTGTGTAACTCCAGAGTGCCCCTCAGGTGTGGTGGTCAGCCATTTATACTCTGTCTCGCAGATGCTTTCGGGTCTCCCACCACAGTGCCCCTTGTGGCGCACCATTGTAACTATACATTTAATGTACATGGACAATACATAACATCTCACTCTCCCCCGCTCCCCAGTTCCAAAAGCAAATTTCCAGTAATCTCGGCCTTGTTCGTCCTGGTTGATTTGTGAGTGTGAGTCCATGACCATCCACTTCCCTCTTTCCCTCACCATGTAGAGATTATGCTTGCGATCCAGTGCAAGCATGTGGTATTTGCAGTCCTTACATGGGTGATACAAGTACACAAACATAATCTCCAGTAGAAAGCAGGTACTCATAGACAGTACATTTGTATGATACATATAGATGCGTTGAAGAGTTATATCAAAAGGTTGCAGGTACACTGAATAGTTATTAAATCCAAGCTCTACTGGGTGAGGTATGGTGGCAGCATAGTGCCCCTTTTTGCCCGAGGTAATGGGCTGCGCTGAGACGGTATCGCAACTAGTGTGTTGCCTCTGTTCTCAGAAAATAGTTGCCTTTGCGGCTTGTCTGCAGCCGCTGAACAATTGCATAAATCACATAAAATCAGAAATCGCATTAATCCATTAGTCATGTTAGTCACAGATCCATTAACCTTTTTAACTGTGCATTGTGATAGTAACTCTTTTTACCAATCATATCAATCATTTTAATCACAGTAATCATTTTAGCATCAAAATATTAACTCTTGTCATAAATCACGTCATCATACAAATCACCGTAATCATTTTGACTCACTCTTGCCCTTACAAAAGTCTCTTTGTGGGGACCGCCAACGGTGTAAGGCCCCTTTAAGACGCCCGGATACATTTCCCTTTTAAGACGCCATTTTGTTTTTCCCATGAGGTTTCTACTGGGCGCCGCCATTTTAGGTGCTCTGCTGGTGCTTGCCTGCCTCTCTCTGCAGAACTCTGCTGCCATGAGGCTCGCTGCCATCTTGAACTCGCTGTGCTGCTGCCTGCTCTCCCCCCCTCTCTCTCTCTCTCTCGAGCCGCCACACTCTGAACGCACCCAGGAGCTGCAACGCACTGGCCCCTGCACTGCCGCATCCTCCGGAGCACCCCACGCAGCTGACCTTTTTGCCCGGGAGCCACCACACACACACACACGTCCTCCGGAGCCGACCTCCTCACTGCGCAGCCGATCCTGGACGAGCCCCGCTCCTCGGAGCACCGGCCCTCACGATGTCGTCGAGCGAGTCCCGCTCCCGAAACTGCCAATTCACTGCTCCTCCCGCTGCAAGCCCCACGAACAGCCGCCTCTGCCTGTGGGCCGATGGTGCCTGCTGGAGCAACCCGTCGAAGCCCTTCTCTCTTCTCCAGCTCGGTTGGCGCTGCTGCTGGTTCCAGCGCCTCTTTCTCACTCTCAGACTTTGCAGGGGAGAGTCGACGGCCACCGCTGCTCTGCCCAACCCCACACACGCTTCCTTCGCTGCCATCCGATCCGAAGGTGGAGGCCTGCTCTGCCTGTGAACACGGGGGACAGCGGTCTGTGGAGGAATGAAGTCATCCCAGCTCCCACGGACCTTCCCCATCCATCTCCTGCCGAGTGGCATCAGCCCATCGCCTGCAATGATCCACAAAGGTAAACCGTGCGTCTCACCACCGTGAGATACCTGCACATCCGCTCTGCCAAGAACAGATATCAGTTCCTTGGTGTAGGTGCGCAACTTCGCCGTGACTGGAACCAGCTTGGGTCGTGCAGCTGGGTTGATCCATAGTTTATCAAAAGTTTCCTGACTCATCAGCGACTGACCCGACCCCGTGTCCACTTCCATACTCACCGGGACTCTGTTAATCTTGACTTCCATAATCACTGGGGCCGAATCGTCGGTACACGTATACAGTCCAAACGCATCATCTTCTTCTACCTGGGGCTGGGTTGCCCGTCGAGCCAAACTGCAATGCTCCTCGCTCAATAGCAGATCATCTACCATCTCCTCAGCCACACAGTGAGTTGTGTTTCTTTTGCACATACGCTGAAGATGGCCTTTCGTGTGGCAGGTATTGCACGTATGCTCCGCAAACCTGCACCGGTGAGCCCCATGACTTCCTCCACAGCGCCAGCATGGTGCTACTCGATTAGCCCCCCTCGGTGGACTCTGAGTTCCAGGACCCTGAGGTCCGTGCTCTCTGCCCTGGGCAGAGCCACATTCTGCAGTTTTGTCCGTGACGGGCGCTATCCTGTGAATAGTACCTGCCGGGTTCGAGACCGTGTGGATCATCTGCTTGCTGCTGCAAGTCGAGGTCATAAATGCCCGGCTGATGTTGATGGCTTGCTGCAGGCTGACTGTAGGTTCAGTAGATAGCAGCTTGTGAAGGAGGCCCTCATGGCCAATCCCCATAACAAAGACGTCTCGCAACGCCTCGTTAAGGTGTGTGCCAAAATCGCACGGCGCCGCAAGTCTCCTGATGTTAGTAGCATATTTTGTGACATCCTGGCCCTCAGGTCTGCAGTGGTGGTAGAATTTGTGCCTGGTCGTGAGGATGCTCTCCTTCGGTTTCAGTTGGTTATGCATGAATTCAATTAGTTGTCCATATGACTTGTCCTTGGTGCTCGCGGGTGCCAGCAAATCCCTGACGAGACGGTAAACCTCATCGCCACAACTGGACAGCAATATCGCCTTACGCTTCTCTCTCAGTGAGTTCGTGTTCCCTGTCAGGTCGTTTGCTACAAGATAGTACTCGAGCCTTTCCGTAAAGGCATCCCAGTCATTACCCTCTGTGAAATCCTTTAGCGTGCCCAAATTAGCCATGGTTGCGTGAAGAGCTCGACCATATCCTCGTCGCCAATTTGTGGTGTATGTAGCACTCAAATCACTGACTCCACACAGTCTGGTGTTGTAGTAACTGCTGTAACCTTGGTCTTTTATTGTGTAACTCCAGAGTGCCCCTCAGGTGTGGTGGGCAGCCTTTTATACTCTGCCTCGCAGGTACTTTCAGGTCTCCCACCACAGTGCCCCCTTGTGGCGCACCATTGTAACTATACATTTAATGTACATGGACAATACATAACATTAACCTGTCTCCAGCTGACCCTTCCAGGCCCAAACTGCTCAAGGGTGTTCTGTAGCTTCCACACGGAACACAGCAGCCTTCCCAGACCCATCAGGCAGCCACCGGGGAGACACTGAGGCGAAGTCGCAGGTTAGGCACGCGTAAGATCATCATAGGCAGTCCCTCGAAATTGAGGAAGACTTGCTTCCACTCTAAAAGTGAGTTCTCAAGTGACTACACTCCAATACGGGAATTACATTCCCTGTCACAGGTGGGGCAGACAGTGGTTGAAGGAAAGGGTTTCCGCATGCTCCTTCCGCTGTCTGCGCTTGGTTTCTGCATGCTCTCAGAGATGAGACTCGAGGTGCTCAGCGCCCTCCCGGATGCTCTTCCTCCACTTTGGGCAGTCTTGGAGCCAGGGATTCCCAGGTGCCCATGGGGAGGTTGCATTTTATCAAGGAGGCTTTGAGAGTGTCCTTGAAACAGTTCCTCTGCCCACTTGGGGCTTGCTTGCCATGTTGAGGCTCTGAGAAGAGCGCTTGCTTTGGGAGTCTCATGTCGGGCATGCGGACAATGTGGCCCACCTAGCGGAGCTGATCGAGTGTGGTCAGCGCTTCGATGCTGGGGATGTTAGTCTGAGCGAGAACACAAACGTTGATGCGTTTGTCCTCCCAATGGATTTGCAGGATCTTGCGGAGGCAACGTTGGTGGTACTCCTCCAGTGTTTTGAGGTGTCTGCTGGAAATAGTCCACATCTCTGATCCATATAGGAGGGTGGCTATCACTATTGCCCTATAGACCATAAGCTTGGTGCTGGATTTGAGGTCCTGGTCTTCAAAAACTCTGTTCCTCAGGCGACCAAAGACTGCACTGGCACACTGAAGGCGGTGTTGGACGTCGTCATCAATGTCTGCCCTTGCTGACAATAGGTTCTCGAGATATGGAAAATGGTCCACGTTGTCCAAGGCCTCACCTTGGATTTTGATAACTGGGGGCAGTGCTGTGTGGTGGGGTCAGGTTGGTGGAGGACCTTTGTCTTACAGATGTTCGGTGTAAGGCCCATGCTTTCGTACACTTCGGTGAAGGTATTGACGATGGCTTGGAGTTTAGCCTCCGAGCGTGCGCAGACGCAAGCGTCATCTGCATATTGTAGTTCGATGACAGAGGATGGGATGACCTTGGATCTAGCCTGGAGGCGGCGGAGGAGGAACAGATTCCCATTTGTTACCGCTCAGAATGCTGAGCTGGGGCAACGTTTCCGGTCTGAATCCCTGGAATGAGATTTCAGTTTTCTCTCTGTGAATCTCGGGATCTCTATTTCTCTTTAGTTTTTTTTCCCCCTTTCCTCTTTCTCTATTCCTATTTCTCTATTTCTCTCTCTCCCAATAAAATGTTCCCATTCTTTTTCCTCATTTCTATTTCTTTCTCCTTTCTCTTTTCTCTCTTCCCTCTCTCTTTCCCTCTCCCTCTCTTCCTCTCACCCTCTCTCTTTCCCTCTCCCTTTCTCACTCTCGCCTTCCCTGCCTCTCTCTTTCCCTCTCCCTCTCTCCCTCCCTCTGAATGCAGATTCTATGCTGAATTTCTCTGGTCCATTGAAGAGTCTCCTGGACTTGTTGCTGAGCAATACGGAGATGGCTCCGGGATCTCGCTCTGTCCGGAGCTCGCTGATCTCCCCCAGATGATCTCTTACTGGACTTCTCTGTGAGACCGACTCAGCTGCTATTACTTCGAAGATTCCGGTGAGCTTCCGACCCATCCTCAGGTTTGGATCATACCATCTTGTCTCTCTCCACTCCCATGGTTCCGAGATCTCTGCCATTCTACACCGGCACTAAAAGCTGGCGGGGGCACCGTCAGCTGAAGGGCCGGTTTTTTCACCCTGAAAATGGGTCCGGGGGTGGAGCGGCAGTGGTGTGCACTTTTCCCGCGTCGGTACTGCCGCAAGTGCCACTGCGCCATGAGAGTTGGTCAATCGCACCGGTGGCCCACAATGCTGCAAAACCTACTGGGCTGAATCTATGTCGGGGCGGCCAGTTGAGCCCAAAGCGGCGGCCGTTCGATTTTGATGAATGGCAACCGCAAACGGGCAGTAATGGTCCTTCCCGGGACTGTGAATTTCAGGGCCACTGTCTCCAAATGTATAATTCACCCATGAATAAAACAAACCAAGTATTTCCATCCATTACCTGACCTGGAACTAACCTCAGCATTTATTTCAAGAGTAACACACTATTTGCACCTGGTTACAAATTTTGGGTCTGATTCATTATGATCAGGAATGTACCTTTACTGCCCAATATCCACTAATACAATTGCGTGATCCAGGGACCGTACCAATGCAACCCTCTTGTTATAAGAACTGGATACATATGTTCTTCTCCAAGCTTTCAAAAGATGGATTGGTTCATACTTCGACGAGATGAGGCTGAATACAAATCCACAAACTGCTTTATTTTACAATTGTCGAGTGAACACTAGTGAAGCATTTGCTTGATTCTATCCCACCTCGTGACAGGTAAAATAAAATTTGCAGTACTTCCCTATTGGTGGGCTAGTTAATGTATTCTGGTTAGCCCTGTTTCTCTGAATCTATTTGGCTTTATCTCAAACGTGGCAATGTCCACTCACATCTTTCTTAACATGTCTTATACTGAACTGACCTGCACATATGTTCCCCTGCTCTTTTGTTCACCAGTTGGGCAGTACATTAGTAGCTGACTCTCTCTCTTTGTTTGAGACTTTGAGGGCTGCCAATCAAATCCTCCCGGACTGTGTGGCCCAGCGAAATAGTCTCATGCTATACATGTGTGAATACAGTTCCTCCCAATATCCCATATGTGGATGCCTACTGGAAGTGTTTGAATGTGCTCATGACTTATCTTTGTCAGCTCGAAGTAAAATAACATTTACAACGGTTGGCCTGTTTCATTTTCAGAGAACGCACTGAGACATATGATCCCTCATTGTTCAGATACTCCTAGCCAGTCTTCCTCTGTCTTAAGCTGTTACTGTCACCTGCACCCGGATTGGTTCAACAAACCCTGACACGACCAGTGCACATGCGATTGATTGAACATGCAGGGATGGCAGTAGCTCCTCTTTGATGTGGGGTTCTGCCAGAACACTCCTTGGATTGGAAAACCAGACAAAATCTGGGATGCATGCGTGAAAATTGGACAGTCTGGCTGAACACAGACTAATCAACTGGACAATGGCTGGCAGATGTCCTGGACAATTTTTCTTTCCTGTGGCCAATTCAAGAGCACTTACTATCGCTCTCCCCGAGATCAGCTAGCTCAGCATAGAACGTGGATCAAACCCTGAGCCTTCCTGGGATGAATTTCCGAGGAGCTTTTCTCACTCCGTCACCATAACTTCAGCGAAGGTGCGGCAAGAACCCCATTTGTGTTTGTAAAATTTGTTTTCCGATGCTCTGCTGCCGACGTTACACTGGCGGAGAGAAAAAAAAAGAAAGATGTGCATTTATGCAATGCCTTTTATGACCTCAGAATGTCCCAAAGTGCTTGACAGCTAATGAAGTACTTTTGAAGTGTTGTAATGTAAGAAACGCAGCAGCCAATTTGCACACAGCAAGGGCCCACAAACAGCAATGTGGCAATGACCACATAATGACTGTTTTTAGTGATTTTGGTTGAGGTATAAAGATTGGCCAGGACACCAGGGAGAAATGCCTCACTCTGTTTCGAAATAATGACATGGGATCATTTACGTCCACCTGAGCGGGCAGACGGGGCCTCGGTTTAATCTCTCATCCAAAAGGTGACAGCTCCGACAGGACAGCACGCTCTCAGAGTGAAAGAAAGAACTTTCACAATCTGCGACCATTACAATCTGACAGTGCCTGGATCAATAAATCTATCTGTGGCATCCAAAGGGATACGTTTAGAAACAGTTCTTTTAACTGAATTATGTAAAGATACTGATGGTAGGCTTCTGTAAGAAGAGCTTAACCCATGGCTCTGATAGTAAGAAGCCTAAAATTGCCTCATTATCAAACTCATTTCAAAGGATGAAGCTTTTTGCTTATTGCTCCCGCATGAGTGGTCACTCACCATTACCCCATTGCTCATTCTAAATCAATATTAGAGCTTTCCATGAATTTTTACTACTCGAGATTGCATCTCCTGATTTTTGCAGTCCAGTTTCATGATTTTTTTATGTCCATCTTTTATTTCCTGAGCTCCAGGACTTGTCATTAGCACGTAGCACACTCTCTCAGCCAATATTAATTATCTGCGGTACAGTCTGACTGCACTTAGCTTGCATTAGTCATGGAGTGGGTCAGGAGCATGAATTAAGATCACAGACTGCACTGCACTTCTCTGCACATAGTTATATTTGTATCTATTGGTACAGAGGAAATAGAGGATAATAGAGAGACTTAAATAAATATAATTGTAATTGCGTACATAATTCCTGCCATGACACATCTGTATAGGTTACAGTCACAGAAATTCAGATAATGTTTAACAGATTAGCAGGTGGATAATGCTAAAATCAGAAATGGGGAAATGGAATAACAACACATACAGTGTGATAGTCATTGAGGGAGAAGGGTCTGCCACACAGATGCTTTCATGAATGTTGATATTTTGCCATGCTGCACTTCATAAGGGTTTCTGGGTGTACGGAAGGCGAATTGCAGAAGTAACAAATGCCTCGAGGGCCCTTGTTCTACACCTTAACTGATGGCATAATGAGGTGTCTTTTGACATGTGTCTTAAAATCTCGGCCAGCCCGAATTGAAATGCAGACCTGATGCCATTTTAACACGTTTTCAATGCCGGCCTCGCCAGTAGAGTTACCAACTCTGGTTGGTGGTATTCCTGGAGGTTTGATCACATGGCATCTGATCACATGACTTCAAAAATATTGTTGCATTTACCTTATATACTTAGTAATACTGGTAACACTCAGATTCTCCATCATCACCAATGGTAAATACAATAACTCACTGATAATCTGTAACTGGTAGTAATAGGTGTAATGCCCTGGTAATCTTACCTGTAACTAGCAGTAATCCTATAACTGGCTGATATTCATCCTGAAACCACAGCCTGAAATCCCCTGCACTGCCCAGTTGATGCCATGTTTAACAGGGCCCATCTCTCTCCCTATCTCCCAGAACTCCGGCTTGGACTCAGGTTACATGAGAAGTTGAGAACTCCGAACTGGGAAGCCCAGTCAGAGCTGATCTGTACTTGGACTTCATACATCATAACTATCTCAGACTGACCTGAACCAAACCGTGATCGCACGAAGGGCAGCGAGCTCAGTGTTTGTGGCTTCTCACAGGGCTCATCGTCCTGAACTCAGCTCGGCACCAACATTTCTAAACCGTTCCCTGGGCTCAGTGTCAGTAAAGGAGAGTTTTATAGAATTATAGAAATTACAGCACAGGAGGAGACCAATCGGCCCCGCTGCTGGCGCTCTCTCTGTACCCCCATTCTCCCCCCCAGATCTGTTTATATTCCTTCTTTTCAAATATTTATCCCATTCCCTTTGAAATTAAGTTTGAGTCTCTACCTCAACAGTCACATGTGATGAAGTATCCCACAGTCTAATAGTCCTCAATCTTCTCAATCTTCCTCGCTGCCATGCTCCACCTCACAGTCAACAAGACCTCCGCTGGAGTGGAACTAAACTACAGAACCAGTGGGAACTTGTTCAACTTTCGCCATCTCCAGGCCAGGTCCAAGACCACCCTAACCTCTGTCATCAAGCTACAGTACGTGGATGACGCCTGTGCACATACAGAAGCTGAACTCCAGGACATAGTCGACGTATTTACTGAGGCGTACGTGAGCATGGGCCTTACACTAAACATCCATAAGACAAAGGTCCTCCACCAGCCTTTCCTCGCCGCAGAGCACTGCCCCCCAGTCATCAAGATCCATTGCGCGGCCCTGGACCAAGTGGACCATTTCCCATACCTCGCGAGCCTCTTATCAACAAGAGCAGACATTGTCGATGAGATTCAACACCGCCTCCACTGCACAGTGCAGCCTTCGACCACCTGAGGAAAAGACTGCCACTAAGCTCATGGTCTACAGGGCTGTAGTAATACCCACCCTCCTGTATGACTCAGAGACATGGACCATGTACAGTAGACACCTCAAGTCGCTGGTGAAATACCACCAACGATGCCTCCGCAAGATCCTACAAATTTCCTGGGATGACAGCCACACCAACATTAGCGTCCTTGACCAGGTCAACATCCCCAACATTGAAGCACTGACCACACTTGATCAGCTCCGCTGGGCAGGCCACATCGTTCGCATGCCAGATACGAGATTCCCAAACCAAGCGCTCTACTCGGAACTGCTTCACCGCAAATGAGCCAAAGGTGGGCAGAGGAAACGTTACAGGGACACCCTGAAAGCTCCCCTGAAAAAGTGCAACATCCCCACTGACACCTGGGAGTCCCTGGCCAAAGACCGTCCTAAGTGGAGGAAGTGCATGCGGGAGGGCGCTGAACACCTCGAGTCTCATCGCCGAGAGCATGCAGAAATCAAGCGCAGGCAGCGGAAAGAGTGTGTGGTAAACCAGTCCCACCCACCCTTTCCCTCAACGACTATCTGTCCCACCTGTGACAGGTGGCAGGGACTGTGGCTCTCGTATTGGACTGTACAGCCACCTAAGGACCCATTTTAAGAATGAAAGCAAGTCTTCCTCGATTCCGAGGGACTGCCTATGATGATGATGATGAGTCCTCAGTTCAAAAATCTTCCTCCTCCCTTTACCCTTCGTTCTTCCATTGAAAATCCTTGGTCTCCATTCCCTTCCCCATTCGTCCACCAATGTAAACAATCTTTCACTATTTATCCACTGTAAGGTCTCCAGGTTCCACTCACTCCTTTACTGGCTGCTCCTCTCTCAGTGCTGCTCCCACTCACCACATTTCTGTTGCTGCTGCTCCCGACTCTATAGGAAAGGCTGGTCCCCATGCCCGCCACCCCATTCTCCCCTCCTTCTTGATCCCCAATCCTTCAACCCAGTGTCCCCTTCTTTCTCCAATTCCCAATTTCCCCCATCCCCAGAACCCACATTCTCCAGTCTCCCTCATTCCTCGCATTCCCATTTCCCAGTCTCCGGGACCGATAAGACTGCTGGCCGCCTAAAAGTGGCGGCCACGGTGCAGCGCAGAATGGCCGCCGAGTCACCGCGGAGGGGCTGCCATTTTGTAAATTGCCCTTCGTGAGCTTAGGAGCGCCTTGGACCGCTTCACCCGTTTTCCCGCCACAGCGTGCATGCAGCGATCCCTTACCGACCAGCAGGGACCCCCTCGGGAAATTGCCCCTCAGGAAATCGCCCCTTTCCTGGCATTGCCCCACAGAAGCAGCCCCGCCACAGGTCGGTGCCCCCAATAGCTTTTTGCTGTCAGTACAGTCTCTGTAGCTTGGCAGCTCGGCTGCCCTTAATGGGGAGGGTGCATTGCCGTGGCTGCCATGAATTTTTTTTTGTCGACCAACTGCCAGGTCGGCCCGATAATTGTGCCCCAGGTTCGGCTGGGCTGCCAACAGGCAGTCTGGCACCTCCTCTTGGGTGCCCGGCCACTGGCCCGCCTGAAACCCTCCCTGGTGGCCTAGGTGGACCTAACTTAAAAATATGCAGAGCTGACAGTGGCCCTCCGCTTTAACTTAAGGGGAAGGGCTTTGTGACGCATTAGCGCGACGTGGCATGTCAGATCGTGGTGCTGATGATTGGTCGGGGCGGTGGACCCACTACAAGGGCACTTCCGCCTCACAGCAGCCACGACATCCGCCCCGAGCAGAGGAAAACTTCCAATTCCCAAATATTGACTGAATCTTTAAAAAATGGAGGGTGGGAGAGTCAGAACAAGGTGGCATGATCTTAAAATTATGTTAGGACATTCAGGAGTTCTGTCAAAAAGTACTTCTTGAAACAAAAGGTACTGGAAATCTGGAACTCTCTCCCCACAAAAGCTGTTGAGGCTAAATCAATTGAAAATTTCAAAATTGAGGTTGATAGAGTTTTGTTAGACAAGGGTATTAAGGGTTATGGAACCAAGGCGGGTAGATGGAGTTAAGGTACAGATCAGCCTTGGTCTAATTGAATGGCAGAACAGGCCCGAGGAGCTGAATGGCCTATTCCTGTTCCTATGTAACTATGTTTCCTATAACCCATTATTTCACTGCCTTGGATTAGGGATAAACCATCAGTATACCTTAATTCAAGCTTCATAAATGATATCAATTATACAAATAAACATGATCCACAAAGGGTGAAAAGTATTGCCTGGGGTTTGTGGTACTTCTCAAGTGGTTGCCCTGGTGTCAAGCATTCCTGTTTTTAAGTCATTTTAAATATCCTGGGTATGTTGAGAGGTGAATATGTTCAATTATAATTCCTTGTGGCAGAGAAAGTTATGCGGAAATGATTGATTTCTTTCACTGATTTGCCACTTCTAATGGGATTGTATTATTTATCTTGAATGCTTCACATTAGGGTCAGTGTGACTTTCATTGATGTTTAAATAGGTGAATTCGGGAGTCCTGCCATCAATAATCTTTAAAAAAAATAAATGGTAAATTTGTATAAAGGTAACACTTCTTAAAGAAGGGCAATTAGGTTTTTTCTCACTATCCAGACCACTTTTTTCACATATATATCTTTGAAACTGCCAGCAATAATCCAGCTGAGAACCTCATCATGCTCTCTTACTCCCCCTGTGCAATCTCATCTGCATCAGTCTCTAATTCCTCCCCCTCAATGGTACACATCTCTGATCTGGTGCTGGAGAGAGAAAGAGTGAATGATAGCACATGCTCTGATGTGCTGACAGGGCGGGATGTAGACTTTTGCTGCTCTCTGGACTGCTTCTTGCTCCGCATCTGTCTGTGGCAGCTTGTGACGTGCTTCTGCAGGAGGTAAAGAAGAAGAGATTAGAATGGGTTACCATGGAGCTCAATTAATATGTCACTTTCAGTAGAAAAGGAAGCTTACATGATTTAGTTTGCTAACAAATGATGGGGAGTGAAAGAAGATGAGATGGAAGAGAAGCATATAATGTCCTGAAAAACTTGCCCTTCAACTTCCCCATCTCCGTCTCCTTCTACAGCTGCAAAGTTTCTTTCCTGTGGCGGATGAGATGGGTGCAGGTTTGGGGGTTCACCACTTGTCGGCAATCACTCACTGCTATTATGGGCTGCTCTTAAAAATAATGCAAAACATTATAATGAGCTCCAGTTGGTATAAGATTCAGTCCAATCCAAGTGTCAGCATGCAGACCATAATTGGGGTGATAACAAGTGTACATGAAGCTATTGGTGGGGTGAAAGCATGGAAGGAAGTGAATAAAGGGGTCCCTGCTGGATAAGTTTGGAGGTATAAGAGGCCCCACAATACCTCATGGGATTTGATGGTAAGCTCTTGAAACACTTCAACATAGTGAGGGGGAGGTGCTTGTTCATGCAAGCATGCTTAGCTCAGTGCTTTCTTGAAAGGTGTAGGTTTATGTTAAGAGCAATGGCTGATCTGATTATTAAGTTATGAAACCTTTGGCAGCACTGCATGGTCATGTGTGGGATATTAGATTTGGTACTAATCTGGGTATTGTTGCATTGTTCCAAGAAAGGATTCCCTCCTCTGCCTAACTAGCTTGGCTTTGGAGGCCTACTGCAAATTTCTGCTTCAGACCTTTAAATCCTGCAGCAGCATGTGAGTTTGCATTGCCACACCGGCAAGCTTCCATTCAGTGCTTGCTCATATCATGCAAATTTGGTTGACTCCAGAAACTCTGGCAGGGCCAACCTGCTGCTCATTCGGCTGATAAGATGCCTGCACCATCAATTTTCCACTCACAATTTTGTTCCAGTGGGAGGTCTGGGCTATAAACTCCAACTCTCCCTATTCTTTTAAACTCGGTTTACTCACATATTAGATCAGGGATACCAAAATAGCCCATATTACACTTTAATTACAACTCAAATTGTTTCTGTAATGGATTATTCATGAATATAAAGCATCTTAGATTAATCTAAAAAATAATCAGCACTTCACTGCTGGTTCATTCTCTCTTTCTATTTAAAGAAAAATTCTGCATTCTGCAACAGAAAAGTTGACTCCTGTTAGATTAAAAAATCGCCTGTGGTTTCAGAGTCTGATCATTGGATTAACCAGTTAAGAACTAAAATTCTCTGCGGTTTCCAACGGGGTTCTTCGAATCTGTTGTTGATTGTTGAAACGACAAAACCAGGTCCAATTTTTCTGAAAAATAACAATAAGTTCTCTCAGAATGAAATAGCGCTGTACAACATCAGTGCACCAAAACTTAATGCATTTAGATTAATTTTCTTTCTCTAATATTTTAGTGTATAATTAATCTCAATGTTAAAGTAGCAGATAAAGGATTTTCATGTGAATCTGTTCAGTATCTGTGTAGAAATATCATATGGTGAAATTTCATCCTATTTATTTATGATACGAGTGGATCTCCTATGGGTCATGGTAAGTAAGATGATACTTTGCCATATAAGGACAGGTGTGTTATCATGTGCAATGCACAATATATTATGCTGTTGCTATGTGGCTATGAGGCCATAAAGTCAAATTGCTGTTAAGTAAACACAGCCTCAATCCATCAGTTAAATGTTGTTTGGTGAAAGAATTTTGCAGATTGGGAAGTACTTGTAAATTTCAAGCTCTAGGTCAATGACTGGCTTTTTAAAAAAACAATTATTATTTTACATCTATCACAAAGTTTGATATCTGGTGTGTGACATTCGGATGTGATGGATGTGTAGAAGATGAAAGACATTTATACATATATTAGCAATTCTCCTGTGGTGTTGCTCACAGAAAACTAGTGATTACTGTTTTGAGTGCTGGGTTATGGAATTGGGCAAGTGGTGTGCAGCTCCAGTGAAAGAATTTTGAAAGAAGAAAGTGAAATAAGTGTGTTTTGATGGGTTCCTGGTAAATAAATAATGTTTCTATCGTACCAAACTGTGAAATTGAATTAAATATATAAATCTGGTAATTTATGGGTCAGAACCAGAAAAATGACCATGAAAACTGTCGGATTATCATAAAAACACAACTGTCTCACTAACATCCTCCAGTGAGCGACCTGCCATCCCTCCCACAGTATGTGGCACAAGAGATAGAAACATTTGGATTTATATAGCACCTTTCATGACCACCAGACGTCTCAAAGCACTTTACAACCAATGAAGTACTTTTGGAGTGTAGTCACTGTTATAATGTAGGAAATGCGGCAGCCAACTTGCGCACAGCAAACTCCCAAAACAGCAATGTGATAATGACCAGATAAACTGTTTTTGTTATGCTGATTAAGGGATAAATATTGGCTGGGACACCAGGGATAACTCCTCTGCTTTTCTTCGAAATAGTGCCATGAGATCTTTTATGTCCACCTGAGAGGGCAGACGGGACCTTGGTTTAATGTCTCATCCGAAAGATGGCACCTCCGACAATGCATATGCAACAAATGCTGTCTTCTCAGGGTTGCCCATAACCAAAGAACAAATAAAAACAAAATTTATATAACAAATCTTTGCATGTTATATGAGGAATAGCTCTTATTATTCATCTTTTAGATTGTACCTGTTTACTTTGAAGGCCAAAAATTATGTAGATTTTTAGTTTAATCTTTTCTTGTTTGTATCTCTCCTTCTTTACTAAATATTTCAACATCAATACTCCATAGGGCAGAAAGTCTTCAGTGTTGCGGTGGAACAAATCTTCTGGCTGCTGCTTTGGTTCACTGCTGATCCCATCCCAAATTCCAAGGTCAGGGTCATTTAAATAGGCAGGGTAAATACCCCTGCCTTTAGTGGCACAACAGAGCGATCTGTCCCACTGACCCATCGGGAACTCAGAGCGGCACATTGCCACTTTGAAAGGTGAGGGACTGGGGCGGGAGGAGAGGTGGGTGGGGCAGCGGGGGAACACTAAGCCCGATTGGGATGAATACAAAGCTTAAAATGGTTTCAAAGGATCAGCAAAGCCATTTCCTTAAGGTAATTGGCCCTTCTGAGTAATTTGTACTCTTGGATCTTTCACTGATTCAGAATAGGACCTCACTCTGCCCTCAGCAGATGTACGTCAAGCTGGGCCAATCAAGGTCACTTTAGATTCAGTTCCTGGAAAAGCTCAGGATGCTGCCATACATGTCCTCATAGTTCTTTTTCAACAGAATGGCGGTGGAAAGAAGAAGGTCCTGCTTCCCCATGTCAGGAAAATTTGAAAGATTTGGATTCTTCCCAAATGATTGTCCCTCCCCCGCCAGAGTTATGGCCCGATTTCACCCTCCCATTCATGCAATCTTTTGGGCTCATTTATTTGAGCAGAACTATTAGTAAAGCAGTTTGAGAGTTTGAGTTCTTTTATGACAAACTTATCTCCAAACTTGAATAATGGCACAAATAGTCATTCCATATATTGTTTTGATGTGTTGTTCCTTGTCGAAGGGAGAGTACTATGTAACATATACAGAGGTATCTAAAGATAGCACAGAATACATTAAACAATACTCAGAAGATTGTAGAGCCCTGTGTATTAATTAATTTATGATTTTACAGAAATGTTATTCCCCTTGCACAATAGGGCTGATAATCCAATCTAATGCAAAATGTTAATTGGTGTTGTTAAATATAAGTATACATTTTTGTTATAACTCAAAACAACATTTCTGACTTTGGAGTGTCATGCCATTTAATACCAAATAAAAACTTGATATGATCGAGCATTCTGCTAAATGACATCCATGTAGGCAAAATAATTTGGTCACTTCAGTGTCAGTATCAGATGTACATACTAACATTACATACCCATCCAGGTGTCCTGATGTTGTGTTAAGCATGCTAAAAGGATGCTCAATTTTCATGCTCACTTGGTGAAGTAGATGTATTTTCTCATGATAAATAATTTGACCCCAGTCGGTGTGCATTAACCCTGAGTCAGCCGACCCTAATCACTCATGCTTTTAAAAAAAAACAAGACTCACTTTTCAGTGACTGACTCTTGTCCTGTCTTAACTTGTACAAGTGTGCAGCAGTTCTCCTTCCCCTACTTCCTAACCTAGAGAGTGGTGAGCATGTAAAACTCGCTACCACAGGGAGTGGTTGAAGCGAGCAGCATAGATGCATTTAAGGGGCGGTTAGCTAAGTAGATGAGGGAGAAGGGAATAGAGGGTTATGCTGATGAGGAAAGACGAGAGGAGGCTTGAGTGGAGCATAAATGGAGCGTGGACTGGTTGGGCCCGAATTGCTTGGTTCTGTGCTGTATATCCTATGTAATTCAATGTACTTATCTTGGCCAACTGAAGCTAAATTTTTAAAAAGCAAAGAAAGACCTGCATTTACATATTGCTTTGCACTCGAAGGGCATCATGTAGGATGTAATAGCTAGTATAGAGGTGACAGTCAAAAAGGAAATGTAGAAACCGTAGACATACATTGGGTGTGATTTGGTAGAAGGTTTAGAACATCTGGTGAGAAATAATTATTAAAAAATTGCATAACAATACAACAAAATGTCAGTGTTGTTCAATCAATTCGTTTGTGAGCTTTTACTTATGTTGTCTACATGGACTTCAAAAGAGAAATCTTTCATTACATCTATTTTTTGCCTTGTAACATGCAGAGTGAGTAATATGCTTCTCTACTTATTTATGTAAGGCTGAATCTTCACCACAGCAAATGTTCTGTGCAATGCAGATAATTTTCTCTTCCGGTGACAAGATATTGAGCATCATACAATCTTATTTTTAGCCAGCAAAAGCAGCATGTAAAATAGGGAGCTGCTGTCATGATTAATAATGTTGTAATACATTCTAGTCTATATCACAGGTATTGCACATATAATCTAGGATGATAATCCAGTATGTACCAAGGGAGTTGCATGCTTGTTACTGTGCAGATTATGGGGTGTAAATTCTAGTATAATTGCTTTCTAAAAACACAGTGAGCCCCTTAGGACCCAGAAAACTTAAGTGCAAAATTGGCGCAGCCTGTAAAAAGAATGCAGCCTTCACTGGAGTATTTGGGCACACGGGGAGGTTGCAGGTATTCTTTCCTCGCAGGTTATCCACTCATGACATCTCGCACCTTCATCTGAAGTGCCTCTTGCCAGGATCATGAGCAGTCATAGGCCAGCTGTGCCCACCAGGCACCATGCCAGGACTGCATCTTGTCAAAGGGCTGGCTGTGAAGACCTATAAACCCTCCTGGAAGGGTTGGAAGATAGGATGGATTGACTGTTAGTTGATGTTGCACAGCGTGACAGACAGCAGTTCTGACAGTGGAGCGAGGCTGAAGATCTTTGCAAAGAAGGTCACACAGGTGTGCAATGGTAGCCTTGGACAAACGCACCCATCAATCACAAAACTCCTTCGAGTGGTCGTCAAAGGACCTGTGCTGCCAGTAGACATGCTGTGGAGGGTAGTGCGTGGTGGGTTATTGTCTTCTGCCAAGCTGCCTTATTCTCCTCACCTCCTCCTCCATTAGAATGGCATAGAGAGGTATGCTCATGGGGAATGCTACACCTTCACCAGAGTGTACTGAATGTGGGGCAGGAAGTGAGAGGTCACAAATTGCAGGGGAGGGGTGAGACTATAGCACTGTAGGAGGCACAAGTGTAAGTCTTATTGAGAAAACTAAAAAAAAAACAGGTTAAAAAAATGTCTGTGAAGCCAGAAATCAACAAGAAATGTTTTGTGGACTCTTCAAAGCACTGAAACTCTTCATTTCCACCTGAATTGGAGACTGGGGAGCAGCACTTGCTTTAAAAGGGTTAAACTTTTCCAGAGTACATTACTTGTGTAAAAGCAGGAAATTCCTGGACACAGCTCCACCATAAGCTGCCATACAGATGGAGGGAGCTCACCTCACATTACAGCACATAAGCTGAGTAAAGTGCTATATGCGAATTTCCTCGATCTTTTTTAGTGTAATAACAGTGTAATGATGTAAGTGCTGAAGATACAATGAATTTCAGGGCCATTGTTGATGGTTCAATAAAATACTGAGGCGTATAAAATTATGAGATAAAACATTTAAAAGAGTGTAAACAAAATGATTATTTTTCCTGGCAATTTCTCATGAGTTTCAAATGGTTAAATGGTGATCACCGGTGAATTAACGGAGGTACTGGCTTCAAAGATTCACCGAGCCCAACAGTTCAATTGAACTGAATGGATATAGAATCATTGAAATTTACAGCACAGAAAAAGGCCATTTGGCCCATCTTGTCTGTGCCGACCGACAAAGAGCTATCCAGCCTAACCCCACTTTCCAGCTCTTGGTCCATAGTCTTGTAGGTTATAACACTTCAAGGGCATATTCCAAGTACTTTTTAAATGCTATGAGTGTTTCTGCCTCTACCACCCTTTCAGGCTGTGGGTTCCAGACCTCCACCACCCTCTGAGTGAAAGAAATTCTCCTCAAATCTCCTCTAAACCTCCGAACAATTACTTTAAATCTATGCCTCCTGGTTATTGACCTCTCTGCTAAGAAACATAGAAACATAGGGCTAGACTTTCCACTTCACATCGCCCATCTATCGCCCAAAATGGACCTCGATCGCCCATTTTGAGCAAAAAGTGGAAACTAGGCCCAAAATATCACCGGAAAAATAGGCCCCCAAGTTTCCACTTTGATCGCTGAGATGATCATCCAAATGATCGCCTGCACAAGGCCCATCCCAAGTTTCAGCACTTAGCATGCACTTTGCTGGGCCGATGCAAGGCCCAAAAGAGTGCTCAAAAATAGTTGCTTTTTCAGGGCCTTAGAGAGGGAAATGGGCACTACAGACGCCATTTTCAGCCTCTGAGGAAGGGTGGAGAATTGTTCTGAGTTATTTAGAGAGTAAAATTGAAGCAAATTGTACTCAGAAATTTGGGACAGGGAATATCACCTTATTTATGCTAAATAGATCTCATATATTGGAATTACTTAGTAAATAGCTTTTACATAGTGAAGTTATTAAATGATATTCCATGGGGAAACAGAATAAACAAACAAATCTGCATGAGGAACCGTATGTTGTAAAACTTATGTAAATAAGAGAGAAGGTACAAAAGTTGTAGAAAAAATTTTTTTATCAACAAAAATAATTTTTTGTTAAGAACTAATGAACAACACCCTCCCTCCAACCCCCACTCCCCGTATCAACCCATCCTTCCCTCAAAATCCCCAAAATATTAGAAGAAGAATAAATTGAACATCTTAAAGAACAAGTGACCATTTCAGTCATGATAACAAGTGACCATTTCAATCATGATAACAAGTGACCATTTCAGTCATGACAACAAGTGACCATTTCTGTCATGATAACAAGTGACCATTTCAGTCATGATAACAAGTGACCATTTCAGTCATGACAACAAGTGACCATTTCAGAAAGAATGGAAAGTGAACAGTTAACTTATGATAAAAATTGAACAAGTGAACATTTAACTATTGAATACAATTGGCCAATTCAGTAACATTAACAATAACAATAACAAGAGTATAATAAATTGATAACAGCAAGTGAACATTTTAAAACAAGTGAACTACATAGAAAAGGACTCCCCCCTCCCTACCTGCGGCCACGTTTCCCTCCAGATCCTGTCCCACCCCGTGTTCACACCCCACCCGCCCGTTTTGGTCTACGCAGACCGACACAAAGACGTCGTGCAGAGTGGGATGTCAAGACTTCCTGCCGTGGTGGAGGTGACGGAGAGGAAGCGAAAGCCTGAGGCTCCACTTCCGAGTCCGGAGGAACTGTGCCCTCTGTACTCGCTTGCGTGCTCGGAGTTTCGCTGCGAGCAGACACGACACGTTGGGGTGCAGCGCCGTGTCCAGCCAGCAACGCATGCCGTAGGGCATTGGTTGCGGCTGTCTGCTGCCGAATAGCCTCCAAGGTCTCCCTTGCAGTCAGTGACCGCTCAGAAGACCAGTTGGAGAAGTTCTGGCAGAACTCGCTCCAGAATGCTGGAAACTGGCTCTAGTTCGCAGAGAATCCCTCGAACCCCTGGATAAGGTCGCGACCAATCGCGACCGTCTCCCTGCACAGGGAAAT